>NW_027507903.1:145317460-145474960 GCF_037356315.1 Lithobates pipiens
AAAAACAAACCGATTACTCCTCTGTGGAGGAAACAACAGTTGAAGTTTCAGCTTCACAATCTGGGGTACAAATCCTTATGGACATGATTTGCTCCACTTTAATGCTACCCCTAACAGAGTCAGCTGAAAGTCTGTTTTTTTTCTTTCTTTGGGTTCCTTGAAACATTCCTATGGAGGAAAAATTCACCAAAAAATTGAAAGTTCCAGAAGTAGATGCTGTGATTTCCAGTGTGAATAAAAGTTTAGCATTTGTGCATTGTCCACTGGACAATTTAACCACTTCGGGACCGCCGTATTGCCAATGTACGTCAACACAATGGCACAGGCAGGCACAATCACGTAAATGTACGTGAATGCCTTCTAGCGGGTGGGGGGTCCGAACGGACCCCCTCCCGCTAGATACGGCGGTCCCTTTCGGTGCCGGAGCGATCGGGGATGAGGGGATGGCCGCTGGTTTCCGCCCATCGCCTCTCGATCGCTCCTGGCCAGTGACGAACTTCCTCCCCTGTGAAAATGTAAACACAGGAGGAGGAAGTGATGTCACACTCCTCGTGGCGGTCTTTTTGAACCGGACAGCGAGGAGTGAAGACCTTCAAGTAAGTGCACCAACAGTCCACTGACACATAGGTACACACAGGCACACATTTCACCCCAGTCACCCCCCGGTCACCCCCCCGATCGGCCCCCCGCCCCCCCCAGTCACAGTGTCACTAATGCAGTGTTCATTTATTTATTGATCACTACATTTAGTGTCAGTTGTGACTGTAAAAAGTGTCAGGGCAGCTAGTGTTAGGCCCCTTTAGGTCCAGGGTAGCCCCCTACCCCCCCCTAATAAAGGTTTAACCCCTTGATTGCCCTCCCAGTTAACCCTTTCACCCTCTTTTACCAGTGTCACTAAGCGATCGTTTTTCTGATCGCTGCAATAGTGTCACTGGTCCCGCTAGGAAGCTAGTTTTTTTTTAGGTTCAACGCCAGGTTTTTATACCGTTAGGTACCCCGATATATAACCTAATAAAGGTTTTAACCCTTTGATTGCCCCTAGAGTTAACCCTTTCACCAGCGATCGCTGCATAAGTGTCACTGGTGACGCTGGTTAGCCAGTTAGTTATTTAGTTATTTAGGTACCCCCATATAAATACCCAATAAAGGTTTTAACCCCTGATTGCCCTTAGTTAACCCCCTGATCACCCGGCGGGTGATATAAATTTGGTTTTAGGGTCAGAAAGGGTCTGCGTCGCCCCAGGCAGTGCTAGGTTAGTGCCAGCACCGCTAACACCCACGCGCAAAGCATACACCTCCCTTAGTGGTATAGTATCCGAACAGATCAATATCTGATCTGATCAGATCTATACTAGCGTGCCCAGCAATTTAGGGTTCTAAAAAAACGCATTGTTAGCAGGATCAATCCAGATACCTGCTAGCACCTGCGTTTTGCCCCTCTGCCCAGCCCAGCCCAGCCCACCCAAGTGCAGTATCGATCGATCACTGTCACTTACAAAACACAACACACATAACTGCAGCGTTCGCAGAGTCAGGCCTGATCCCTGCGATCGCTAGCAGTTTTTTTGGTAGCGTTTTTATACAGTCGCTGACAGGCTAGGTGCTTTTTTACCTGTGAGTCTCACTACTGTACCCCTAAATTTAGAGCCCAAAATGGCAAAGCGAAGGTACACTAGTGAAGAGGCCTACACGTTTCTGAGCATGACAGATAGTGAAGAGGAAGACACTGATCTGTCAGATTCAGGCTCAGAATACGAACCTGTAGAGGACAGCGCCTCCATGTCAGATAGCTCTGACGACGAAGAAGAGGTCCCTGCTATTGTCAGGCGTACCCGACCCCGATTTTCTGATGTTGTTGAGGTGCAGGAACCGCAAGTCCCTCGTATGGAGTATAGAGCCAGTACTAGCGCCGCTCATCCTTTTGGTGAACTGGCAAGCACCAGCGGCCTAGTACACCCTGGACGTACATCCAGCACTGCAGTATCACGTGGTGACGTGGCGAGTCCCATAAGTGCAGTTCAAGCTGGCGAGGTGGCAAGCACAAGTAGTGTCCCGCTGCCACCAAGAAGAAGAAGACAAAGACAGGCCCGTCGTACCCATAGTGCCCTTCCTGCAGAATTCGCCTATCCCAATTGGGTGCCCACCACTTCTGCAGAACCTGTACTTCCCCCATTCACTGCCCAACCCGGTATTCAGGTGGATACAGATGATTTTACGCCACTCGATTTTTATTCTCTGTATCTCACGGAAGATCTCTATAGATCTATTGTGGACCAAACCAATTTATATGCTGGTCAACGCATCGCCGCTAATCCCCAGTTGCCGTCTCTTGCCAGAGATTGGAAACCAGTTACGGTTTCCGAATTTAAGACGTTTTTGGGCCTTTCCCTCAACATGGGCACACATAAATTTATGCGGATGCGGGCTTATTGGTCCACGCATCCGGCTGACCACATGCCCGTGTTCTCTAACTCCATGTCCAGGAAACGATACGAGCAGATCTTGCGGTTCTTGCACTTCAGTGACAATGAACTTTGTCGTCCACGTGGAGACCCTGAATACGATCGGCTCTACAAAATTCGGCCCCTCATAAACCACTTCAACCAACGTTTTGCAGACTTGTTTACTCCCCAAAAAGTTGTCTGCGTTGATGAGTCCCTGGTTAAGTTTACTGGTCGCTTGTCATTCAAACAGTACATTCCCAACAAGCGTACCAGGTACGGGGTCAAGCTCTATAAGTGCTGTGACAGGGCCACAGGCTATGCATGGAGCTTTATGGTTTATGAGGGTAAAGATAGTTACGTAGAGCCGGAGAACTGCCCTGATTACATAGGAAGCGCTGGCAAGATAGTGTGGAAATTGGTGTCACCCTTATTCGGAAAGGGGTACCACTTGTACGTGGACAACTATTACACCAGCGTGCCACTGTTTAGTCATTTATTTGATAATCAGATTGGAGCATGTGGCACCGTGCGACCTAATCGCCGGGGCTTTCCCCAGCGGCTTGTAGATTCCCGTCTTAGGCTGGGGGAGAGAGCCTGCTATCGGTGTAATAATTTGCTCGCTATGAAGTGGAGGCATAATAAGAATGTTTTCGTTCTTACCTCCCTTCATGCAGACACGACGGTCCAAATTCCTACGGCGACTGGTATTGTGGAGAAACCCCTCTGTGTCCACGAATATAACAAAAATATGGGTGGACCTCAATGACCAGATGTTGGCGCCGTATCTAACTTCCCGTAAGACCAGACGCTGGTACAAAAAAGTGTCTGCTTACTTATTTCAATTGGCTTTGCTGAATGCTTTTGTGCTATACAAAACTTCAGGCGGAACATTAACCTTTCTTTTCTGAACGCTACCATGAACTAGTGAAGTATTAGCGTAGGGTACAGCATTTCACAGCCTAGGCACACTAACACAGAGTCTCCCAAGATGCCATTACATTTTGAGAGACCCGAACCGTTACAGTTCAAAAAAAAGTGTATAAAAAAAAAAAAAAAAAGTAAAATAAAAAAACCAAAAAAAGTATAAAATATAAAAACCAAAAAAAATATAAAATATAAAAACCAAAAATAGTTGTCGTTTTATTGTTCTCTCTCTCTCTCTCTCTCTCTCTCTCTCTCTCTCTCTCTCTCTCTCTCTCTCTCTCTCTCTCTTCTCTCAAATTTTTTATACTTTACTGTTTACTGTGTTATTGTTAACCATTTTTTATGTTTTCAGGTACGCCATTCAGCTGCAGCGTGGATTTATTTATCTTGACAGCAACAGCGTTTGCTCCCACGATACATAAAGCCGCGACTCCAGCACTGTCGGGGGTGATTTCACCACCACAGTTAAAAAAGAGCATATATGCCGAAGCATGGGGGCATAAGGGGTGGAGGAGCGATTTTGCTCCTAATGCCGCGTACATACGGTCAAAATTCCGACGGAGGGCTTGCCCGTGGAAAAGTTTGAACGTATGTACGCAGCATAACTTTTTTGCGGGAGGATGCCCCCATGCTTCGGCATATATATATTTTAGGCACAGGTTGTGTTAAAAAATGTTTTATTTTTTACAGTTTTTTTGGGAATTTGCTTTGCAGGTATGGTATGGTAAGGTTTTACTGTTATACTGTAATGTTACTTTGTTTTAACGTTAACCATAATTTGCTTAGCAGGTACGCCATTCAGCTGCAGCGCGGATTTATTTATCTTGACAGCAACAGCGTTTGCTCCCACGATACATAAAAGCCGTGACTCCAGTGCTGTAGGCGGTGATTTCACCACCACAGTTAAAAAAGAGCATATATGCCGAAGCATGGGGGCATAAGGGGTGGAGGAGCGATTTTGCTCCTAATGCCGCGTACATACGGTCAAAATTCCGACAGGGGGCTTGCCCATGGAAAAGTTTGAACATATGTACGCGGCATAACTTTTTTGCGGGAGGATGCCCCCATGCTTCGGCATATATAAATGGTGCATGTATGTCCATCATTAGAAGTGGGTGGATGAAGGGAGGTATCTAATGGTGGGCATACCCACCGATCAATCTCTTTTTTTTTTGTTCAGACAACATGACTCTCAGTAAATAGCTTGGGGTGTCTACTTTCCAAAATGGGGTAATTTGGGGGGGTTTTGTGCTATTTTGGCATTTTATGGCCTTTGCACCCTTAGAAATCCTGAAGGTGGTGATTGGTTTTCGGGGTGCCGTACGTGACTAGACTCCCAAAAAGTCCCACACATGTGGTATCCCCATACTCGGGAGAAGTAGCTGAATATATTTTGGGGTGCAATTCCACATATAACCATGGCATGTGTGAGCAATATATCATTTAGTGACAACTTTTTGTACATTTTTTTTTTTTTTTTTTTTTTTGTCATTATTCAATCCCTTGGGACAAAAAAAAAAATATTCAATAGTGTCAAGATGGCCCTCGGCAAATAGCTTGGGGTGTCTACTTTCCAAAATGGGGTCATTTGGGGGGGTTTTGTGCCATCTTGGCATTTTATGGCCGTCAAAACTGTGATAGGTAGTGAGGAGTAAAATAAAAAAATTATGCCCTTAGAAATCCTGAAGGCGGTGCTTGGATTTCGGGGTCCCGTACGCGGCTAGGCTCCCAAAAAGTCCCACACATGTGGTATCCCTGTACTCAGGAGAAGCAGCAGAATGTATTTTGGGGTGTCATTTCACATATACCCATAGCATGTGTGAGCAATATATCATTTAGTGACAACTTTGTGCAAAAAAAAAAAAGTTTGTAATATTCCCGCAACTTGTGGCAAAATATAAAATATTCCATGGACTCAACATGCCTCTCAGCAAATAGCTTGGGGTGTCTACTTTCCAAAATGGGGTCATTTTGGGGGGTTTTGTGCTATTTTGGCTTTTTATGGCCTTCGAAACTGTGATAGGTAGTGAGGGGTGAAATCAAAAATTTGCACCCTTAGAAATCCTGAAGGTGGTGATTGGTTTTCGGGATGCCGTGCGCGACTAGACTCCCAAAAAGTCCCACACATGTGGTATCCCCGTACTCGGGAGAAGTAGCGGAATATATTTTGGGGTGCAATTCCACATATAACCATGGCATGTGTGAGCAATATATCATTTAGTGACAACTTTTTGTACATTTTTTTTTTTTTTTTTTTTGTCATTATTCAATCCCTTAGGACAAAAAAAATAAATATTCAATGGGCTCAACATACCCATCAGCAGTTTCCTTGGGGTCATTTGGGGGGGGGGGTTTGTACTGCCCTGCCATTTTAGCACCTCAAGAAATGAGATAGGCAGTCATAAATTAAAAGCTGTGTAAATTCCAGAAAATGTACTCTAGTTTGTAGACGCTATAACTTTTGCGCAAACCAAAAAATATACGCTTATTGACATTTTTTTTACTAAAGACATGTGGCTGAATAAATTTTGCCCTCAATGTATGACTAAAATTTAGTTTATTCGATTTTTCTTATAACAAAAAGAAGAAAATATCATTTTTTTTCAAAATTTTCGCTCTTTTTCCATTTATATCGCAAAAAATAAAAATCGCAGAGGCAATCAAATACCATCAAAAGAAAGCTCTATTTGTGGGAAGAAAAGGACGCAAATTTCGTTTGGGTGCAATATTGCATGACCGCGCAATTACCAGTTAAAGCAGCGCAGTGCGAAATTGGAAAAAGACCTCTGGTCCTTAAGGTATTTATTGGTCCGAGGCTGAAGTGGTTAAAGGATCCAACAGATAAAAAGTTGGAATTGCTGTTAAAATCCTCTTTTTCTTTAGCGGGTACTGTTGCTCAGCCTGCAATTGCAGCTATAGGCATCTGTCAGTCCTTAAAAGACCAGTTCACAGAGGCCCTTATCGAGCTCCCTGCACAACAGGCCAGTGAGTTGGTCGATTTACCAAAAGCATTATGTTTTGCTATAGATGCTATAAAGGATTCTATTCACCAGGCATCTCGCCTTGCACTTGTGCTAGTACACATGCATAGGACCCTTTGGCTAAAGGGTTGGTCAAACATCCTGCAAAAACCTACTGTCTAGTTTCCCATTTCATGGGAGCGATTATTTGGTGCTGATTTGGATAAATACATCCAGACAATTTCCAGTGGAAAAAGTACTCTTTTGCCAGTCAAAAGAAAGTATAAACATCCTTAATTTAAATGGACTTTCTCTCCCGCGCCAAGCGCATCCGCCTCTAGGCAGTGGCAATGGCTTTCACCGTCAGATTCCAGAGGAAAATCGCAGGGTCAGGCCCAGGCTCAAAGAAAGACCTGGAACTGCAAGACTACAAAGCAGAATACTAAGACCTCTTCATGAAGAGGTGTCTACCCTCACCAAGGTGGGGGGGAAGACTTCAGCATTTCGCAGAGGTCTGGCAGAGGGAAACTCAGGACAGATGGACTCTCTCCACAGTGACTCTAGGATACAAACTAGAGTTTCGGGAGTTTCCACCATCTCACTTTCTGAGATCAAACGTTCCCAAGGATCCAGGGAAAAGACTATCCCTGTTTCAAGCATTAGACCGATTATTGACTCAAGGGGTAATCGTACAGATCTCCACAGAAAGGTTCAAACCTGTTTACGGGTACCATTATAAACGGGTGAACCACAAACGAGAAACAAAGTTCTCAAGAGTTGTTGCCACCATCCCAGTATTCATTTTAAGTAAAATCCCTAAATAAAGGGATAACAGTACCCGCCCCCCCCCCCCCCCCCCCAGTACTGTGGGACTTTTAAAGTGAACAAATTTTTTATTTTCATCATAAAAAGATTTATTTAAAAAAAAAAGATTTATAAAAACAACATATAAACAGACATAAAAATGTCCATACAGAGTCTCAATGTATGGATACGTAAATGTACAACTTTCAACAGAATAGATTATAGACTTGTATACTCCAGAAGCATGTCATGTTTCAGGAAGATATTCCCTTCTTCAGAGGCATATTTGTAGGAGAAAAAATATAACTAAAATCTGAAAGAGAAAGTTGAAAAATCACTAGGTTGGGAATTTTGACAGCAAATTAGAACATCCCCATAAAAAGTTCTGAGGGAAAACAATTGTATAATTCATTTGTATATAAACAGTGTTATGTATTTTGGACGATTACTGATGTAGCAGTGATAATGTTGCACTGATAAATGTTCCTGTTTAAAGGATATTTTTTTCGACTTTCTTTTTAAGAATTTAGTTATCTGTTCTCCTACAAATATGCCTCTGAAGAAGGGAATTTCTTCCTGAAACATGTCAGGCTTCTGGAGTATATGTATAGAAGTATATAATCTATTCTATTGAAAATTGTACATTTATGTATCCATACATTGAGACTCTGTATGGACGTTTTTATGTCTGTTTATATGTTGTTTTTATAAATCTTTTTTGAATAAATATATCTTTTTATGATAAATGTGTTTGCTTTGAAAGTCCCACTGTACCAGGGGGTACTGTTATCCCTTTATTTAGGGATTTTACTTAAAATGTTTACAGGTACCAAAAATTAATGGCGATGACAGGCCCATTTTGGATCTAATAATCGAAATCTGTTCCTAAAAATGTACTTATTTCGAATGGAGTCAAGGCGGAGAACTTCTGGCATCCATCGACATCAGGGACACATATCTGCATGTCTCTGTTTCCTGCTCACCAAAGGTTTCTGCGATTCAAAGTGTAACCACGCACTTTCAGTTGGTGGCCTTACCCTTCGGGCTAGCCACTCACAGCTCAGAGAGAGGGGAACCATATCCTAACTTGGGCAGAAAGGAATATCCCATCCCTATCGGCAGTTTTCATTCCGGGGGTAGAAAATTGGCAGGCAGACTATCAGGTCGCCAGCAGTTATTCCCAGGGGAATGGTCTCTTCACTCCAAAGATGGGGGACTCAGGACATAGATCTTATAGCATCCAGATTCAACATGAAGTTAGTCAACTTTGTGCCCAGAACAAGGGATCCACTCGCATACAGAACAGATGCACTGATAACTCTGTGGGATCAGTTTTCACTGATCTACGCTTTTCCCCCAATTCAGTTTCTGCCTTGACTTCTTTGCAGGATCAAGCTTGAAAGAAAGCTGGTAATTCTGGTAGCACCAGCATGGCCCAGAAGGTTATGATATGCAAAGATCATAAAGATGGCAGTGGAGGGTCCTTGGCCTCTCCCACTAAGGCCAGGCCTGCTATCGCAGGGGCCAATATTGCATCCTACTTTACAAACATTCTGAAGAAGCGTGTGCTTTTTAGGTCTGTTAGCTTTAATCAATGCAAGGAAACCAGTTTCCAGAGCTGTATATAATATTGTATATTATGGAGTTTGGAAAGCTCAACTTTAACCCCTTGGGATTTGAATTTAGTTTTGCCAGTGTTACAAAAACCGCCATTTGAACCATTAAAGCATGTTCCCTTAGTCCTTCTGACTAGGAAGCTGATATTTTTGGTTGCTATATCCTCAGCAAGGAGGGTTTCAGAATTGGCTGCTCTTTCTTTCAAAGAGCCATATTTGATTATTCATGAGGACAGAGTGGGGTTACGCTCTCCTCCAGGCTTTTTGCCAAAAGTGGTTTCAGGCTTTCATCTGACTGAAGATGTTGTCCTGCCATAGTTTTTCCCAAAACCATATTCCAGGGAAGAAAAATCACTACATTGTCTTGATGTAGCGAGAGCAGTGAAAATCTATTTAAAGAAAACTGCTCAGATTCGTAAGACTGATCTTCTGTCTTCTTTATTTTGCCAGAAGGTCCTAAAAAAAGGACGGGTAGCGTCAAAATCCACTGTTACTAAGTGGATTCGGCAAGTTCTAATTCAAACTGATAATTTAAGAGGTAAGATTTGCCCTATTCAAGTTAAGGCGTACTCTACCAGAGTGCTTAGTGCTTCTTGGGCAGTGCATCACCAGGCCTCCTTTGCGCAGTTCTGCAAGGCCGCAACTTGGTCTTTGGTCCATACCTTCACAAAATTTTACCAAGTGGATGTAAGAAGGAATGAGGATATCACCTTTCGGGCGCAGTGTGCTGCAGGCAGCAGTATAAGTCCTCAAGGTCTGGGGGTGCCCTAAGGGTTGTGTCTCCTTCCCCTCAAGTAGCATTGCCATGGGACGTCCCACTAAGTAAATACATAAGTTTCTGTGTCCTATGATATACGATAAAGAAAATACGATTTTTATAACAGCTTACCTGTAAAATCTTTTTCTTGGAGTACATCATAGGACACATAGGTCCTGCCCCTCTTCTTTTATGGGGTTTAAGTATATTGCTTGGCTACAAAAACTGAGGTACTCCTGGGAGGAGGGGTTATATAAGGGAGTTAACTTCCTGTACTGGGTGTGCCAGTGTCAACACCTGAAGGTAGCTTTAACCCACTTAAGGCTCTGTGTCTATGAGGTACTCCAAGAAAAGGATTTTACAGGTAAGCTGTTATAAAAATCTTATTTTTCCAACATGATGGAGCACCTTACCATAAGGCAAAATTGATAACTAGGGATGGGTTTAGGTGTGTTCGGATTGTACCCGCCAGAAAGCCGTCGCTGCACACCACACCAATCTTCGGCAGTGAGGCATTTCTCGGCCCATAGTTGCACATACACATGCTGCCTATGATTGGCGGGGTGCAGTGAATGCTTCCTGACGGGTACAATCCAAGCATGCCTGAGCTCATCATTAGTGGTAATTAAGTGGCTCAGGGGAAAAAACATTGACATTTTGTCCTGCGCGCTTCTGGCACAGTTACCAGTGGCTTATGGAAAGCTCCCGATAACTCCTTGCAATTGGAAACTTATCGATCATGCGACTGCAATGACAGACAATCATAGCGGTCACATGATCCTAAACCTCTCCCCACCTCCCGACATCTTAACCTCCTCGCGCCCGCCCTATGGCCGAATGACGGCCGTAGAGCAGGCGCATTCGTCCGGGCGGTCGTCCCTGGACGGCCCGATGTTTACTTCCGCAATGCGCGCCCCCGCGGGCGCGCATCGCGGAAGCTCTGTGTTCGCCGTGTCCCCCAGGGACAGGCAAACACAGATCGCTGTAAACGGCCAATCACAGCAGCCGTTTACAGCGTGATCGGCGTGTCCAATGGGAGATGATCTCATATGTAAACATATGAGATCATCTCTCGGCGCCGCTCTCCTTCCTCGCACTGTCTGTGCGAGGAGGGGAGAGGGGAGAGATGAACGGCTGCAGCGGCAGCCGTTCTGCCTGTGGGGGAAAAAAAAAAAAGTAAAAAAAATAAAATAAAGTGCCATCCGCCCCCAGCAGTGCCATCCGCCCCCAGCAGTGCCATCCGCCCCAATGCCATCCGCCCCAATGCCATCCGCCCCAGTGCCATCTGCCCCAATGCCATCTGCCCCAGTGCCATCTGCCCCAATGCCATCCGCCCCAGTGCCATCCGCCCCAGTGCCATCCACCCCAGTGCCACCTGCCCCCAGTGCCATCCACCCCAGTGCCATCCACCCCAGTGCCATCCACCCCAGTGCCACCTGTCGTCAGTGCCACCTGTCGTCAGTGCCACCTGTCGTCAGTGCCACCTATCGTCAGTGCCACGTGTCGTCAGTGCCACATAGTGCCATCTGTCATCAGTGCCACGTATCAGTGCCATTTGTCATCAGTGCCACGTATCAGTGCCATTTGTCATCAGTGCCACCTGTCAGTGTCACGTGCCATCTGTTGTCAGTGTCACGTGTCATCAATGCCACTTATCAGTGCCATCTGTCATCAGTGTCACGCGTCATCGGTGCCATGTATTAGTGCCATCTGTCATCGGTGGCACATATTAGTGCCACGTATCAGTGCCATTTGTCATCAGTGCCACCTGTCAGTGTCACGTGCCATCTGTTGTCAGTGTCACGTGTCATCAATGCCACTTATCAGTGCCATCTGTCATCAGTGTCACGCGTCATCGGTGCCATGTATTAGTGCCATCTGTCATCGGTGGCACATATTAGTGCCACGTATTAGTGCCATCTGTCATCAGTGCCACGTTTCAGTGCCACGTATTAGTGCCACGTGTCATCAGTGCCACGTATAAGTGCCACCCGTCATCAGTGCCACATATTAGTGCCATCTGTCAGTGCCACCTGTCATCAGTGCCACGTATAAGTGCCATCATTGCCACGTATCAGTGCCATCTGTCATCAGTGTCACATGTCATTGTCCTGGTGCTTCAAAAGTGTAATAAATAGTCAACAAGTTAGATGTGTAATTTATGTTCCTAGAACACATGATGGCGCTACCTGCATGTTGGGCCTCTCTATGTGGCCAGGCTGTGAAAAAGTCACACACATGTGGTATTGTAATACTCAGGAGGAGTAGCAGAATTTTTTGGGGGGTGTCATTTGTGGTATACACATGCCACGTGAGAGAAATAACCTATTACAATGACAATTTTGTGGAGAAAAAAAAAAAAATGAAAAATCTTAATTTTGCAAAGAATTGTGGGAAAAAAATGACAACATCAAAAAGCTCACTATGCCTCTTACTAAATACCTTGGAATGTCTACTTTCCAAAAAGGGGTCATTTGGGGGGTATTTGTACTTTCCTGACTTGTTCGGGTCACAAGAAGCGAGATAGGCCACCAGTACATCAGATGTGATCAATTTTGTGCGATTCGCACCACAGCTTGTAGACTCTCTAACTTTCACAAAGACCAAATAATATCCACTAATTTGGGTTATTTTTACCAAAGACATGTAGCAGTATAAATTGTGACCAAAATTTATGAAGAAAAATTAATAATTTGCATAATTCTGTCACAGAAACAAAGAAATATGCGTTTTTTTTCCAAATTTTCGGTCTTTTTTCATTTATAGCGCAAAAAATAAAAACCCCAGAGGTGATAAAATACCACCAAAAGAAAGCTCTATTTGTGGGAAAAAAAGGACAAAAAATTCATTTGGGTACAGTGTTGCATGACTGAGTAATTGTCATTCAAAGTGTGAGAGCACCGAAAGCTGAAAATTGGTCTGGGCAGAATGGTGTTTAAGTGCCCAGTAAGCAAGTGGTTAAACCCCTTAAAGGGCTCAGAGGCGCCGGCGCCAAGAGGTTAATTTGCAGAGATTTCCTCTCACTTCCTGTTTTTGCTATGGGTCAGGAAGTGAAGGGAAATCTCCCCAATGGGACACATGACAAAACAAATCTGACAGGGGTTATAACCCTCCCTTACTCTATACAGCTAATATATCCAGCATATAAGTGAACGCCCGTAAACCCTGTACTGATGCAAATGCTGATGTTTCATTGTATTGGTGTTTACTTCTACATGTGTATACAGCATATTTCCCCAAACATGGAACAAGAGAAACATGTCTTCTCGTGGCTGAGGAGACACAGGTAGGGACGTACAGCCTTCCATTAAAGTGACTGTGTGCGCCCCAGCCGCAAAAAGATGCTTTAGGCATATTTGATGCCTATATACTGTATTTCCATATGCATGAGGCCTAATAAAAATGTGAACCCCCCCCCCCAGCAAAAGAATTCACAAAGCAAAACCACAGTGAGGTAAATTCCAATTCATCCTCTAAGTGTAGAAAAAAAAAATTCTATCCCTGTTAATGGCAGTTGGAGTCATCAATAATTTCTCTGAAAATTAACGTAATTAAAGCAGTGCATTTTTCTAGTAAAGAAATGCATCTAGCCCATAATTTTACCAAGAAAAACAGTTTCTCGCTCTAAATCTGTCATTGTTGTGTGATTACTGTAAAAGAATAATACATTTAAATTTTTTTAATTTTTTTTAGAACCCTTTCAACTAGTGATGATGTGGAAGACAGAGAGACAGAGCGAGGACGCTTGGAGCACGCCTATGAAAAATGTGACAAAGACCTGGATGAGAAGATTGAGCAGCACTTTACAGAGCTTACCACAGCCATACGTACTTACCAGAGCATAACTGAGCGTATCACCAACTCCCGTAACAAGATCAAACAGGTGAACCACACTAATGTTCACATAATACGGCTTCATCTCTGTGAATGCTCAATACATATACAGTATCTCACAAAAGTGAATACACCCCTCACACTTTTGTAAATATTTAATTATATCTTTTCATGTGACAACACTGAAGAAATTAAACTTTGCTACAATGTAAAGTAGTGAGTGTACAGCTTGTATAACAGTCATTAATGTCTAAACCGCTGGCAACAAAAGTGAGTACACCCCTAAGTGAAAATGTCCAAATTGGGCCTAAAGTGTCAATATTTTGAGTGGCCACCATTATTTCCCAGCACTGCCTTAACCCTCTTGGGCATGGAGTTCACCAGAGCACCACAGGCTGCCACTGGAGTCCTCTTCCACTCCTCCATGACGACATCACAGAGCTGGTGGATGTTAGAGACCTTGCACTCCACTTATTGTTTGAGGATGCCCCACAGATGGTCAATAGGGTTTAGGTCTGGAGACATGCTTGGCCAGTCCATTACCTTTACCCTGAGCTTCTTAAAGCAAGGCAGTGGGTGTCTTGGAGAGTTGTTGTCATGTTGGAATACTGCCCTGCGGCCCAGTCTCCGAAGGGAGGAGACGATGCTCTGCTTCAGTATATCATAGTACATGTTGGCATTCATGGTTCCCTCAATGAACTGTAACTCCTCAGTGCCAACAGCACACTCCTGCTGTCCCAGACCATGACACTCCCACCACCGTGCTTGACTGTAGGCAAGACATGCTTGTCCTTGTACTCCTCACCTGGTTGCCACAACCCACGCTTGACACCATCTGAACCAAATACGTTTATCTTGGTTTCAGCAGACCACAGAACATGGTACCACTAATCCATGTCCTCCAGGCTTCCTTCTGGGAGGACAGCCATGCAGACCAATTTGATGTAGTGTGCGGCGTATGGTGTGAGCACTGACAGGCTGACCTCAAAACTGCCCCCCCCCCCCCTTTTCAACCTCTGCGGCAATGCTGACAGCACTCATACGTCTATTTCCCAAAGACAACCTCTGGATATGACACTGAGCACGTGCACTCAACTTCTTTGGTCTACCATGGCGAGATGTTTTCTGAGTGGGGCTTGTCCTGTTAAACCACTGTATGGTCTTGGTCACCGTGCTGCAGCTCAGTTTCAGGGTCTTGGCAATCTTTTGATAGCTTAGGTCTTCTTTATGTGGAGCAACAATTCATTTTTTTTTCAGATCCTCAGAGAGTTCTTTGCCATGAGGTGCTGTGTTAAACCTTCAGTGACCAGTGTGAGAGTGGTAACACCAACTTTACCACACCTGCTCCCCATTTACACCTGAGGCCTTATAACGCTAACAAGTCACATGACATCAGGGAGGGAAAATGGCTAATTGGATCCAATTTGGACATTTTCACTTAGGGGTGTACTCGCTTTCGTTGCCAACGGTTTAGACATTAATGACTGTGTGTTGAGTTATTTTGAGGGAATGGAAAATTTACACTGTTATACAAGCTCACTACTTTACATTGTAGCAAAGTGTAATTTCTTCAGTGTTGTCACATGAAAAGATATGATTAAATATTTACAAAAATGTAAGGGGTGTACTCACTTTTGTGAAATACTGTATTCCCAACTTTTATTTTTTTCAACATGCTAAGTTTGTTCTATATAAACAGAGGTTCAAATGTCTAAGCAATAAGTCTACTCAAAAGAATAAAAGACCACAAGGTGTCCTGTAAAGACAATGGCTATAGCCTGATCCCAACTCATTTAACCAATTAGAAGGCAAATGGAGCCATGCAAGGTTCATGAAAACTTATTAGTTGTCAACTATTAGCAAAAAGTATATAATATATTAGGGATTCTATGTGTTTGAGGACTTCTGTCATTTGCCTTGCAATACTAATGCATGGCAAAATAATTACTTCAGTGCTCTTAAAATACTGAACAATTGAATGTCTTTGAGTACATTTCTTTCTTCCCTTCATTTTAAGACCAATACTGGTCAAAGTTACAGATATTATTTTTTATCATCCTAGGTAATTAGCAGAATTCAACTGTAACTGATTATTAATGTTTACATGCCATACACCTCAGTGAAGCTAGGCTAAGGTAAAAAGCATACTTTGAGATTAAAAATAAAAAGATTGATTGTGTGCAGCTTTACACGAAGTGGCCTTAAAGTGAACCTGTCTTCCGAGAAATACTGGGACTACCATTGGCGGCCTGCAACCTAAAATTCTAGTTGTCTGGCTGTTCTGCCTAGACAGACCTTCAGTACTTCTCAGAGTCTGACCTAGAAGAAGTATGCATATTTAGTATCATCAGACAGTCACAAGTCACTATCTATTTGTATTTTTAGTGTCAGTGACACAGAAAATATTAAAGCCAAATGATCAGGACAACAATCGGGTAAGCTGCTTGCCTTTTCAGGAGGAGAAACCAGCAACGTCAGCCGCCGTGTTTAACTATTTTCCCCAAATTTATTTTTTTCAGGTAAAAGAAAACCTTCTGTCATGTAAGATGCTTCTTCACTGCAAGCGTGATGAACTGAGAAAACTTTGGATTGAGGGTATTGAGCACAAGCATGTCCTGAACCTTTTGGATGAAATTGAGAACATTAAACAAGTGCCTCAAAAACTGGAACAGTGTATGGCCAGCAAACACTATCTGAGTGCCACTGACATGTTGGTAAGTGTATTTATTGATTTATTTTTGGGACACTGTAGGTGTGTTTAAGATAGATAAATCTATTTTAACTTTCAATAATCAATTATTTTAATTATTTTTTATGAATTGTATAGCCCTCATCTACTTGCAAAAAGCATTAATCACGGGAACAGTTCTTCAGAGATCATGTTTCCTGTGTTGAAAATGAAAGCTGTTAATTTTTCTTGTGAAGTATTTGTAGCATTTCTATTCAGTAGGTGTTGTATAGATAAGTTATCTGTATAATTGATAAAATTGAGCATAAATTGGATCTCTCTTTTACTTTATCACTGTAAAGCCGTCCGTAGACAATATTATTTTCTTTCCTGCAAGCACAGGCTCCAGGGAAAAAAAAAAATGCTTGATTTCCCCATCAACACAGACACTGTTGTGGGGAAATTCCTCCTTCAGGGCTATTGTGGTCTCCTGGTGGGGATGGAAATCAAAAATTTGACAGGCCGGTTTTACCTAAGTTTATTGATCGATCAAAATGGGTCCAAGCAGACTACAAATACATAGTTCAAATCTCGGCCAGTCCCTGCTGAAATGGCCTCAATTCAGACCATCTTTGGACAGCTTAATATTTTAAATTAGGACTCAGTCTTACCTAAATATTTTTAACGAATATGCTTCTAAATGCTAATATCACACTTTTTGGTAACAATTTAGTTGACAGATTGGTGGATTTAACCAAAATGATTTCCTTACCAAAATTATTTTCATAGTTAAATACTGTAAACTTGTAATGCCGCTCTAAATTCATATGGGCAAATAAATACCGTTGAGTAAACAAAAACAATTAAACATTCTCTTACGGGTCAGTAAGAAATACTAAACATAAGATTATATTATTAGTTAACCAGGTGAATGTATGCAATGTCATGAAACCCTCTGGAACAGTGTCTTATAGCTCTAATTGGCAAACTACCTATGTCAGCGTGGATCTGCTTCTGTGCTTGGTGTGGGCAGATTGCAAAAGCAAAGAGGAGGAACTGACAGGCTAACCAGATTTTTTTAATGCAAAAAAAAAGTAAAAATTCATCAGGCTACAGTTTCATACACCTGCATAGGAAAAAACAAAACAAAAACATATCTGCATTTGTAGCTGCGTAGCATTTTTTTTTTCATGGATCTGGACACAGGCGCATTGTTGTCTATGAATGTTGCCCACAGCTATGTAAAAATCTGTAATGCAGCAATGCTTTCACAATGGTAACAAAAATAGAAAATGTTTATGCTTTACTGGAGTAATTTTCATGTGTATACCTTTATACAAGCATAGGTTGTATACAGTGAATTAAATGACTGGAAGAGGATGAAGAAGAATTTTCCACGTGTATATATTAGGTCTTTGCGGGATCTAACTTTCCTTTTTCACATTACACATAACCTAATACCAGCATAATATAAAAGCAACTGTATTATAAACCAGGTTGAGACTTGGTTCACTGAATGTGGCTTGGAAATCATGTGACTTCACTTGAAATTGCGCAATTTTAAAGCTGCATGTCAGTGCAACTTCAGGTGCAACTTGGCTGACATCTGTGCGACTTCATGCACATTTCGTGGCACTGGCTGGAATAGCAAGTGACAATTCACATCAGTTGGCAAGTGACAATAGACATCTAGTGGCAGGTGACGTGGCAAGTAACAATCTGCTAATGGTGGCAGGTGATATGGCAAGTGACAGTCTGCAAATGGCAGGTGACGTGGCAAGTGACAATCCACATCTTGTGGCAGGTGACGGTGGCAAGTTAAAAAACTTAATCTGGTGACAAGCGATGGTGGCAAGTGACATGCTCCATCTGGTGGCAGGAGATGTGGCAAGTGACACATCCAGTGCTCCCACTGATCCTGCATTATGGTGAGTTGAACCACATCATTATATATTAGAATGTAACAATAGAAACAATGTGTTTTGATCATCCTGACACCATATCAACCATAGTGCCATGATGACTGAAACGCCAACACCAGCCTTTGCCAGCAAAAAATTGCTTACCACTACGGATTGCCTCGTCCATGAGATGGGAGCACTCCCCCCTCCCCTCTGCTACTTTAATCACACAAGGCGAGAAACATGACAAGTACGGACAAAGGGCAGGACTTTTGGAGTTAAGAAGCGGGTGATTGGTTGGTAGGCAGCGTGGCGGTCCCAGCAATCAATCACCTGCCTTTCTCTTGAAAATTCCCACCCTTTGTCCAAACTGGTCATGCTTTGCGTCTTGTGTGATTAAGCTAGCAAAGGGGAGGGGGAGTGCTGCGATCTCATGGACAGGGCAGTGTATTACCACTGGAGGGCTCTGTGATGAGGGGATCTGTGATGGGGAGTCTGTTATGGGTGGATCTATGATGGGGGTGGGGGGTGGCTTTGTGATGGAGAGAAGTCTGTGATGGGGATTCTTTGAAATACTAACTGTTGTTGTTTTTTCCTGTGTATTTTTTTCAAACTATAGTCCAGCCCAATCAACAGTTTGAGGAACAGTGAAATGGCCCCCTGTTTAAAAAGTTTGAGGACCTCTGGTAAAGACAGTTAAGAGGAAGGGAAAGAGAATTGTCCCTGTGGAACTCCAGTATTGCTCATCACCCTATCTGACACACAATACTTGATAATAGTTTTAGTACTGGTACACTTCAAACCTTATTTAACATGGGGTTGATTTACTAAAACGGGAAAATGCAAATTCTAGTGCAGCTGTGCATGGTAGCCAATCAGCTTCTAACTTCAGCTTGTTCAACTAGGCTGTGACAAAAAACCTAGCAGCTGATTGGTTTCTATCCAGAGCTGCAGCAGCACGCTTCAGTTTTAGTGAATCGACTGCATGATGTCCCATTTTATTTCTTGTTATTTATAAGTGATCAGTACTTTAGTGCATTGCTCACCTATCAGACTAAATTTTTTATTTCTTTTCTTGTTCAATATTTTTATTGTTTAAAGAGAGGACAAAAGGAGATGATCAGTAACTGTTGTATGTTATCAGCAAGTAGGTAGTATCGCATGTAAAGGATACGAAAGACTGAACAATAGTAATAGTCATGTATAAACAATCTAAGCAATTCCGGATGCTAAATCTAATGTATGAGGTATTGTTTAGCACCTCCAGACACCCCATCTAGGCGCAACACCACCGATCCACATTTTCATATGCAAACACATTTTTCCAAAGAACCTATAGGTTTCAGTATAAGCAAACGCATAATAGAATAAAAATAAGTACCATAGGTACTAAGCAAGTAAAATATAATGTTAAGCAGAATTTAGAAAGGAAAAATGAAGGCCAGACGGCCTATCAATAGATAACTGGGCAAAGGAAATTTACCTTAAGTTACATAAGGGCAGTTTGAAAAGTTCTGGGTTTACGATACATTAACAGCAAGGTTTAGGATTTGGGGGGAGATGGGGGTGAAGAGGAGGTTTACAAGCTGAAAAGCTTAAATTTTCCTTGGTCTACCCAGACATTGATAGAGGAGGGGGCAGCTTGGCATCTGAGTAGGAGCATGTCAAGGGGCTCAAGAAATCTGGAAGACTGAAGAATCGGCAGGAAGATATGGGCATGTATGAGGGTAAGTTGGGTTAGGAATATTAACAAGGGGTAGGAAAGTCATGGGGGGAGATGGGAGGAAGTAAGTTTGAAAAGAAAAAGAATGAGAAGGGGGGGTTAAGGGGAGAAGGGAAAGCCAAAGTGGGGAACGCAAGAGATTAGAGGGGGAGTGGGAGGGGGAGGGGGAGGGAGCATGGGTGTGGTGGCCAACTCCAAGGTAAGGGTAGACAAAGTGTGTATTAAAGGTTATGGGGGCAATAGGGTCTCGTCAAAGCTGGGGGGTGGGGGGGGTTGTAGGAAGTGGGTCACCCGGGGATTCCAGAGTTTCTAGAATTGTGGAACTGTGTCCAGTAGAGGAAATGCTATCTTAGCATGGATCATCTTGGGTAATTCTATGCTTTTCTGCGAGAACACATAAGATAGAGGATTTCCAGGCTTTTGCAATGGTCTGCTTGGCAGCAGTAGTGATTTGGAGCAGTAGCTTAAACTGCCCTTGGATCAGGAACATGGGTCTATTCAGGAGAGCCATCGTTGGGTCCTGTGATAGAGATATAGTAAAATGTTTTGATAGGATTAAGAAAATCTCTAACCAGGTTTGCGCTATGGGACAGTCCCGCCAATTGTGGAGGTGCGTTCCTGCTTCATTACAGATGCGAAAGCAATGTGGTAGGTATTGTGGGAAGAATTTATGAATCCTGGAGGGGACCAGGTACCACCTGGTAAGCACCTTTTTATAGTTATTTTCTAAGGCGGTAATGTTTGGGCAGGAAGATTTAGTCACCTGCCATGAGACTACATTTTTTTTTACCCCTCAATATATAGCCATAAAAATCCTTGGCATGCTTCTTTTTTTGGTCTTCTTACTTCCAAGTAAACCTTTCAGAATCCTGGGGAATTCAGACTGAGCATATGATGAAAAATGCATTAGCTAGTCAATTCAAATTGAACATATGATGAAAAATGCATTAGTAAAGGTTGGCGTCAATGAAAAGCACATGTCAAAACAATCTGTAGATCCACAAATAAAAGCATCAGATATGCAAATTTCAACTTTTCCAAAAAAAGGTCAAGCTTGGCCTTGAGGTCAATATCTGCTTATTCATTTTTTCACATCAACAGCTCAGTTTGAATTGTTCAGGTTTGTGACAGGTTTACTTTAAAGTGTATGTCTAGGCAGGGAGGGAATTTATTTTTTTCTCTCCGGTACAGCTTTGCAGTACATGCATATTTCCCCATAGACCTTTATAACCACTGCATATACAGACAAATACTCGTTGATCAGCCAGACATCCCAAGAGCATCTAACTCCCTGTTTTAGCTGAAAACAGAATGCCTTTGTTCCACTGACAGTCCTGCCCAGTTTTCCCATCTGGACTACATAACACATGCCTCTCTACTCCTCTCCATAACATAAGGGGTGTGTTCTGTCTTTTTTTTTTTTTTTTTTGCAACAGAGACATTTTCTGCTCAGATGTTGAATTTCTGGCAGAATCAAGTAGTATTTTTCTGTACATGCATTGTGCATAATGTTTTTGTTTTGAGAATTGTGCTCATTTCCTTTGTCACAACTTAGACCTCATTCACACAGGTGTACTTAAACTGTTACTAAACCCAGGACCCTACATTCACAATATCTGGTCTTACACAGTACACGGAAATGCAATTATTTAAGTAAATATAAACTGCCAAATGCCTTTTCTCATCAGTAGTATATAGCAGTCTTGTGACTTATATCAGTGTCTGGTTAAAGATTCTACTCTGACTGTCCTATAAGGATGCAGGACCTCTGACCCTCTGTCTGGTCCTGTACTGATCACATGCACACTCCCAAGGGAAAAAAAAAAAACTCTCTAGCAATACAGGCCAAACTGAGCATGTGCAGCTTGTCCCCTAGCCTCTGTTCTATCAGTAGATAGATTGGGGACTGTGGAAGAGGGGTAGGAAAGAGAAGACAGGATCAAACAGCCTTTTTACATAATACAACAGATTAACCCCTTAAGTTCCACAAGGAGTATAACTAGCATGCGTTACTGCATATACAGACTGATTTTACTTTTGTGGGTTTAGTAACACTTTATGCATACATCCATGCAAAGGGCTGTATTTGCCGGCATGGGATACACAGGTGTTCCATGCACCTGTGTGCAGGCAGTCCCATTCATGTTTATGGGGACACAGCGGCTGCACAGAAACACCTGCTGCTCCCAATTTAACATTCATGTAGGTGTGAATGCATGTCCCCTAATGCATACAGCAAGGGTGCCCAACCTTTTGAAGAGTGAGGGCCACTTAAGCGACTTGGTAACCGGTCGCGGGCCACAATGAGCAGAGCAGTCGGATGACAGGTCCATGCAGAGTGGACACAGACACAGCCCATGGGTCCTCCGATCCGCCATAACGGAAGGGGATTGATTTTTTTTTTTTTTTTTTTTTTTAGCAAATCAGATTGGAGGTAGGCAGGTGTAAAAGGACACAAATCTGTTTACATCTGCCATTTCATAGATTTGAATGGAGGGTTTCGATTCAGTTTGACCAATTGTGTGAAAGGGGCCTTTCACGCAAATGCAGCGCAGTGCACCTGTGTCTTTCCTGCGGGTTAGCTACACTTTGCCATAGACTTCTATTATATCCTGCAGGTGTGATGTACTTTCTGAAAACTCACCAAACCCACAGGTAATAACATAAGTCTATGCCTCAGTGCAGGTAACCTGAAGGTGCACTGCTCCTGCGGATCAGTTTGAAAGTAGCCTAGTAACCACTGCGCAGCTATGCCCATATATACTGCAATTTTTAGTAATAAACTGACCTTTAATCACAGTCTTCCATTCAGGTATCGCCTGCTATTGCTGTCCCCTGCAGAGTGCATTTTGGTATCACTCCACTTGTGGCAAGAGACGGCGCTATACAGGAAGCATCAAATTTTACAGCTCTGCTTCACAGCTGCTTGCTTTGCCGTCTTCATTAACAGCTCTGGGATAGCAGGTCTGCAACCCATTATCTGGGCTTGCCAATCTGCTATCAAGGTCGCGGGCCACATCAGAGGGCTCGGCGGGCCGCATGTGGCCCCCGGACCACTGGTTGGGCACCCCTGGCATACAGTGTGAGTTTGGGGACACGCACCCACACTGATGTCAGATTGGAAGCAGAGACTGTGTGCTTGTGTAGCCGCTGCGTCCCAATAGACAAAAAAGGACTGCCTGTACATGGACCACCTGTGCATCCCATGTGGGCAAACACCACCCTTTTGCACAGATGTATGTCTAAGAACACCCATGCGAATGAGGCCCAATATAAAACAACGTTAGTTTAATATTCTTAATTGGTGCATTTGGACATTTTTCAATCGTCCACAGAACAATATCGGATCTATCATATTAAATGACTATAAAGTATAGTGACAAACACTGAAGAAATGGCTGCACTCCAAAAGCCATCAAAACTCTTATTTAATGAACGAACATCCCAAGTGTTACAAACGGTTACAAATGGTAGACGCGTTTCACACACTAACAGGTGCGCTTATTCATTACCATCATTAAAGTATAATGACTGCCATGCAATTATCTATATAAAATGTCATCGGAAAATGTGAGCACAATTGTTCAGATTGCCTATTAAACCAAATAACTGACTAGTTTACCAGCTTAGTAGATATTGGCCTGGATTAATCATGTACTTTTTGTTCTTGTAAAACTACAGAATAACCTTCATTTAAAAAAAAAAATAACTATTTTATATTTAAATCACTTATTTAAAAGATGCTTTATATACAAAAAAAAAAAAAAAAAAAAAAAAAAGCTACAAGGTTGCAATTCTTCCCAGAAGCACTTAAATAAATGTGTTGAACCTGGCTAAAGATGATTAGATTGCCTGGAATTGCTCTTTAGCCGTGCTGCATTCCAGGGCACTCATACATTAAATGGTGTGCATTCTGCTTTATGGAACACAGCTGCAGATGTCATTGCCACTTTCTGGCTACGTTACCTCAAATGTCTAAATTGCCCCTTTGCTAACTAACTTTTTAATAAAATATTTTTTAACCACTTCAGCCCCGGAAGATTTGGCTGCTCAATAATCAGAGCATTTCTACAAACTAGGGTACGTTTTCTGGAATTTACGCAGCTTTTAGTTCGACTGCTTATCTCATTTCTTGAGGTGCTAAAATGGCAGGGCAGTACAAACCCCACCCCAAAGGACCCCATTTTGGAAAGTAGACACCCCAAGGAAATTGCTGAGAGGCATGTTGAGCCCATTGAATATTTTTTTATCACAAGTGATTTGAAAAATGACCAAAAAAATAAAAGTTGTCACTAAATGATATATTGCTCACACATGCCATGGTTATATGTGGAATTACATCCCAAAAAACATCCTGCTGCTTCTGAGTATAGGAATACCACATGTGTGAGACTTTTTGGGGGCCTAGCCGCATACAGGACCCCGAAAAGTCAATCACCGCCTTCAGGGTTTCTTAGGGCGTAAATTTTTGATTTCACTCCTTACTACCTATCAGTTTTGAAGGCCAAAATAGCACAAATACCCCCCCCCCCAAATGACCTCATTTTGCAAAGAAGACACTTCAAGCTATTTTCTGAGAGTAGGGATGGGCTATCTGTTCGACTCCAACATTGGCTGTTTGCCTGTTCACCGAACAGCGAAAAAAAATTGGGGTGTTCACGGCAAATTCGAAAAGTCACGGAACACCATTTAAAAGTATATGGGAGAAATTGAAAGTGCTAATTTTAAAGGTTAATATACAAGATATTGTCGTAAAAAGTGTTTGGGAACCCGGGTCCTGCCCCAGGGGACATGTATCAATGCAAAAAAAAGTTTTAAAAACGGCAGTGATTTTAATAATGCTAAAGTGAAACAAAAGGGAAATATTCCTTTAAATTTAGTACCTGGGGGGGTGTCTATAGTATGCCTGTAAAGTAGCGCATTTCTAAAGGGGGAAAAAAAGGTCTGGTATAGATATTAAGGGCATGCAACCTGGTAGGCCGCTGGAAAAAAGGGGTGGGGGGCGAGAGAGCGCCCCCCTCCTGAACCATACCAGGCCACATAACCTCAACATGGGGAGGATGTCAAGGTGGGGACAAGGGCCTCATCCCCACAACCCTTGCCTGGTGGTTGTGGGGGTCTGCAGGCAGAGGGGACCCCCAGATTCTGCCACCCCCCTTGTGAATTGGTAAGGGGTACCATTTCACAAAAGAAGTGTCAAAATGTTAAAAAACCACACCAGAGACAGCTTGGGACAATTCCTTTATTAAAAATAAAAAAATAAGATTCCTGTTGCATCAGAGGGGGGCAGGGTCACCCGTACACGTCACTGGGAAACCCCGGCGTTTCCCATTGTCAGAGGGGGACAGGATCATGTGACGGGTGGCCCCGCCCTCAGCTACATAAGATCTGTCAAGCTAGCACCACGTCATTGGCTGGGTGCCTCTGGTGGAGGCAGGATCCTGTGTGTGTGTGTGTGTGTGTGTTCCTCACTGGAGTTGCTGGAGATCATCCATTGCTGAAGATGGAGAATTGGATTACATTGCTGGAGTAGGAGCATGGATTTATTGGATTACATCGCTGGAATCTTTTTTTCGTTTTTAATATAGGACTTGTCCCAAGCCATCTCTCATGTGTTTTTTTTGACATTTTGACACTTTCTTTTTGTGTAATGGTACGATTACAATGTAACCAATTCACACGGGTAGGGGGCGGCATCTGGGGGTCCCCTTGTTAAAGGGAGCTTCCAGATTCTGATAAGCTCCCCACCCGCAGACCCCCACAACCACTGGGCAAGGGTTGTGGGGATGAGGCCCTTGTTCAGGGCATGTGGCCTGGTACGGTTCAGAAGGGGGGTGCAGGTCCCTGTTTTTCCTTCAGCCTGCCTGCTCGGATAAGGTTCTGGTGTGGATTTTTGTGGGAACCCCACGCCATTTAAAAAAAAATAATTTGAAGTGGAGTTCCCCTTAATATCCATATAAGAACTGAAGGGCCTGGTAATGGAATTTTGGGGGACCCCTACAGATTTTTTTTATTTTTATTTTATTTTATTTTTTTTCAATTACTTATGTGCCGGCACTAGTGCTAGTACTTTTAAATGACTTTTTTTTTTCCTTTAGAAATGTCATTTTGCTCTGGGACTGTTATAAACATGGGAAACGCGTGCCAATTTACAGGCATACTATAAATACCCCCAGGTACGAAATTTAAAGAAATATTTCACTTTTATTGTTTTAAGCATTATTAAAATCACTGCTCCCGGGAAAATTTCAGTTTTTAAAAATTTTTTTTTGCATTTATACATGACCCCTGGGCAGGACCCGGTCCCCAAACACTTTTTATGACAATAACTTTCATATTAACCTTTAAAATGAGCACTTCTGATTTTTTTTTTTTTATGTTCGTGTCCCATAGACTTTAACAGTGTTTGCGTGTTCGAACAAATTTGTTGCCTGTTGGCATTTCCTGGATAGGAACCAAGCAGGGTGGTGTTCGGCTCATCCCTATCTGAGAGGCATGTTGAGTATTTTGCAGATTTCACTTTTTGTCACAAAGTTAAAAAAAAAAAAAATGTTTTCTTTCCTGTCTTCATTTTCAAAAACAAATGAGAGTTGCAAAATACTTACCATACCTCTTAGCAAATACCTTGGGGTGTCTTCTTTCCAAAATGGAGTCATTTGGGGAAGGGGTGGTGGGGTTGTGCTATCTGGACATTTCAGTGCCTCTGTAACTGGGTAGTGAGGAGTGAAATCACCATTTTACACCCTTAGAAATCCTGAAGGCGCTGTTTGGATTTCGGGGACCCGTACGTGGCCAGGCTCCCAAAAAGTCTCGCACATGTGGTATCCCGTACTCAGGAGAAGCAGCAGAATATATTTTGGGGTGTAATGTTTTGAGCAATATATCATTTAGTGACAACTTTGCGTAAAAAAATAAATAAATAATAAATTGTAATTTTCCCGAAACTTGTGGCAAAATATAAAATATTCCATGGGCTCAACATGCCTCTCAGCAAATAGCTTGGGGTGTCTACCTTCCAAAATTGGGTCATTTGAGGGGGGCTTTGAACTGTCCTAGCATTTTATGCCCAACATTAGAAGCTTATATCACACATCACCCACTCTTCTAACCACTTGAAGACAAAGCGGTATGGTACGGTATGATAAAATGTTTTCCCAATGGCTCTATTTATATCTGATGAAACCGAAGTCATGAAATGCCCGTAGCTTCTGGTTTCTTAGGCCATTGAGATGATTGGAGCCGTTCTGGTCTCCGATCAGCTCTATGGTCAATTGGCGGAACCACCGGCTGCATTCTCGGATTCCTTGTTAGGACAGAAGAGCATGGAAGACAGTGGGGGAATGTTCCCTCCCACTGTTTGTAAAAGCAGTCTAGAGGCTAATTAGCTTCTAGGATTGCTTTTGCATGAAAGCCAACTGCTGGATGAAAAGAATGATACCAAGATGATACTTAAACCTGCAGGCATCGTTCTAGTATAACCACTGAAAGGCCAGCAACATACCAGTACGTTGCTGGTCCTTGTTGGGCATATATTGTAATGTCCTTTTTTTCATGCAGCCTGTGGGCTGCATGAAAAAAAAAAAGATTGAAAAAAAAAGATTGGGTATGCCCACCATTAAAATACCGCCCTTCATCCATCCACTTCTAATGATGGGCATACATGCAATATCTTTTTTTTTTTTTTGAAATCGCCTCCTACAGCACTGAAGTCACCGATTTTACGTATCGAGGGCAAACGCTGTTGCTATCAAGATTAATAAATTGGTGCTGCAGCTGTATAGCGTACCTGCGAAGCAAATGATGGTTAATAATAAAACAAAGGAACATTACAGTATAACGGTAAGACATACCATACCTGCAAAGCAAATGCCATAAAACATAGTAAAAATAAAACATTACAGTTCTAAAATAAAGTAAGAATAGTGAGAGAACAATAGATACAGAATGGAGAGAGAAGAAAAATAAAACCACAACTATTTTTGGCTTTATTTATTTATTTATTTTTTGCACTTTTATATGAACTGTAAACATTCCAGATTAGGGTCTCTCAAAATGTGATGGCTAACTCATCTTTTGGGACCCTATGTAAGTGTGCCCTAGGACTGTGTAGTGCTGTACTCTATGCTAATACTCCACTAGTGTGTGGTAGTGTTTGAAACAGTCACCGATGCAGAGTCCAGGTTGGTCAGAAAAGGAGGGTCAATAAAAGTGGGTGTCATGCCTAAATCCGTGTTTTTTGCATACCCAATATCTTCTTTGGGCAGGGATACCAGGGAGGACATACGGAAAATGCCTCTCATGCAGCCAGCTCACTGCTTTTCCGTTGGGAAGGTGGGGCATAGCACCGTCTGGAAACAGAGAAAAGCTGTGACATCTCTTCCTGGAATTTTAAGAAGGATCCAGTCCGTCCTGAAGCTTTGTATAGGAAAAAAGCATTCAGCAGAGCCAATTGGAATAAATATACAGACACTTTTTTATACTAGGTACAATTGGGTACGGCGCCGACAACTGGTTGTTGAGGTCCACCCCTCCCATGTTAAGGTTGTTTTCATGGACACCGAGGGGTTTCTCCACAACACCAGTCGCCGTAAGGATTTGGACTGTTGTATCTGCGTGAACATTCCGTGAATCCCTCCACTTCACTGCTAACAAATTATTACATTTCAGGCAGGTTCTCTCCCCCTGTCTAAGTCCAGACTCTACAAGCCATTGGGGGAAGCCCCGGCAATTAGATTGCACGGTGCCACATGCGCCAATTCCACAATCCAAAAAGGTGACTAAAAAGTGGCACGCTTGTCTAATAATTGTCCACATACAAGCAGTACCCCTTTCTGAATAAGGGTGACACCAAGTCCCACACAATCTTACCAGCGCTCCCTATGTAGTCTGGGCAGTTCTCGGGCTCCACGTAATTATCTCTTCTCTCATAAACCTTAAAACTATGTATAACCTGTTGCCCTGTCACAGAGCTTATACATCTTGACCCCATATCTGGCTTGCTTATTGGGAAGATATTGCTTGATAGACAAGCGGCCAGAAAACTTAATCAGGGACTCATCAATGCAGACAATGTTATTGGGCATTAACAAGGCTGCAAGCTGCTGGTTGAAGTGGTTTACGAGGGGCCGAATTTTGTGGAGTCGATCATATGCAGGGTCACCCCGAGGACTACAGAGTTGGTTGTCATTGAAATGCATGAACCGCAAGATCTGCTCGTATCGTGCCCTGGTCATGGAGGCAGAGAGCATGGGCATATGGTGAATTGGGTCAGCGGACCAATATGACCACAACTCACTTTTTTAACTATGCCCATGAGGAGGGATAGGCCCAGGAAGGTCTTCAATTTTGAAACGGTAATAGGTTTCCAATCTCTAGCAAGGCTCAACTGGGGATTAGCGGCGATGATTTGATCAGCATACAAATTGCTTTGGTCCACAACAGATCTATAGAGATCTTCCGTTAAAAAACAGTAAATAAAAATTAAGTGATGTAAATTCAACTGTTTACACCTGAATTCCAGGTTGGCCAGTGAATGGGGAAAGTACAGGTGCTACAGAAGTGGTGGGCTCCCAAGTCGGATTGGCAACTGCACCTGGAAGGGCACCATGGGCTTGACAGGCCTGTATTTTGTCTTCTTGGTGGCTGCGGGACACTACTTGTGCTAGCCACCTAACCAGCTTGAACTGCACTTATGGCACTTGCCACATCACCAAGTGTTGCTGCAGTGCTGGGTGTACGACCAGGATGTACTAGGCCGGTGGTGCTTGCCAGTTAAACAGACAGATGAGCGGCACTATTACTGGCTCTCTGCTCCATATGAGAGCCCGGCAGTTCTTGCACATCAACGTCAGTAGAAGAATGGGGTCCGGGTACGCTTGACCTTGGCAGGGACCAGTACTCCATTGTCATAGCTCAGTACTCCATCGTCAGAGCTATCAGTCAGGATGCCGCTGCTGTCTACTGGTTTGTATTTTGAGCCAGAATCGGACAGATGGGTGACTTCCATTTCACTTTCATCTCTCGGGCTCAGAAACATGTAGGCCTCTTCAGTAATGAACCTTTGATTGGACATTTTGGTCTCTAAATTTACTGGTACACTAGTGAGACTTGAAGGAAAAAAGAGCACCTGTAAGCGACTGCTTCAAACGCTACCAAAAAAAAAAAAAACTCTTAGCGTTCTCAGGGATCAGGCTTGACTCTGCAAATGCTACAGTTATGTGTTTTGTAAGTGACAGTGATTGATTTATACTGCACTTGGGTGAGATGGGCTTGACTCAGTTGGGCTGGAAGGAGGTGCTAATCGCAAGTGCTAGCAGGCATCTGGGCTGATCCCGCTAACTATGCGTTTTTGGGAACCCTAAACTACATGGGACGCTGATCTAGTTCTGATCAGATCAAAGATATCGTTCCGTTCAGGCGCTATACTACTAAGGGAGGTGTATGGTGTGTGCGTGGTTGTTACTACTACTGGCACTAATCTGATGCTGCCTGTGGCGAAGCAGACCCTGACTGATGCCAAAAACGAACTGATATCACCCGCCAGGTGATCAGGGGGTTAAACCTTTATTTAGGTAATATACTGCAGGTGGTCTGATGCTATAAAAAAATAACTAGCTAACCAGCTTCACCTGTAACACTAACAGTGATCACTGGTGATCAAGGGGTTAAACCTTTATTAGGAGGGGTCCCTAGACCTATCTGGGCCTAATACTAATTACCCTTATGCTGATTATTGTCACAAATTACACCAGTACAGTGATCAAAAAAAATATATGAACACTGCACTGGGTGACACAGTGACAGGGAGTGAAAATTGTTAACGGGGGGGGGACAAGTGTGCCAGTGTAGTGAGCAGTGTAATAAAGGTTTGAATTCAAATAAATGTTTTTATGAAATTTTTAAAATAGTATATTGATATTATTTACTTTTACTCACTCTGTATCTCGCAGACTGTTTAAAAAAAAAAAATATTTGAACGTGTGACCAGTAGCAAAGGACTAGAAGCACCTCCTGCTTATGTTTCACTGCAGACAGGCTGAGAAAGAGCTGGGTCACGTGACAGCTCTTTATTGATTAGAAAAAGATACATAAATAGAAGGGAACAATGTAAGTTAAACAGTGTGTGTTTAGTATCACTTTGACCATACAGAAATGACAAGTTTTACAGGGACAATTACTTTGTTCAAGTGGAAGGGCACCAACTCTGGGATCATTATTATCCCCAAGTCCATATCCAAGTGAAAATAAATCAGAACAGAAATAAGGCTGGGTTCACACATGCGCAGTGTGACTTGTATGTTGGTTTTCACTGCAAATAAAAAATCTATTTGTTCAGGTGCATTTTTTGATGCTGTTCTGATGCGAATTTGCAAGCCTCGGGACCAGATTTTTGTCACAGCTGCAATTTCGGTGCTGGCCAATACATATTGGATAAAGGCTTTCAACTCCTGTAACGGGAGAGCAATCTGTGCTGAAATCCTGAACTGAATACTGAACACATGTGCGATTCAGAAGCATTCTCATAGAATTCAATGAGCTTTGAATTCACACCTAAACTGCACCGCAGTGCTCAGAAAATGCACAGGACTCTTTTTAAATATGCACTTTTGAGGCACCACATATGTGAACAGCTTTAATGGAAATCAATTTTAATTGACATAACATGCAAATCGAATGCTGTTCAAAACGCATCCATTTTGTACATATGTGAACTGAGCCTAACAGTTAAAGGTTCATATAGATGTGGATATAAAACCTGTAAATATTGTAAAGTCCACCTTTAGTGACTGCACAAGGGCAATGATGACATTGTTGCTTATAAAGCCAGTTGGGCAGAGCTTAGGAATTGCGTGGAGAGAGACGAGTCTGTTGGCTGGGTTGTTTTAGTGGAATAGATTGGTTATCCTTAGACTGAAGGCTATCTTTTATCTATGTACAAGTAAATGAGTATCTCTTTTTGCAACAATAAAAGGTTTACTATGGAGAGCGCTATGCTTTTCTTTTATTGTATCTTTGAGCATAAGTTATGATTCTGGAGTTAAAGCAGTGGGCAGGCACCAGACGGGAAGTAGCTGTGTTCAGGCTATAAAAAAGATAAGTGCTTGAGACCTTTTATCTTCCACTTCACGTTGTTAAGCTGAGAGAGTGCCCATAGGAGTATGGGTAAAGGCTTCGCTGATAATAATTCACAAGAGTACATCACAGGTGGAAGATTGCAAGAATTTTTTATTCAGTTATTCATGGCCATTTAACCACTTGCCAACCGCCAGCCGTACCCTCGGCATGATCTTCATTCTGCTGTATCCATGTTGCTTGTTGTCAGGCCGCTGTGAGCGGTCCAGATACCATGTGATCTATGCGATCACATGAAACCTAGTAGACAGTAGTTCCTAAATGGAATCCATTCATGGCAACATTGTTTACTACTGTGTGTGATCTGTGATTGGTCACCAGTGACCACATGATACCTGAGCTAATCACAGCATCACAATAGTAAACAATGAGTCATGAATGAAGGCCATTCATCGCAGTTCACATTGCTATTACAGTGATCATCACAGTTAGGCCCCTTTCACACTACCGATCCGTTCAGATCCACCTGTCGGTTTTTCAGGTGGACCTGAACGGATGCTCCATAGAGCTCTATGGAGCGTCAGATGTCAGCAGTGACATGTCCGCTGACATCCGACCTGCTCCGATCCGAAAAAGTGTGACGGAGGAAAAAGCTATTTTTACATCCGCGATCGGATCCCATAGGGGAGAGCGGCGCTGTGACAGGTCCGTCCCTGCGCAGTGTGCAGGGACGGACCTGTCCTCTTCCTGCTCAGCGGAGATCACTCCGGCGATCCCTGTTGAGCAAGTGGATATCCACGGGGCGGATCACCACTGATCTGCCCCGTGTGAAAGGACCCGAACAACTAATCGGTCTATGGTGACACTGAACTACTTGGAGAGTGTGCAAAAGAAAATTGTACAAATGAATAAAGTTCATTTTTACATAATGTAACCAGCCAGTGTTCCTCATCATCGCTACACCAGTCACATGATGACTCTGTACTATACTGGTGACAGTGTGTGTAAAAAAATTATATAATATTATTGTAGCCTCATTATCGGGCTGCTTCATTAATTTTCCAAAAAACTGTGACAAGAAATTAGAACTTGAAAAGACTTACCATGCCTCTTACTAAATACCCTACTTTCCTAAAAGGGGGCATTTGGGGGATATTTGTACTGTCCTGGTATTTTAGTGCCTCAAGAAATTATGGGCCGTCCATACATCATGATCAACTTTCAAATGTTTATACCATAGTATGTAAACTCTTTAATTTTCACACAGACTAAATAATATAAGCTGATTTAGGTTATTGTTTACCAAAGAAATGTAGCAGAATACATCTTAGCCTGAATTTATGAAGAAAGATAATTTGTTAGCAAAATTCTTTAACAGAAAAACATATATTTTTAGTTTTCCAAAATTTTTGGTATTTTTTTTCATTTTATATAGCAAAAACATAAATCCAGTGGATACCACCAAAAAAAAGTTTTATTTGTTTGGATAAAATGATATCAATTTCATGAGGTACAGTGTTGCATGACCAAGCAATTGCCAGTTAATGACAGCACAGTGCTGAATAGCAAAAAATGCCCTGATCATGAAGAGAGTAAAACATTTCGGAGGTCAAGTGGTTAAAAGAGATGTTTATTTGTTATATTTTTGTCATCCTAGTTTAAACTCAATTATCGTGTGTGTGTGTGTTTTTTTTTTTTTTTTTTTCTGAATATGCACTTTATTTGTTTGTGCACTTATGTTTTTTTGTGTTTTATTTAGTGTCTGATAATGCACATGATTTTCTCTTAATTTTGAAACGGTGTGGCATCCATTTTTATTATTTTCGTGTTTTGTCACTTTTATGCTTGTAGCTCACTAATTTTATTTTATAATGCGTGCAAAATGTTTTGAGATATGGTCAGCTTTATTCATTTATGGTAGTTAAAACCTTTATCCCAGAAGGAAAATAAAATATGTTTCTGTAATGGCTTAAAAAGTGTTCGCTGGAGTTGGGTTTTAATTTTAGTCACTTATGTAAAATATTTCTAAATCTGCTAATCCATCTAACGCTACCCCCTGCAGACAGTGCTGGTGTCCCAAGGTTACTCAGTTGCTCTACCATAGATAAAGGAGCCACCCAAAAACAGGAAGTGTGTTACTGGCCAGATCACCAGGTAAAATAAAGGAAAAAAGCCTTAAAAAGGGAAACCTATGCAGCTACTACATTTAAGGATTGGGAAGATTCCTTATATAACTTTTTTGGGGTTGCATACTACTTTAAATTTGTCAAATGCCTCCAAACCTTTTTGGAGGTGCATGAAGGGTAATAAGTCTTCAGTTATCCTTCTGGGCACCCTGAAAAGAAAAGGAGACAATCTAAATAAGAAACTTCTGTAACAAGAAGTATAATGGATTCATAGACTCTGTTCCAGGGTTCCTGATGGCTTAAATTACAGCTGAGACTTAGTTTTATTAAAAGCAAAAGTAACAAAAAAACTTTTATTTTTCAGCTTGCACATTCTTAGATGTGATGGCTGCATTAATTTACTTTTTAGGCTTTCTTTCCTTTATTATCACCTGGTGATCCTGCCAGTATAATTTGTTTTTCAACAGACCAGGCTGTTCTGCAGATGTAGCAGTTACAGGGGGTCGGACAAACCATTTACTACTGACATGGTTGCATACAGTGATCAGCTTTTATTTATGCAAAACCTTTGTTCAAAATTTGAAAAAAAAAAATCTTTCTGGAGTTGAGCTTCAATTTGTTAGTGTATATAAATATGCTAGTCCACCTAACACTCCCCTGCCCCCAGATTAACCATGCTGCTGTCCAGAGGTGCCTCCATGCTTCTTCATCCAGAGTGGAGGCACCCTAATACAGGAGGTACCTTACAGGCCAAATCACCAGGTGAAACAGTAGAACCCCCCCCCAAAAAAAAAAAATTATGTAGTCACCACATTTAAAGAGGAAGTAAACCCTGATGGGATTACTTCCTCTTTGATTCTATGGCATGCGCCGTAGACAGCGGTGGCTGTCTTCAGGTAAATATCTCCTAAACCGTATAGGTTTAGGAGATATTTCTTGGACCTACAGGTAAGCCTTAATCTAGGCTTACCTGTAGGCCAAAGTTATTTGTAAGGGTTTACAACCACTTTAATGATTGCTCAGGTTGCAAAGTTGTGGCTTGTTTCTTACTAAAACTGTCTGCAGCCTTCCATTAATGCAGGAAGGGAATTGGTGGTAATTGTGGAACAGACAAGCTGGATCTGAAAGTCATTGCGGATACACCACTGTAAGCATGACTCCCCTCAGGAGAGAGTATCTTGAATGACCCGCTCTGTGATGTGTGGGCATATGAGAGCTTGCTTAAAGAAATTAAGAAATTTTGAGCTTCACCAAAGTCCAAAAAAGCTTGCATCTACTAACGGTTCTCTCGGAAGGAGAGCTGCATGGGAAACTTTATTTTAATTGGCAAAGAAGATGGTGCATTGCCTATGAATGCCTCTCCCAGATACCCTAGGCATTGAAATTTGGGTCCTTCAGAGTGCAGGTATTTATGTAATTCTCCAGTGTAATATAAACAGATGATTTTTGGAATGACCAGCTTGCTCCTTCTGTGACCGCTTTACCTGCATAGACTCCTCAGTGGAAAAGAAACCGTTAAGGAGTTTGTGAGCCAAAAAGGTTATGATAGATGTTGGCATTCTCACTTCTGCAACTGAATGTTGATCCTAATAGATAGGATAATCACGTTTTCCAGATTAGGTGAAAGGTCTCTTTGCCAGTACATCTTTGATGCTTTCCTTTTAGTTAAGAATCTCGGCGGCTGAAGAGGAAGCATGGGAAGGTTCATTGAAGACTCTCCTTAAGTTTTCCAGGAATAGCTAATAAATTACGCTCTATATAAATGTGGTTGATCCTTTTTATGAAGTGGGAAAGCACAGGCCAGTGGTTTTCTGAAAACAGAGAATATGTAGAGGACTACTAAACAGAAAGTTGCCTGGAATTAATTGAAACTGAATTTGTCACTGGTTCAAAAAGCCTCAGCAGATCTGGGGGGTCCCCCGAGAATGCCATTCCTGAACACAAACTGTCTATGTCCATGGCCAGTCAAAGCCCCTAATCACTGCAGGTGCGGCCATTGATTTGTACAGAGTAAAAATCTAGCCCGTAGCTAACTGCACACAGCGTGTCAATGGGCAAAGCTTCTTTGTCAAAAGGCCCATATTGGTGTAGTCTATTAATGGGCCTGAACTCTCCGTTGTGGTAGGAGTTGCCTATGTTCTGCTCTTTGTTAGCATTGCATATTGGCATATTCCAGAAGACGGTTGGCACTGACCTAAAATATATGACTTTGTAAGATCATGGACTACCTATTCTCTCTACCTGTAAGGAAAGAAGGTAACATTTGTTGGTAGCATTTTATTTTAAAGCAACATCTTAGTTTTCAGTTAGACAAGAGTTCTTTCCAAAACACTAGATGGAAGTCCGTACTGTATTTTATTGCCTGGATTTTTTTAATCCACTTTACCAATAATGGAGCTTTTTCTTGTAGGAGTGAGCTGCCTGTTAACCCAGTTTTATTAGCGTATTTTCTGGCATCAGAGTAGCTCATGCTGTAGCATTTGATGCTGGTACACGCTTGAATGTATGGGTTAATGGTTAGTTTGTGTAGCAGAACTAAAATCCTGAGACGCACACCTCTGGCAGCTGGCACACAGGCTTAGCATTGGGTTCATTAATTGACACAACTCTTAGTTTGCTACATCACCTTTGGCGTTGTCATCTATTTATATTCTGTTCGCATTAATTGAAGTAATTTTGCCACTGAAGTGTGTTTCAGACCTCTGCATTTAAATTGAAATTTTAATTCCCTTATTGTCTGGGAGAGACGGCTGAAGATGGCTTGTTGCAGGTTTCATTATCACTCAGAACACTCCAGCTGCTGCTTCTAATGTACAATGACTGATTAATGCCGGAAAGAATTATTAAAAGAAGAATGGCAGCTTTTTCCCAGTAGGAAAGGGTAAACATGAAGTAGTATGCTGACAGCTTTATGGAGCTGGTTTTACCTTTCCTCTGCTGTAGTTCGATGGAATTATTGCAGACTTGCAGTTTTATGGGCAGCATATTACACACAGCAGAAGCAAAGCAAACGTTTAGTGACTCCAGCAGTTGGCGGGTTCTGATCCACTTGCCTTCTTATTGACAGTTGTACAATATGCAGCCTTTGGTAATGATTTAACTTTGTTTCAAATTAAGTTATTTGTATGCAGTGAAATCTTTTTATGTGTTTCCCGGCACCACTAATACAGTGGGGAAAATGAATGAATTGATCCCCTGCAGATTTTGCCCACTTACTAAGAAATGAAGGGTCTATAATTTTTTATCATAGGTTTATTTTTTAACAAAATATCAACAAAATATCCAGAAAAAACACACAAAACAAATGCTATAAAATGCTATAAATTAACCACTTGCCGGCCTTTAGCAAAATGAAGGCCGGGCTGTGGTTCAGCTATCCTGACTGGGCGTCATATGACGTCAAGCAGGATAACTGTCTGACACGCCGCTACACAAACAGGAAGAGCCGTTCATTGCCTTTACCTCAATCGCGTCTAATAGACGCGAGTTATCGGAGAGCCGATCGGCAGGTCTCCTGATGGGGGGGGGGGGGGGGGGTGTCTGTGCTGATTGTTTATCAGCACAGTTCCCCTCCCCCCAGATGCCCACACTGGACCACCAGGGTTGCTGTCAGGACCACCAGGGCGCCCACCACACATTGAGCAGGTATGCCCCCCATGGCCACCAGGGATGCCACACAGTGCCCACAAATGATGCAAGTCAGTGGCCACTATTGATGCCAGATTTCTCCTCATCAGTGCCCATCAGTTCTTGCCTATCCATGACCATCAGTTCTGCCTTATTGTCCATCAGTGAAGGAGAAATCCAGAAACAAAGAAACCTTTTTATTTATTTATTTTCCCCCCTACATTTTCCTTCTTTTTTTATTTGTTGCGCAAAAAAGAAACTCCAGTAGTGATCAAATACCACCAAAAGAAAGCTCTATTTGTGGGAACAAATTGATACATTTATTTTGGTACAGTGTAGCATGACTGCACTAATGTCATTCAAAGTGCGACAGCGCTGAAAGCTAAAAATTGGCTTGGGCAGGAAGGGGTGAAAGTGCCTAGTATTGAAGTGGTTAAGTTGCAGTTCAGTGGGTTTAGCGGAGAAAAATGCTGAATAGGACCCTAAGAACACCATTCCTACAGTCAAGCATGGAGGTGGAAACCTTATGGTCTGGGGCTGCTTCTCTGCTAAAAGATGCAGACTGACTTTGCCACATTGAGGGGCCAAGGCAACAAAGGAGTGGCTCAAGAAGAGGCACATTAAGGTCATGGAGTGCCCTAACCAGTCTTCAGACCTTAATTCTATAGAAAATGTATGGAGGGAGCTGAAACTTCGAGTTGCCAAGCGACAGCCAAGAAACCTTTAAAGTTAATTTAAACCCTCACATATACCCAGTGAAGTGAACAGCCTCAGATGAAACTCGGGGATGAAACAAATCTCCCTACATAAGTTTTACATGTATATCTGCTGTCTTCAGCTTTATATATCCTTTAGAAAGTGCACATCACGTTACAGATTTTCTCTTCCTGTTCAGCACGAAGTGTGAAGTCTGGTCAGACAGCCTAGACAGCTGATTAGAGGAAAAGCACACACCCCCACTCCACATTGGCAAAGGAAGGAAGGAATGTGTAGAGCTGTGCTGTGAGAAGGCAAGCTATCCGCTAATCTATTTATAGCAACCTCCCACAACAAAAATAATTCTGGCTGCTTTTATCTCCTGTGTCGGAGAACTTGTCAGAAGTTATCAGGCTGATAACAGAGGGACGGTGCTGGAGAAAGTCACATGACTTGGTGCTTTGGAGAGATAAGGAAACACTATAGATATGTGCCCAGCTCAAATTTCATGAATCGGGTTTACATCCACTTTAAGGGTTTAGAGAAGATCTGTAAATAAGAATGAACCAAAATCCCTCCTGAGATGTGTGCAAACCTACTACAAGAAACCTATTACCTCTGCGCTTGCCAACAAGGGTCCGCCAAGTACTAAGTCATGTTTTGCTTGTGGATCAAATACTTATTTTACTCACTGAATTGTAACTTAATTTATAGCATTTTTATCCTGTTAATTTTTTTTCTAGGTTTTTAGTTGATATTCTGTCTCTATCATTAAAAATACACATATGATAAAACTTATAGACCATTCATTTATTTGTAAATGGGCAAACTTACTGCAGGGGATCAAATAATAATTTTCCCCACTGTACCTACTTTTTCAGTAAAACATGTTTTACTTTCACGACTCCTTGATCCTAAATTGTGGAATAATCCTTTTTTTTCTGGACTTTGTAGTGGGATGAGACATGTAAATTTCTGCTCAATGAAAGCTCCATGGTACTTCACTACACATTATAGAGTGTCTGTCTAAAAAGTGGTTTAGTTACATTTTAACATTAGGGTACCCACAACACCTAATTTTCTTTGTCTCTCCTATTCACTATGTAAGGGTCCATTGCTAATTACTCAATAAAACCAAAAATTGCAGCATCATTTGTGATCAGTGGAAAGTGCCCCCTTGTATTGTTGGTTAGTGAGAACATGCCCTCTTGTATTACTGCTCAGTGGAGATTTGCCCCATTACATTGACTGTCAATGGAAAAATACCTCTTTGATGAAGGAATAAATAAGTCTGGATTTGTAGGGGGAATGTGCGTGGGATGGAGTGTATGTACTGATATAAATAGCAGAAATGTATGAAAGGAATTTCGACTTTAAGTAGACAACTGATTGGTACGATCTATTATACGCAGTGAGAAAAATATATATTCTATACAAAAACAAACTGTAATTTTATTTAGTACAATTTTTAAAAGCAGTCATTACAACCCTTAAAGCGGAGCTCCACCCTAAAGTTTAACTTCCGCTCATTGGAACCCCCCCCCCCCCCCCCGTGCCACAATTGGCACCTTTCTGGGGGGAGGAGGGTGCAGATACCTGTATAGTACAGGTATTTGCACCCACTTCCGGCATAGATCTGCGGGTACTTACGCCACTTCCTGCGGGTCCGCCGCTGTCTGCATGGGAAACACATGGATCCCAGAGACAGCGGGGACCATCCTTATCGCACAGCGCGACTCGCGCATGCGCAGTAGGGAACCAGGAAATGAAGCCGCAAGGCTTCACTTCCTGATTCCCATACCCAAGATGGCGGCGGCAGCACCCGAGAGCCGATTGAGAGATCGGCTTCGGGTGCCGACATCGCGTGCGCACTGGGCGGGTAAGTGTCCATATTTTAAAAGTCGGCAGCTGCAGTATTTGTAGCTGCTGACGTTTAAAAACAAAAAACAGTGGAACTCCCGCTTTAATGTCCATATGACATAATGTGACATATGTATGCAATACATCCCAAGGTCGCAATCTGTATCCATAAGGAAAGGTCTAAATGTTTTGTGGATATTCCCCTTGTCCAGGAAGTTTATTCACAATCATAAAAAGAATTCTAAAAAGAAGAAACAACAAAGATATTGTCTTAGGCCCCTTTCACATGGAACAAATCCACCATGATCCACCCCGTGAACATCCGCTTGCTCGGGGGGGGGGGGGGGTATCGCTCCATTGATCCCCGCTGAGTCAGCGGATGACAGGGTTGTCCCTGCACACTGTGCAGGGACCACCCTGCCAGATCTCCGCTCTCCTCTATGGGGGATCGGATGAACACTGACCGTCTGTCCGTGTTCATCCGATCCACTCTGCAGACGGATGGAAAAATATTATTTTAGAATGACTGCAATGGCCCAGTCAGAGCCCAGACCTGAATCTGATTGAAAATCTGTGGGGTAATCTGAAGAGGGCTCTGCACAGGAAATGCCCTCGCAATCTGATAGATTTAGAGTGTTTTTGCAAGGAAGAGAGGCCAAATATTGCCACGTCAAGATGTGCCATGCTTATAGACTCATACCCAAAAAGACTGAGTGCTGTAATAAAATAAAAAGGTGCTTCAACAAAGTATTAGTGTAAGGGTGTGCACACTTATACAACCATATTATTTTAGTTTATTTTTACTTCCCTCCAACTAAAATATTTTAGTTTGTTCAACTGAGTTGTACCGTTTATAGGTCACATTAAAGGTGGAAAAAAAATCTGCAATTATTAATCTTTGTCTCATATTTTACATCACATAAACCTGACATTTTTAACGGGGGTGTGTAGACTTTTTTTTTTTTTTTTTATATCCACTGTGTGTGTGTGTGTGTGTGTGTGTGTGTGTGTGTGTGTGTGTGTACACAGACATATAAAAGGGGTTAAGACCACTGATAATCTTCCAGTCTGCAAGATACATGTATAATGGAAACTCTCGCCCTCTTTCACCGTGTAACATTTAAATCCATTATCATTAACATAGCCCATTACCACTATGTGTGCATAGGTTGTCTTAATTTGCATTCATACATTCTTGGCCCCCGACCCATTTACCCTTTTGCTTAATTCAGCAGCACGTACAGTATTTCCCAAATGTATGATCCATCCGACTGTTAGCTCATCTAATAAAGGACTTCTTATCTGAGTGAATTCAGATTAATTAAAAACTAGTAGTTAACTGTGTCTGAAATAGGTTTTTGCTTGGTATCATCCTTATTATGACTTTTAAGCTGCCATATGGATTCAGTAGTAATTGGAAAAGGTTGGTACAGTTAGATGCTGACGTGTTCTGGTCGATTTTTTTATTTTTTATTTTTTTTATTGTTTGTAATTTGTGTCCTGCTGATAACATAGTAAAACTTGTTTAATGCTGTTAGTGTATGGTGATTGCAGGTTTCTCTAATGTTTCTTTTTGCTGGCACGTGTGCTAATTTTCCAAGCATTACAGATATGCTCTAAAAGGTGTAGTATTGTTTGTGATGCAAGTTTATCTGTTTTTGATTTAACGTGTTATTTGTTTACTTATAAGTAATATCTACTAGAAGTAATTATTTTTATTCAGTAAAGAACCAGTAAGTGTTAATTGTGTAGAATTGTTCCATTCCCAGATATATAGGATAAAGTTCTCAAACCAAATAAACAAATAAAGCAAAGTAAAGGATCCCCCCCCCCCCCCAAAATCATACTTGCCTAGGTGGATGCTGCATCTGTCCCCCGGGAACTGAGAACCGAGTGATCAAACAAAGCCGATCACTCAGTTTTTGTGAACACAGAGCTGTAGACTGTTAGTCACAGCTCCTTGCTCTTCTCCCTCCTCGCTCTCTGGAGTGCTGGGCTGTGGAGGGGGGGGGGGGGGGGGGGGATGGACTGGCCATCTCGGCCTCTCAGTGGCTCGCTGAGAGGCTGAGACGGGTGTCAGTACAGGCACCTGGCGGATCCAGACTCTGTGGTCGGGATCACACAGCCCTGGACTGACACTGGTAATGTCAGCAGAGAGCAGACTTCAGCCCGCTCTCTGTTGAAAACGTTTTACAGGAGTGCAAAACAAATTGCACTCCTGTAATCCATAGGAGAAATACAGCCAAACGAGCTTCTCCTTTTAAAGTGATTGTAAGAGTTGGTTATGTTTGTTATTTAACCACTTGCCTACCAGGCACAAACTCCCCCTTCCTGCCCAAGCCATTTTTCAGCTTTCAGCGCTGTCGCACTTTGACAATTGCGTGGTCATGCTACACTGTACCGAAACAATTTTTTTATTGTTTTCTTCACACAAATGGAGCTCTCTTTTTTTGGTATTTAATCACTGCTGGGTATTTTTATTTTTTAAAACAAAAAAAAGACCAAAAATTTTGGGGAAAGATGTTTTTTTTTTTTTTTTTTTCTGTCAGTAAATTTTGTAACTAAGTAATTTTTCACCTTCACTGATGTGTGCTGATGAGACGGCACCGATGGGCACTGATAGGCTGAAATGGTGGGCATTGATGAGGTGGCACTGATGAGGCAGGACTTATGGGCACTGATGAGATAGCATTAATGCGGAGGCACTAATATGCCGCACTTATGGGCACTGGTAGGTGGCACTGATAGGCGGCAGTGGTGGGCACTGATAGGCGGTACTGGTGGGCACGGATAGGCGGCATGGATAGGCAGTACAGATGGACATTGATGGGTGGTACTGATGGGCGACACTGATCGGCATTTGATGGGCAACACTGATAGGCGGCACTAATTGCCAGCAATGACTGGGATGAATAATGGCAACTAATGTGTGGCACTTGTGGGCAGTGTGGGCTCTGATCACTGGCATTGGTGGGCACTCCATTTTTTTTACACTTTATGTATTGTAATCAGGTCACTGATAAGTGCCCTGATTACTTCCCTAGCTGTCCCCTGTGAGGAGATGCCACTGATCGGCTCTCCTCTCCTCACACTCTGTCAGTGTGAGGCGAGGAGCACCGATTACCAGCATCTCCGTGTTTACATGTCACCTAGATTCTATCAATCTATCCAATCAAGAGCCGAGAACTCTGGGGAGAGAGACAGCGTGTCCCTGTGGGTCAAGTTCCAGGGCTCAGGTAAGTAAAACGGGGGGCTGGGGGGCCGTTCATTGACAGGAGGATGCATTAAGGTGAAAAAACACATAGATTTACAACCACTTTAAATCCGACATGGTAGTTTTAATTAATATTTGATATAGCGCAAACTGTTATAGTTTTCCAGCCACTTGAGGTTAAATGCTGTGAAAAGATGCCCATGGACCTTACACTACCTTGTGTAGCCTTGTACACTATCAAGTGTGTTCAGAGGTTCTGGGCAAAGCAGTAGACGTGTTAACCTTTCCTTATGGTAACTTAGTCTGGGACTTTGAGCAGCGAAGACCTTGTATACATGGATTGTTTGTTCTTTTCTATATTGCATGGAAGACACAGGTCCATCCACTTCAACCTGTATGTATGTGTGTGATTCTTGTTCTCTAACAATTCTCACAGCCTTGTATATTCTGCTTACTGAGGAAGACATTACAAAAAAAAAAAAAACTTTTAAAGTTGATGACACTCTCAGCTAGTGCCACTTCCTTGGTGGATGGGGTTCCATATTTTTACTGCTCTGACAGTAAAGAACCCCTTCTGCAATCTAAGTTTAAACCTCCTTTAATACTAATCACAAATCATGGCTACGTGTCCCCTTCAGGAGCTGTAGCGTAAACCATTTATCACAGTTACTGAAGTCACCTTGTGATATATTTGTACATTTTAATAATATCCCCTCTTAAACATCTCTTCTCCAGACTGAATAACTGCAATCTATGTAATCAATTCTCACAGTGAAAGCCCTCTGTCCTCCTTATTCTATTTCTAGTCTAGACTTTTCTGAGGATTGGTGACCAAAACTGAACTGCATTTTCAAGATGAGGCTGAACCAGTGTTTTGTAAAGGAGTATAACGATTGTTTTATCTCTTAAATGTATGCTCTTTTAACGCATTAGAGGATTTTGCCAGCAGTGTTAGCTGTGGCTTGGCATTGCATGCTGCTGCTGTCTGTATGATCTCCAAGCACCCCCTCCCATCAGTTTCTCCCAGGGGATCCCGTTCTAATATGTAATTTGCTTGCATATTTTTTTGAAACCCAAGTGCATAACTTTACATTTCTCAGTATTGAACGTCTTATGCCATGTAGCTGGTTAACCTCCCTAGCGGTATTCCCGAGCGTGGGGGGATTTTCAGGACCTATAGTAGTAACCCCGAGCCACACTCGGGATCACATCGCAGGATCCAGGCAGAGTTACTTACCTTGTCCCCAGGATCCTGCGATGTCTCCCTGCTGTGTGCGGACTGTGTCCTGCGCTCGATTCAGCATAGTGCTGGGCTATGTTCTCTGCGAGCATCGTGACGCACAGGAACGGAGAACGGTGCCGAATTCAGAAAGTTATACATACAGTACATTGTAATCTTACTGATTACATTACAGTATCAAATTATTTCACATCCCTTTTGTCCCTAGTGCTTTGTTTAGTGACCCGCATGCAGTTTTATATTATAAATACTGTTCTTTCTGCCTGGAAACTTGAGATTGTCCATAGCAACCAAAAAGTGTCCCTTTTACGTCAAAAGCTGTTTTAGAATGGCTAGAAAACAGCGATAACAAATTAGAATCACTTGCAGAATTGAGTGATAGTGATTTGTGGGGAAATGTGTCATCAAACACTGAAAGTAACGACAGCGACAATTCTGCAACTGAGCAAATTTCAGTGTTTTTGATTACGTTATTGAATACATTTTATTATTATATTATTATTTGTTATTATAGTTTATTATATTATAATTCATAATTTTGTGTTTCAAACTTAATCATTCCCGGGGTGTCTACTAGACTTGTTTGGACAGATTTAAGTGAGTTATTCCTAAGAATTACAGGTCTACCATATAAAATGCCAAATTTCCATGCAAAACAATGTACCGCTTTGAGCATCAAAAATTTGACATAAGCATACCGCTAGGGAGGTTAAAGTGGAGTTCCAGTTTAAAAAAAAATAAAATAAAAAATTTAAAAGCCAGAAGCTTCAAATAATTTAGCTGCTGACTTTTAATATAAGGACACCTACCTGTCCAGGGATTCCACGATGTCGGCAGCCCTAGCCGATTTGTCAATTAGCTTCAAGTGCAGGTGTCAGCACCTGTAGTAAGGGTAACAGGAAGTGAAGCCTTGCAGGTTCACGGCTTGTTTCCTCCTGTGCATGCTTGAGTTGTGCTGCACTTTCTAAATGGTCCTGCCATCTCCTGGGGCCTCTGTGTGTGTGTGTGTGTGTGTGTGTGTGTGTGTGTGTGTGTGTGTGTCTGTCCGAGAAGGTAGTGGGGGGGGGGGGCGGATATTGCGTAGATCTCTGTGCAGCGCTCTTACCAGGAAGTGGGAGGGGTTACCTGCCCTCTCCCCCCCCCCCCCCCCCCCCCAAAAAAAGTAACAAATGATACAGTGAAGAGGCAAGGGTGCGCACAAGTAGAGCTTCCCCTTTTGGGTGGAGCTCTGCTTTAAAGTATAACTAAAGGCAAAACTTTTTTTTTTTCTTTCATGTTTTGGATAGATTGGAGATAGATTAGAACACCTATCTGTCTTTAGTGCATTCTTTGTCCCCGTTAAGGATATTCACCCTCTATATTTGTCCTGTTTACCATTATCATTGGAAGTAAATTAAAAGAAAATCCCAAATTGTGGGTTGTCCCCAGAAAAGTAATACAGGAATAGCCCACTTTTAAGTACACAATGGGGTTTATTTACTAAAGCTGGAAAAGGCAAAATGAGGCTCACTGCTGCATAGAAACCAATGAGCTTCTAACTCCGGCTTGTTCAATTAAGATTTAGTAATAAAACCTGGAAGCTCATTGGTTTCTATGCAGCAGTGAGCCTGATTTTGCACTTTCCAGCTTTAGTAAATAAACCCCAATGTGTACTTAAAAGTGGTGGGATCATGGTATGCATGTAGAGTGGAAAGCTTCCAATGAGGACACTAGTTCGGGTGACCTGGAGGTCCCAATAGAAATCTCTTAATTCAAAGGGATTTCCTCTGACTTCCTGTATTGGCTATGGGGCAGGAAGTGAAGGGAAATCGCCACAATGGGACACATGGCGGTTAAAAAAATTGACAGAGGTTATAACCCTCCCTTCCTCTCCAAAATGGGGGGGGGGAAGTTTTGCCTATAGTTTTACTTTAACTGCTTACTGGGCACTTATACCCCTTCCTGTCCAGGCCAATTTTCAACTTTCAGCGCTCTCATACTTTAAATGACAATTTACTGTATCCATATAAAATTTTTATAATTTTTTTCACACATAGTGCTTTCTTTTGGTGGTACAGGCATACCCCAATTTTAAGTACACATTGGAGTTTAATTACTAAAGCTGGAAAGTGCAAAATCAGGCTCACTTCTGCATAGAAACCAATGAGCTTCCAGGTTTTATTACCAAATTGAACAAGCTCGGGTTAGAAGCTCATTGGTCTCTATGCAGCCATGAGCCTGATTTTGCACTTTTCAGCTTTAGTAAATAATCCCCATTGTGTAGCAGCACTCGGAAGACGAAGGAGCTGATAATGCCAGGGCTGGAACCGTGAAAGCGGAGATGAGCGACCACCCTGTGCAATATCGTTACCTAAAATAAAAAAGGAGTTCTACTTACCTGTTTTAACTATCACTTATAAAGTGGATGTAAATCCGAAAAAATATTTTAATGAAGACTTCTGCCTGGTACAGTAGAGGATGTCAAGTCTTGCCATGAAGAGTTAATCCAACGCTGAGCAATCCTATTGCCTTTTTTTTTTTTTTTGCTAGGCTAAAAAACAACTCACAGAGAAATCTTTGTTGCTACATTCCCCACTGCTGTGACTGACATCTTTCTTCCTCTGCTTGTGCATGACTGCAGGCTTACTGCAGACGAGTGCGCGGTGCAGTCCATCTAGGGGAGGTTCTGCCAATTGCATCCCGTTTCACGTCCTTCCAGCCTGTACCTGTTGTTTGTATGAGCTTATAATTACAGGGAGGTTATGCCTGTATCAGTCAACATGTAAAACCCCACCCCCATTGTGTTTGGAAAGTAGGCAGGTCAAGGTAAGAGGCATTTGAAATTGTAATTTTTTGTCAAAAGTTTTTGGAAAATTAAAAAAAAGTAATGTTAGTTCCCACAAACAGCCGAAGTATAGTTATAATCCCACCCCAAAACAATATTCCCAAGTATTGGGTTACCTTGTGTGTATGACTTATTCACAGCCTAGCCACAGAAAGGAGCCCAAAATCCAAGGAACACCATCAGGCGTTATATAGAAGTAGTGAGTGTACAGCTTGTATAACCGTGCATAGAATGCATTAAGGTGAAAAAACACAAACCTTTACAACCCCTTTTTAATGTCTAAACCACTGGCAACCAAAGTGAGTACACCACTAAGTAAAAATGTCCAAATTGGGCCCAAAGTTTCAATGTTTTGTGTGGCTACCATTATTTTCCAGCACTGCCTTAACCCTCTTGGGCATGGAGTTCACCAGAGCTTCACAGGTTGCCACTGGATTCCTTTTCCACTCTTCCATGACACCATCACACAGCTTGTGGATGTTAGAGTCCTTGCGCTCCTCCACCTTCCGTTTGATGCCCCACAGATGCTCACTAGTGTTTAGGTCTGGAGACATGCTTGGCCAATAAATCACCTTTACTCTCAGCTTCTTTAGCAAGCCAGTGGCGGTCTTGGAGGTGTGTTTGGGGTTGTTATCATGTTGGAATACTGCCCTGCGACCCAGTCTCTGAAGGGAGACGATCATGCTCTGCTTCAGTATGTCACAGTACATGTTGGCATTCATGGTTCCCTCAGTGAACTGTAGCTCCTCAGTGTCGGCAGCACTCATGCAGCCCCAGACCATGACACGCCCACCATCATGCTTTACTGTAGACAAGACACACTTATCTTTGTACTCCTCAACTTGTTGCCACAATAAATGCTTGACACCATCTGAACCAAATAAGTTTATCTTGGTCTCATCAGACCACAAGAAATGGTTCCAGTAATCCATGTCCTTGGTCTGCTTGTCTTCAGCAAACTGTTTGAAATCTTTCTTGTGCATCATCTTTAGAAGAGGCTTCCTTCTGGGATGACGGCCATGCAGACCAATTTGATTCAGTGTGCGGGGGATGGTCTGAGCATTGACAGGCTGACCCTCCCACCTCTTCAACCTCTGCAGCAATGCTGGCAGCACTCATACGTTTTTTTTCCCCCAAAGACAACCTCTGAATATGACACTGAGCACGTGCACTCAACTTCTTTAGTCGGCCATGGCGAGGCCTGTTTTGAATGGAACCTGTCCTGTTAAACCGCTGTATGGTCTTGGCCACCAAGCTGAAGCTCAGTTTCAGGGTCTTTGCAATCTTCTTATAGCCTAGGCCATCTTTATGTAGAGCAAAAATTCTTTTTTTTCAGATCCTCAGAGAGTTCTTTGCAATGAGGTGCCATGTTGAACTTCCAGTGACCAGAATGAGAGAGTGAGGGCGATAACGCCAAATTTACCACACCTGCTCCCCATTCACACCTGAGACCTTATAACACTAACGATTCGCATGACACTGGGGAGGGGAAATGGCTGATTGGGCCCAATTTTCACTTAGGGGTGTATTCGCTTTTGTTGTCAGCGGTTTAGACATTAATGGATGGATGTGTGTTGAGGTATTTTTAGTGGACAAGCTGTAGGCTCTCTATTTTAAATTGTAGCAAAGTGTAATTTCTATAGTGTTGTCACATGAAAAGATATATATGTGTGTGTGTGTGTGTGTGTGTGTGTGTGTGTGTGTGTATGTATGTATGTGTGTGTGTGTGTGTGTATATATGTATATATATATATATATATATATTATAACACAGTGCATTCATAAAGTATTCCGATCCCCTCCACTGTTTTCAATTTTGTCATGTTGCAGCCTGATACTGCAGTTGTTTTAAATTTATTTTTTTTCTCATTAATCTACACTCAGTACCCCTTAATGACAAAGTGAAAATAACATTTTAGAAATGTTTGAATTTATTAAAGAGAAAAAAATAAGAAATCTCACATTGGCTTACGTATTTAGACCCTTTGCAGCAACACTTGAAAATTAGTTCAGGTGCCTCCCATTTCTCTTGACTGTTGCCGAGCTGTTTCTACATCTTGATTGGAGTCCACCTGTGGTAAATTAAATTGATTAGACATGATTTGGATATGATAGGACGTCATCTTAATGTGTTTTGAAGTTTGTCGGTAGTAGTGACCGATGTGTATGTTTCTGTATTTTCGGCAGGGCACCAATTAATTTATTATAAGGCTCCATGCACACTGAAGCTGATAAACTGCAGTTTATTGGCGTTTGGGCGTTTTTTGTAAAAGCCCATAAACTCCACTCTATGTTAGCCTATGTGTCCATGCACACATGGACGTTTTTCAGCTTTAATGAGCAGTGGAGTTTATGGGCTTTTTTCTGAACGCCAGAAATTCGCGTTCAAAGTGCCGTTTTTCAGCGGCAAAAAACGACAAACGCTCATTAACGCTCATTAACGCTCATTAACGCTCGTTCATTAGTGTTCGGCATTCTATTTTTCAATGCATTGTGGGATTTTTGGAGTGTCCTCTGTGTATTTTTATAAAAAAACGCCCATTAACGCTAACGCTGTAAAACGCTCATTAACGCTCATTAACGCTAGTATAAAACGCTGTTAAAAGCAGGTTTTTCAACCAGCGTTTTCTGCCAGCAATCTGGCGTCCAGAAATAGCTTTTTTTGAGCTTCAGTGTGCATGGAGCCTCAAAGTATAAATATAGGGAGTGAGAGTAGAAAGAGAAAAAAAAAGCTGAAATAACCAGATACTCTTCTCTGAAATCAGACTTCTGGATCACACAAGGAACAGTAAAGGGGTTGTTCAAATTATAGGATTACATTCACTGACAAAAGCCAAGTATTTATTCATTAGCCCTTTAAAAACACGTGTAGACTTCTTTGAAAGTAAAAGGACATTTTTCAGTCCTTTTTTAAAAGCAATAAAAAGCACCTTTTCCCTTGAGATGGATCTTGAGTCCATTTACGTAAGAGAAATATCTGCATTATGAGCTATGATTTATAGGAAAAGACTAACCAATTTACCAATCATTTACATGAGAAAAGTGGCATCTTTTTGCAGATGTGATTACTATGTAGAAAAGTAGTCAAGGTCAACACAAGGGAATTTTCCGTTATTTATACAAGAGTTAGTAGTAGCAATAGAAGTAGACTGTTTAATTTTACTAACCAGAATTGAATAGTTTCTATAATGTGTTTAAATTGGAACGTAAATCTTGCTTCAGGGACTACATTTTCTAGTTGACAAGTATTGATAATTTAAAAAATCAAGGGTTTATTTAATTGATATTTATAAAATTAGATTTCTTGATGCATTTCTGTTCTTCTTGAAAGCTAACACACCAATAAAGTCCCTTAGTACCTTTTTGGCTGCCTCTATAGACAGCTATCATTTGTTTATGATTTATGGCGCAAGGCCTGTCGGCGAATCTGGCCTGCCATGACATTTCATGTGACCCTCACACCCAGGGCTTTTTTGAGCCAAATTCTCTTCTGCCACCTCTGCCTCTCGTCCCTCCGCTCCTTGATCACCACTGTCACTCGTAAACATAGAAGCCTTCTGTTTTTACAAGGGCAGCTTACATCTAGGCAGTGTTCTATCATATACTGCTTTTGGTTGGCTGATGCCTCCGACTGTCTGTGCATGTGTAGTATGCAACGTCGCTCCAGCTGATGTGTATGAGCTGACGTGACGTCAACAATTTGCATGCACAGATCGTCAAAAGCATTATCCGACGATCAGCAAAGCGCTGAGGGAGAATGTTGTCAGATTTTGCCTTACTGTTGCAAGATGGGTTTTGGCTGTGTTGCAGGGTGTTTTTTTTTACCCACCCTGCAACACATCAAAAACCCGCCCTTTAACACAACACAGTCGGAGACGGCTGACGGGAGGTAGTATTTTAAGAACATCGACTCTCACAGATTCCTGCCTGCCTTGCACTCAAGCCAAGGAGCTGCACTGTGATCACCATCTTTGCCTGTGTGCACATTTGCCGACCAATGATCTCACTGCTCTGTGATGTTGACAGCCTGTAAAAGAGAGCTGAATCCTACACACTCCTAAACTGTGCATGCAGCACACTCCTCAACCCTGCACTCTGTATGTAGCACACCCCTTTAACTCTTAACTCCACACACATTAGAACTCCTGTTATTGATTAACCCTTTAAGATCCTCCCATCCCACTGTCCCCCAGTGCAATTGTCCATTCCTAGTGTTTGATGTGACTTTGCAAAGGGAGGGGGTCATATAGTCTTACAGATACAGCCAGCCCTTTGAGGGCAGTCATATTACTAATGCGACCCACAATGAAATGAAGTTAGACACCCCTGATTTATGGTATGTAGTATCAGGTAGTTCCAATTTGTAAAGAGAATTAACTGCAAATGTTTCAATCTGTACACCACATAGGGCAGGTATATGAAGGTTTCCTGTTTTTTCCATTTAGTGTTTTCTGAAGGTACATTCGCACCAGGCACATTGGACTTTGTTGGGTGGCTATTTCAGCACAGTCCCACCACAAGTCAAGGGAAAATGCCTCATCTTCTATGTGCCTAGTTCACCACCTTGCACCATGTGGCGGCCATTTGAACGGAACGAAGAATTCCAGGAATTTAGTTTTTCCATGCAGTGGGGATGTGCCTGCACTGCATGGGTTAACTGCTCATTTTGTCTAGGGGGGACGAGAGCAGAGATATTCTTACCTAATCCACCAATCTTCTAAGCACAAGATTATACCCTGCCAATCCTACTCCCCCCCCGCACGCCAGTGGTCTTGTGCATAGACTGTTACATCACGCCCATAAACTGTCTCTGGACGTGAGGATGGCAGGAACACTCCACCGCTGGTTTCTGGAGGATCGAAGGATCGGGTAAGTATAGCCTTTCTGTGTGCCCCTGGATAAAACGAGCAGGGCACAGCCCCACTGCATGGGGGAAAAAAATAAATAAAATAATGCTGGAGTCCTGCTTTAATGAAATATCAGGGTGTGACATTTTAAATAAAATGTTTTTAATAAAAACCGATGTGATGTGCTGAGATCGGCAGATGGTCACTGCAGTGATCCCACTGGACCACACAACATACCAGTAGCTGGATTGAATAGAATTATCCAGTTCTGTGAAAGGTTTACTTTATGCAAAAGTCTCATTTGTCTATAAAATATATAATTGGCATGATCAATTTTATCAGATAACACATCATCATTTACTTAAAAATGCATAAGAAGAGATATCCTAATACATTTAATACAATTGTAGGGTTAATTGCAAAATAATTGTTTAAAGCGTTTGTTAACCCCCTGTTCCTTTTAAAGCATGTTATACAGCACAGTGCTTGTGCCGTGTAATTTTGCCCCCCATAGCCCCTGAAATACCTGGATGATGCCAGTTTCTGTCTTCCCTTTTGTAAACGTTCTTCTGTCATCCGCAGCTACTCTCCCCTATCCTCCTCTGTCCTCTCCCCCCTCCCCTTGCTGCCTGTCAGCTTGTGACAGTGCCCGCCCTCGCAATGCCTGCTTTTTAAATAACATTTACAGTAAAACATTGGATTGGGTAGGTACTTCAGTTTATAGTCCATATAAAATGATTATAGCAATGTGACCAGGTTGTGTGACCATAAAATGTCCATCCACAAGGGGATGAGAACCAAAATCCATCAGGAGCTACAGAGTATTAAAAAAAAAAAAAAAAAAAAAAAAAAAAAAGAGGCACCTCTAAGTGTAGCATTATGGTTACATTTAATGAACGTTCAACAATTAGAAACTCACATGGTTGATGATTAAAAGAGGCACATCTAAGTATGCAGGCATCTGGGGTAAAGCAGTCCACATAGACCATCCCCCACACCAATGGCTCTTACTGCGGTCTGTCTGCAAACGTGACCGGGAAGACTACCCTGCAGTAGAGCCACCTGAAAGCAAGGGTTGAACCGCTCGTGGAGCGCACGGTGGAAGGGAGGACGTCCATGGGGGTGAGAAGGATGGTTTATGTGGATAGCTTTACCTCAGATGCCTGCATACTTAGATGTGCCTGATTTAATCATCCACCATGTGAGTTGCTAAATGTTGTACCTTCATTTAACCACTTCAGCTCCGGACCAATAAACACCTTAAGGACCAGAGGTCTTTTTGCAATTTCGCACTGCGCTGCTTTAACTGGTAATTGCGCGGTCATGCAATATTGCACCCAAACGAAATTTGCGTCCTTTTCTTCCCACAAATAGAGCTTTCTTTTGATGGTATTTGATTGCCTCTGCGATTTTTTTTTTTTTTGCGATATAAATGGAAAAAGAGCGAAAATTTTGAAAAAAAAAGATATTTTCTTCTTTTTGTTATAAGACAAATCGAATAAACTAAATTTTAGTCATACATTGAGGGCAAAATTTATTCAGCCACATGTCTTTAGTAAAAAAAATGTCAATAAGCGTATATTTTTTGGTTTGCGCAAAAGTTATAGCGTCTACAAACTAGAGTACATTTTCTGGAATTTACACAGCTTTTAATTTATGACTGCCGATCTCATTTCTTGAGGTGCTAAAATGGCAGGGCAGTACAAATCACCCCCAAATTACCCCATTTTGGAAAGTAGACACCCCAAGGAAATTGCTGATGGGTATGTTGAGCCCATTGAATATTTATTTTTTTTGTCCTAAGGGATTGAATAATGACAAAAAAAAAAAAAAAAATTTTTTTTTACAAAAAGTTGTCACTAAATGATATATTGCTCACACATGCCATGGTTATATGTGGAATTGCACCCCAAAATATATTCCGCTACTTCTCCCGAGTATGGGGATACCACATGTGTGGGACTTTTTGGGAGTCTAGTCGCGCACGGCACCCCGAAAACCAATCACCACCTTCAGGATTTCTAAGGGTGCAAATTTTTGATTTAACTCCTCACTACCTATCACAGTTTCGAAGGCCATAAAATGCCAAAATAGCACAAAACCCCCCCAAATGACCCCATTTTTGGAAAGTAGACACCCCAAGCTATTTACTGAGAGGCATGTTGAGTCCATGGAATATTTTATATTTTGCCAAAAGTTGCGGGAATATTACAAACTTTTTTTTTTTTTTTTGCACAAAGTTGTCACTAAATGATATATTGCTCACACATGCTATGGGCAGAAGTCAAATTACACCCCAAAATAAATTCTGCTGCTTCTCCCGAGTTCGGGGATACCACATGTGGGGGACTTTTTGGGAGCCTAGCCACATACGGGACCCCGAAAACCAAGCACTGCCTTCCGGATTTGAATATAAAATGCTACCAAAAAAACCTGTTAGCGATGGCAGGGATCAGGCCTGACTCTGCGATCGCTGCAGTTATGTGTTTAGTGTTTTGTAAGTGACAGTGATCGATCGATACTGCACTGGGGTGGGCTGGGCAGAGGGGCAAAACGCAGGTGCTAGCAGGTATTTGGGCTGATCCCGCTAACAATGCGTTTTTTTGGAACCCTAAACTGCTGGGGACGCTAGTATAGATCTGATCAGATCAGATATTGATCTGTTCAGATTCTATACCACTACGGGAGGTGTATGCTTTGCGTGTGGGTGGTAGCGGTACTGGCACTAACCTAGCGCTGCCTGGGGCGACGCAGACCCTGACCCTAAAACCTAATTGATATCACCCGCCGGGTGATCAGGGGGTTAAACCTTTATTGGGTAATAAATGGTGGGTGCCCTGATGCTATAAAAAAACAAACTAACCAGAGTCACCCGTAACACTTATACGGTGATCAGTGGTGAAAGGGTTAACTAGGGGCAATCAGGGGGTTCAAATTTTTATTAGGTAGTATATGGGGGTCCCTGGCGCTATATAAAAACCTGACGGGGAACCTAAATAACTAACTGGCTAACCAGCGTCACCAGTGACACTTATACTGTGATCGCTGGTGAAAGGGGGTGAAAGGGTTAACTAGCAGCAATCAGGGGGTTAAAACCATTATTGGGTAGTATATCGGGGTACCTAGCGCTATAAAAACCTGGCGGTCAACCTAAAAAAATAACTAGCTACCTAGCGACACTGATGTAGCGTTCAGAAAAATTATCGCTTAGTTACACTGGCAAAAGGGGGTGAAAGGGTTAACTAGCGGAAATCAGGGGGTTAAAACCATTATTGGGTAGTATATCGGGGTACCTAGCGATATAAAAACCTGGCGGTGAACCTAAAAAAATAACTAGCTACCTAGCGACACATGCAGCGATCAGAAAAATGATCGCTTAGTGACACTGGCAAAAGGGGGTGAAAGGGTTAACTCTAGGGGCAATTAGGGGGTTAAATCTTTATTGGGGGGTGATAGGGGGCTACCCTGGACCTAACACTAACTGTCCTGACAGTTTTTACTGTCACAACTGACACTGAATGCATTGATCAGTAAAGAAATGATCAATGCAATCAGTGACACTGTGACTGGGGGGGGATCGGGGGGGGGGGTTGTGTGCCTGTGTGTACCTACATGTCAGTGTAGTGTTGGTGCACACTTACTATTAGTCTTCTCCTCGTAGTCCGGTCAAAAAGACCGCCCCGAGGAGAATGACATCACTTCCTCCTTCCTGTGTAAACAATACACAGTGGGAGGAAGCTTCTCATTGGCCAGGAGCGATCCAGAGGGGGTGGCCAAAAACCAACGGCCATCCCCTCATCACAGAGCGCTCCTGGAGCGAACCGGACCGCCGTAACCAGCGGGAGGGGGTCCGATCGGACCCCCCACCCGCTGGAAGGCAATCACGTACATCTACGTGATTGTGCCTGCCTGTGCCATTGTGTTGACGTACATTGGCAATACGGCGGTCCTGAAGTGGTTAATGTGATTGCTCCACTTAGAGGTGCCTCTCTTCTCTTTTATACTCAGTTGTGACGCTACTTGTATATCAAGTTAAAATTTATAAAAATAAAATTGTGCTTGTCTTGCAAAACGCTCTCAAACCAAGGTTTGACTGTATATTGTCATACTATCAGCGCTGTGTCCCTCTATGTGAGTGATTTATTTAAGAAAAAGCTGATTATACTTCATTTCACAGTGCCTCTCAGCGATCACGTGACTGGCCGGCTCTTTCTCTCCTCTCCTCCCCTCCCAAGTGACGTCAGTGGGGGAATCTCGGCCCTGCCCACTGCAGCTGTTAGACAGGGAAAGGAGAGAGCCAGCCGGTTACATGATCACTGAGAGGTGCTGTGAAATTAGGTATAATCGGCTTTTTTAAAAATAAATCGCTCACACATGGGGACACAATTAGGATACAGCACTGGCAGTATGAAGATGTAACCATTTAAAGTGGTTGTTAAGCCGCTTTCACATCTATATAGGCGGCTGACTGTAACTGTTTATAGTCAAATGTTCCTTTTTTGCTTCTGATTGATTTACTAAAATGACAAAAATAAAATAAAATTTATTGGGATTTTATGTAATAGACCAACAGAAAGGGGCACATAATTTTCAAGTGTAAGGAAATTATGAATGGTTTTCAATTTTTTTTATTAATAAATATGTGAAAAGTGTGGCTTGCATTTGTATTCAGCACCCCTGAATCAATACTTTGCAGAACCACCTTTCGCTACAATTATAGCTGCAAGTCTTTTGGGGATGTCTCTACCCGCTTTGCACATCTAAAGGGTGACAATTTTGCCCATTCATCCTTGCAAAAAAGCTCAAGCTCTGTCAAATTGGATGGAGAGCGTCTGTGAACAGCAATTTTCAACTCTTGCCACAGATTCTCAATTGGATTTATGTCTGGACTTTGGGCCAATCTAACACATGAATATACTTTGATCTAAACTATTCCATTGTAGCTCTGGCTGTACGTTTAGGGTTGTCCTGCTGGAAGGGGAACCTCTACCCCAGTCTCTGCCCTGTATTTGGCTCCAGCCATCTTCCCGTCAACCCTGACCAACTTTCCTGTCACTGCTTAAGAAAAGCATCTCCATAACATATAACTTGATGATGCCACCAGCATGTTTTACAGTGGCAATGGTGTGTTCAGGGTCGTGTGCAGTGTTAGTTTTCCACCACACATAGCGTTTTGCTTTTAGGCCATAAAGTTCAATTTTGGTCTCACCTTCTTCCACGTGTTTGCTTTGTCCCCCACGTGGTTTCTCGCAAACTGCAAACGTAACTTTATTTGGCATTCTTCTCATACTGTGTACAGATTCTTCCACCTGAGCAGTGGATTTCTGTAGCTCCTCCAGAGTTACCAAGGGCCTCTTGGCTGCTTCTCTGATCACTGCTCTCCTTGCCCAGCCTCTCAGTTTAGGTGGATGTCTTGGTAGGTTTGCAGTTGTGTCATACTTTTTTTTTTTTTTTCATTTTTCAGATGATGGATTGAACAGTGCTCCAGGAAATGTTCAAAGCTTGGGACATTTTATTTTTTATTTTTTTTTAAAACCTAACCCCGCTTTAAACCTTTCCACAACTTTATCCCTGACCTGTCTGGTGTGCCCCTTGGCCTTCATGATACTGTTTGTTCTCTAGGGTTCTCTAACACACTTCTGGGGGCTTCACATACTGAGATTAAATTACACACAGGTGGATTTATTTATTTTCATATATTTATTTTTAAAACATTTTGAAAACCATTTATCATTTTACTTCCAAATCACAATTATGTGCCACTTTGTGTTGGTCCATCACATAAAATCCCAATAAAATACATTTACAAAATGTGGAAAATTTGAAGGGGTATTTAATACCTTTTCAAGGCACTGTATCTAGCTTACTTGAGTTGTGATTCTTCCACTGTTATGACTTGGCTAGTAAAATAATTAATTGGTTTTCAGTTTGTCATTTATTTATGTTAAATCTCTATTAACCTCAAACTTATGTTATTTTATATAAACAGTAATAGCCTGGAACTGAGGGCTGCTGTAAAAAAAATAAAAAATAAAAAAAAACTCCATTGGTGGAGCTGGCTGTTGATGCATAACCAGGTACTACTTTGTTTAATAGTAATGCTAGTCCAACCTTTGCCATTCATATGTTACCTCCAGCTTTTACGGTCAAGTGATAGTCATTATTTAAAAAAAAGCCGATTTATACCTCATGGTCTTGTAGTTTGTGTAATTTTCATGCTGGAAGACCCATCTTCAGTGTTCTGGCTGGGAGAGAAGAAGGTTCTCATCAAAGATTTTACAATACGTAGCCCCTACCATTGGCCCCTTAATGCTGCAAAGTAAGCCTGCCACTCTCCTCTTTTGAATTGACTACTAGTGAAGAGGTTACAAAACTTTTCTCAGATGCACACCTAACCAATTGTTCCTTGGATCCTCTTCCCTCACAACTATTAAGGTCTCCCTCTAATTCTATCCTATGCTCCCTCACTCACATCTTCAATCTCTCCCTCTCAAGTGGCAGCTTCCCTTCCCCTCTAAAACATGCGCTGATCACCTCCATACTTAAAAAAACCCCTCACTGGACCCCACCAACCTGAACAACTTAAGACCCATCTCATTGCTCCCATTCACCTCTAAACTTCTAGAACGCTTAGTTTACAACCGTCTTAGCTCCTACCTCAGTGAATATAACCTTCTTGACCCATTACAGTCTGGCTTTCGCTCGCAGCACTCCACGGAAGCTGCCTTACTAAAACTCACTAACGATCTACTAACTGCTAAAACCAACAGCCAGTACTCCATACTCCTACTACTTGACCTCTCTGCTGCCTTTGATACTCACCCGCTCCTCCTCAATAAACTACATTCCCTTGGCCTTGGAGATTCTGCTCTTTCCTGGTTCTCTGCCTATCTATCACAGCGCTCCTTCAGTGTAACGTACAAATGTCTCCTCCTCCTCCATTGCCTCTTTCTGTGGGGGTCCCCAAAGGCTCTGTTCTTGGACCCCTTCTCTTCTCGATTTACACCTCCTCCCTTGGTCACTTGATAACCGCCCACGGCTTCCAATACCACTTATACGCCGATGACACCCAAATCTATCTGTCTACTCCTCACCTCACTACTTCAGTCTCCTCTCGCATTACTAACCTGCTAACTGACATATCAGCATGGATGTCGCATAACTTCCTTAAACGAAACCTCTCTAAAACTGAGCTATTAATATTCCCCCCTGCACATGCCCCCCTCCATGACTTTGCCATCAAAATCAACAATGCAACCATCAGGCCCTCCCCTCACGCCAGGGTACTAGGTGTAATCCTAGACTCTGACTTGTCATTTCAGCCCCAAGTCCAATCGTTGTCGAAAGTTTGTAGAATTCACCTCTGTAACATCTCTAAAATTCGCCCCTTTTTAACAAATGAAACCACCAAGCTCCTCATTCACTCCCTTGTTATATCTTGCCTTGACTATTGCAACTCCCTTCTCATTGGCCTGCCTCTCCATAGGCTATCTCCTCTTCAGTCTATCATGAATGCTGCTGCCAGACTTTATCCACCTTACCAACCGCTCAGTGTCTGCCAACCCTCTCCTCCAATCCCTACACTGGCTCCCAATCACCCAGCGAATTCAATTCAAAATAATAACCACAACCTACAAAGCCATTCACAACTCTTCCCTGAGCTACCTCACCAATCTTGTCTCCAAATATCACCCAAATCGTCCCCTCCGTTCTTCTCAAGACCGCCTACTCTCAAGCTCTCTCGTCTCCTCCTCTCATGCTCGTCTCTAGGATTTCTCCAGACCCTCTCCAATCCTATGGAACTCGTTACTTCCACTGGTCCGGCTATCCCCTACTCTTGCTACCTTCAGGCGATCCCTGAAAACTCATCTATTCAGGGAAGCCTATTACGTCTCCAACTAATCTCCTACCACTTCCATCAGCTCATTCCCAAAAGTTATAACCTTTTGTACCACCTGCCCCACCCTGTTAGATTGTAAGCTCTTCTGAGCAGGGCCCTCTTAATCCTCTTGTATTTTATTGTATTGTAACTGTATTGTCTCCTGCATAAATTGCTGGCGCTATATAAATCCTTATTATTATTATTATTATTATTAATACCTTTAGCAGAGAAACCTCCCTGAAGCATAATGTTTCCACCTCCGTGCTTGACTGTAGGGATGGTGTTCTTAGGGTCAGAGTCAGCATTTTTCTTCCTCTTAAACATGGTGAGTCGCGTTAATGCCAAAGAGCTCAATTTTGGTCTCATCTGACCACAGCACTTTCTCCTAATCCATCTCTGAATCATTTAGATGTTTGTTGACAAACTTCAGATGGGCCTGTAAGTGTGTACATCAATGAAAGAAAAAAATTGGCTGTTTGCAAAATGTTATAACATTTTATTTTCTTAGTTTTTTTTCCCAAAATTTTTGGTCTTTTTTTATTTAGAAAAAAATAAACTCCAGTAGTGAATTAAATACATCCAAAAGAAAGCTCTGTTTGTGTGAAAAAAAATTATACAAATTTCATATGGGTACAGTGTTGCATGACTGCGTGATTGAAAGCTGAAAATTGGCCTGGGCAGGAAGGATTTTTTTTTAGAGCCAGTGGTTGGCTTTCTAGTGATCACAACCGATGCGGCTAAAAGCCTGCTGGGCAGTTATCCGAAGGAGTGAGGGGGGGGGGGACGTAGACCACCCCCGCCCTCCGTGGCTCTCCCGCCCCACCGGAAGGCCTGAGCGACCAGCCAACACGTCCGCTGGCTGGTTGAAGACCTGAATGCAGCTGACTTCTGCTTCCATCAGTTCTCCAATCTAGTAACCCGGAAGCGATGTTATGACATCACTTCTGGTTTACTCGGCTGCCAATGGCACCAATTTTAAAAATCCCTAGTATTCCAAAATACAGATTTGGGGTCATAAAGAGCCCCGAACCCTCCATAAAGAGTACCTGTCACTGCCTATTACTGTCACAAGGGATGTTTACATTCTTTGTGACAGCAATAAAAATTAGCAGATTTTTTTTCCTTTTTTTTTTTTAACCACTTCGTGCCGGTAGGATGTCCAGGGATGGCCTCGGCTTTCGGTGGTTATATCTGAATAATGCCTGAGGCCACAGACATCCAGATATCGGCGTTTTCACCTGGCGATTTCCGGCACCATAAGAACGATCATAGCGGCTGTTCCGCCCCCCTCCCGTCACCCTCTGGTGCTTCTACCGACTCACCGCTTCCATTGGTGAGTCGGTCACAGGATCCGCCGGCCCCCGGATAAAACCATAGAGATTTCCGGCGGACCAGATCGTCCCCAGAGTCTCTATGATCGTTCGGAGGTCGGGCGCAATGTTATGACGTCACGCCCGGCCTCTGCATTCAAAATAACGGCGCCGATTTGGCTAGGAAGCCAGGATAGTTTTTTTTATTTTTTTTTTATTTTAGGCTTCCCAGCCTAGAGGTGAGATATGGGGTCTTATTGACCTCATATCTCACTGTAAATGGGTCCGATCGTGCCATATTTCTGTTACAAGGGATGTTTACATTCCTTGTGATAGGAATAAAAGTAATCCAATTTTTTTTTTTTTAAGTGTCAAACTAAAAAAATAAAAGTAAAATTAACAAAAAATAAAAAAATTAAAGCGCCCCTGTCCCCGTGAGCTCGTACGCAGAAGCGAACGCATACGTAAGTCCCGCCCACATATGAAAACTGTGTGCAAACCACACATGTGAGGTATTGCCGCGAACGTTAGAGCGAGAGCAATAATTCTAGCACTAGACCTCCTCTGTAACGCAAAACATGTAACCAGTAAAACATTTTTAAAGCGTCGCCTATGGGGATTTTTAAATACCAAAGTTTGGTGCCATTCCACGAACGCGTGCAATTTTGAAGCGTGACATGTTGGGTATCCATTTACTCAACGTATCTTCTTCTATCACATTATGCAAAAAAATTGGGCTAACTTTACTGTGTTTTATTTTGAAAAAAACGCGTTAAAAAAATTGCTGCGGAAATACCGTGCGAGAGAAAAAGTTGCAACAACCGCCATTGTATTCTCTAGGGTCTTTGCTAAAAAAAACATATATAATGTTTGGGGGTTCTATGTAATTTCTGAGCAAAAAAATGATGAATTTTACATGTAGGAGAGAAATGTCAGAATTGGCCTGGATGCGAAGTGGTTAAAGAGATGGTTTAAAAAAAATTTTTTTTTTCAAGTGCCCCTTCCCTCTGTGCTCACGCTTAGAAGTGAACACGTGCGTAAGTCGCGGCTGCAAATGTAAACCATGTTCATTCCACACGTGAGGTATCGCCACGATCGTCAGAGCGAGAGCAATAATTCTAGCACAGGACCTCCTTGTAACTCCAAACTAGTAACCTGTAGAAATTTTTAAAGTGTTGCCTATGGAGATTTGTAAGTACCATAGATTTGTCGCCATTCCACGAGTGTGCGCAATTTCAAAGCAGGACATGTTAGTTATCTATTTACTTGTTTGTTCTTATATAAATGTATCTGTAAGCACTATTTGAATGATGATCTAATGTTTGCTGTTCAAATATAATGTCAAAAGTCAACTCTTTTTTTTTCCTGGGGTGTGCTTATTTTTTCGTATGACTGTATAACACTGATGGAATCTGTTCATTGGCTAGCTCCTGACTTAATTGCTGGTAACAAATGATAGGTTTATCAGACTAAATAAACAGGCAGGTTGACATCATTATTCTGTACTACAATATATTTCTCACATACAAAGGTCTTTTGTGGTGGTGGTGTTTTATATGTACACTATTATGTGATAATACCAGATTTGTAGTTGATCTTGGATAACCAATATTTAGTTTAATTGTTTTTGGATCTGTGATGGGATGGTGCAGGTTTTTATGTATTATTTAGGTTGTTCTTCTTTGTTGTCATTTGTAGATACCGTATATACTCGAGTATAGGCCGACCCGAATATAAGCCGAGGCCCCCAATTTACCCCCAAAAAAACTGGCAAACTTATTGACTCGTGTATAAGCCGAGGGTGAGACATGCCTGTCCATCCCTGTGTGTGTGTCCGTCCCTGTGTGTCCGTCCATCCCTGTGTGTCCGTCCATCCCTGTGTGTGTGTGTGTGTGTCCATCCATCCATCCATCCCTGTGTGTGTGTGTGTCCATCCATCCATCCATCCCTGTGTGTGTGTGTCTCCATCCATCCATCCATCCCTGTGTGTGTGTGTCTCCATCCATCCATCCATCCATCCCTGTGTGTGTGTGTGTCTCCATCCATCCATCCCTGTGTGTGTGTGTCTCCATCCATCCATCCATCCCTGTGTGTGTGTGTCTCCATCCATCCATCCATCCCTGTGTGTGTGTGTCTCCATCCATCCATCCATCCCTGTGTGTGTGTGTCTCCATCCATCCATCCATCCCTGTGTGTGTGTGTCTCCATCCATCCATCCCTGTGTGTGTGTGTGTGTGTGTGTCCAGCCTACCTGTGTCCCGAGCCTGTGTCCCGAGCCTCCGTCCCGTGCCTTGCCTCCTTGCCTCCGTCCCGTGCCGTGCCTTGCCTCCTTGCCTCCGTCCCGTGCCTTGCCTCCTTGCCTCCGTCCCGTGTCGTGCCTTGCCTCCGTCCCGTCCCGTGCCGTGCCTTGCCTTGCCTCCGTCCCGTGCCTTGCCAGGATCGCCGCTCTTCGTCGGCGCCTCGGCGGCCATTCTAAAATTCAAAAGCCGCGCCTCCGCCTTCGCCTGTGATAGGCGGAACACTGAATTTCCCAGCAGCCTGTGTTCCGCCTATCACGGACATCGTCTCATCCTCGTACTACGGACGAGGATGAGACGATGTCCGTGATAGGCGGAACACAGGCTGCTGGGAAATTCAGTGTTCCGCCTATCACAGGCGGAGGCGGAGGCTCGGCTTTCGAATTGTAGTATGTCCGCCGTCTGTCTGCTCGATACGCTGATCGAGCAGTCAGACGGCGATGACTCGAGTATAAGCCGAGGGGGGCACTTTCAGCCTCAAAAAAGAGGCTGAAAATCTCGGCTTATACTCGAGTATATACGGTACGTCTTTAATGTGAGCAAAAACAAAAAAATCTGATAAAAAAAAAAATAATAATAATTAGTTGACTAGTATTTTAAATTCTCAAATGCCTGTTTTGTTGTAGGTGTCTGCAGTGGACTCCTTAGAAGGACCTTTGCTTCAGGTGGAGGGGTTGAGTGACTTGCGTCTGGAGCTTCACAGTAAGAAAATGAACATGCACTTTGTTTTGATCGATGAGCTACATCGTCACCTGTACATTAAATCCACAAGTCGTGTGCGGCAGTGGAACAAAGACAATTTGAGAACCAGGTACTGTGACATTTGTGACACTCACTTAGACATGTTCTTAACTAAATATGAAATATTCTGTATGCGTCTTTTTCTGTTTTTCTAAGAAGTAAAGAAATCCTGATTTTTGTTGCAGTCAATAAAATATGCTTAACAACTTCAATACCAGGCACTTAGCCCCCTTTCTGCCCAAGCCAACTTACATCGCTGCCACTATTTAAATGACAATTGTGTGGGCGTGCTACACTGTACCCAAACCAAATTTTTATAATTTTGTTCCCACAAATGGCGCTTTCTTTTGGTGGTATTTGATCACCTCTGCGGTTTTTATTTTTTGCTAAACAAATAAAAAAAGACTGAAAATTTTGGAAAAAATTTTTTTTCTTTGTTTCTGTTATAAATTTTGGAAAAAAGTAAGTTTTCTCGTTCACTGACGGGCACTGATGAAGTCGCACCAATGAGATGGCACGGATGAGGTGACACTGATGGGCACTGACAATGGGCACTGGGTGGCAATGATATGCAGCACTGAATGGCTGCACTGATAGGCATCACTGGCGGTACTGGCACTGGCAGGCATTTTTAATGGGCACAGATTGACAGCTGCCTGGGCACTGATCGGCATATCCTTGGTGGTCTAGGGTGGCATACCTTTATTCCTGTGTGATGGCCCTTCCTGGTGCTCCTGGACAAGTATCCGCATGGGGGGGGGGGGGGGTGTGGGGCTGCACTGATAATTGGCACAGCCCCCCCCCCCCCATCAGGAGAGCCGCTGGTTGTCTCTTCCTGTTTATATTTTCATCAGCCCTGATTGGATATGGCTGATTACATCGTAAAGAGCTTCCGTCAGAGCAATGACAAGTGTGATCACAGCTTATCCTGCTGGACGTCATATGATGCCCAGGTAGGATAACTGAACCACCGCCTGGCCATCATTTTGCTATAGGCCGGATGGGAAATGGTTAAAGTGTTTGTAAATCTAAAAAACAAAGCAAAAACTAAGGTTCTGTTCCTTTAAGGCATTAATAACAGCGCAGTGCTTGTGCTGGGTAATTCTTCTCTTACCTAACTGGTGGTAAACCTGTTTGAGCCTGCCAGTTCCTGAGTCCCTCTGCTGACCATGATAATCATGGCTGGTGAGCCCAGACTACCGTGGTCAGTTTTACATGCCTCCTCATCCTGCTCTCTTCTCTGATGGTCTCTTCCCCTCTCCTCCCCTGTCATGAGATAAGTTTCCTCTCCAACCCTCCTGCCTCTGTTCATCTGCATAATGCAGCATATAAGAAGGTAATCCCATGCAGATATGCTGCCATTAATGAAAGTGTAAGTGTTTGTTAGAAATGGGGGTAATGCCTTTTCTGACTCTGCAGCCGTGCGATCACATTATTCCCCTGTGCTGGCCAGCCTTTGATCTATGAAGAGAAGCAGGAGGGGCGGAGATTACCCTGTGACATCAGCCGGCCAGTAGAAGGGAATCTCTGCCCCTTCCACTTCTCTGCAAAGATCGAGGCTGGCCAGCACAGGGGGATCATGTGATTGCACGGCTTCAGAAAAGTAATTTCCCATGTTCATTTCTAGCAAACACTTACATTAATGGCAGCATATCTGCATGGAATACGTATAAAGTCACTTTAGTGACTTTAAAAACACTTTAACTACCAGAGGAATTTGAACTTAAGAGTTTTTAGGGCCGCATCTCGTACACTCATTCCCCCTGCTGCACCCAACCCCCTCATTTGTTAATGGCACTTGATGTAAAAAAAAAAAACTGCTTTCTATTACACAGCCAGAGAGTAAAAGTCATTGTGTAAATACAGCAAATTATTGTGTTGTTTAATTATATTTACTATTTAATTCATATGAAGATCATAGGTGGGACTTGAGGTCTATATTTGATATTGGATTTAACTCTCTTGCAGCGGGGCTGTGCTCGCATTGCAGGGGTTAAATCCCCGTTTAGGTCTATGTGCCACATTGAACAGTTCAACCGCTTCCGGACCAGTAAAACTGCGGCGGGTTGGCTCCCCTGTGCGAAACCATGTAACTGTACGTTGGCGGCATCTGGATAGCAGGCGCGCACTGCACAGCACAGCGGGGTGCTGATGTTCATGCGATCGTTACCAGGAGACACAACAGGGACGAGTGTGTGTAAACACACACTTCCCTGTTCTGTTTTAACAGGAGTGCCAGATTGTATGTTCCTGTTAGCTAGGAACCACAATTCGTCACTTCCTCTAGTTAGTCCCCTTCCCCTTCAGTTAGAATCACCTCCCAGGGAACACAGTTAACCCCTTCACTCCCCCCTACATTTTTACAGTAATCAATGCATTTTTAATCGCTCTGATCGCTGTATTAATGTCAATGGTTCCAAAAATGTGTCAAAATTGTCAAATGTGTCCGCCATAATGTCGCAGTCACAATGAAAATCGCAGATCGCCGCCATTACTAGTAAAAAATAAAAATAAAAAAATAAAAATGCTATAAATCTATCCCCCTATATTGTAGACATAACTTTTTGTGCAAATCAATCGATATACGCTTATTGCGTGTTATTTTTGGTAAAAAAAAAAAATGTAGAAGAATACATATCGGCCTAAACTGAGGAAAAAAAATGTTTTTCTTATATATTTTTGGTGGATATTTATTATAGCAAAAAGTAAAAAAAAATGTATTTATTTTTTTGTTTATAGCGCAAACAATAAAAACCGCAGAGGCAATCAAATACCACCAAAAAAAGCTCTATTTGTGGGAAAAGACATCAATTTTTTTGGGTACAACATCGCACTACCGCGCAATTGTCAGTTAAAGCGACGCAGTGCCGAATCGCAAATAGTGCTCTGGTCAGGAATGGGGTACTTTTTTACGGGGCTGAAGTGGTTAACTTGCCTGATCCTCCATTCCTGCAGTCTTCTACATTGCAGTCCTGCAGTTTCCCTCCTCTTCTGCCCTATGCTTTGGCGGTTAGAGGCCTTGTGACATCATCTAGTTCAATGCAGTGCTCATTGCCCTGCATTGGATGTGACGATGCTAAGGGGCATTCAACTGCCAGAGTGTAGGGAAGTGGAGGAGAGCACTGGCTGCAGGTAATTTGATTGGTTGCTATAGAAAATAAAATTCTTACATTACGCTTGACTTTTTAAGTCACTTTGCGTTACATTTTTGCTCTTTAACTACTTCATACTATCTTCATACGCGTGTGTGTGTGTGTGTGTGTGTGTGTGTGTGTGCGTGTGAGTGTGATAGAGATATATATATATATATATATATATATATATATATATATATATATATATATATATATATATATATATATATATATATATATATATATATATATATATATATATATAAATAAATAATTATAATATTTCCGCTCTTAGATCAGGCATGTCCAAAGTCCAACCTGTGGGCCAGTCGCGGCCTGCGTTACAGTTTCGGACGGCCTTCCTGGTAATTTTGACAAGTATATCTTTTGTGGCCTCCAATGAATCCCCGAGCGTCGGGGGCCACAAAAGATAGATATGCTGGCTGCCTTGGAGGGGGCAGGATGAGTGCCATGCAGGAGAGGAGTATTTCCTGTTTACATGGCGTCATTGTATAAAAGGAAGTCCTGTCTCCTGTGCTGCCATTGGACAACTGTTTTGTCCATCATAGGAGGCGGGACTTTCAATTAAAGAGGCCTTCGATAAAAACAGAAGTTTCTCCTCTATGTCTATTGGCGCTCGTCCCGCCTCCTCCCTGTCTCCTCCAAGGCTGCAGATGGACATGAATCGGGCTTGCACTGACGGCAATGGTGAGTTTGCATTCCTAGCAATAGGGTGGGTGCTGCGTTCATGGCAATACGGTGGGTGCCGCGTTCATGGAAATACGGTGGGTGCCGCGTTCATGGAAATACGGTGGGTGCCGCGTTCATGGCAATACGGTGGGTGCCGCGTTCATGGCAATACGGTGGGTGCCGCGTTCATGGCAATGCGGTGGGTGCCGCGTTCATGGCAATGCGGTGGGTGCCGCGTTCATGGCAATGCGGTGGGTGCCGCGTTCATGGCAATGCGGTGGGTGCCGCGTTCATGGCAATGCGGTGGGTGCCGCGTTCATGGCAATGCGGTGGGTGCCGCGTTCATGGCAATGCGGTGGGTGCCGCGTTCATGGCAATGCGGTGGGTGCCGCGTTCATGGCAATGCGGTGGGTGCCGCGTTCATGGCAATGCGGTGGGTGCCGCGTTCATGGCAATACGGTGGGTGCCGCGTTCATGGCAATACGGTGGGTGCTGCGTTCATGGCACAATGGAGCGGGTGCCGCACTCAGGGCACAATGGAGCGGGTGCCGCACTCAGGGCACAATGGAGCGGGAGGCCGCACTCAGGGCACAATGGAGCGGGTGCCGCACTCAGGGCACAATGGAGCGGGTGCCGCATTCACGGCACAATGGGGCGGGTGCCGCATTCACGGCACAATGGGGCGGGTGCCGCATTCACGGCACAATGGGGCGGGTGCCGCATTCACGGCACAATGGGGCGGGTGCCGCATTCACGGCACAATGGGGCGGGTGCCGCATTCACGGCAATGGGGCGGGGGCCGCATTCACGGCAATGGGGCGGGGGCCGCATTCACGACCATATGGTGGGTGCGACGTTCATGGCACTTCTGAGGCTGCAGATGGGCACTGATTACACTGCATTGATGGGCACTGATCCTTATTTTGCTTCAGTTATTTATTTAAAATGTAAGATTTGTTTTTCCCTGAAACTTCCTTTTTAAAGTTAAGGTTATAAGCCGATAAATCTGGTATATCCAAATAACACGGCCAAGCTCATCTGTTCACCACACATAGCACAAAGGCAAGAGAATTCTTGCTGCGCAGTGTATTAGTGCTAGGACGAACATACATAGACTTCGATTTTAATGGTTTAAAGAATGTCAGGCAAAATGGTCGGCCCTCAAGCATGTTCACTTCATCAAATCTAGCCCTCTTTGAAAAAAGTTTGGACACCCCTGCCTTAGATTGCATGATATGATTTTGTTAGTAACATCATGTTAACTTAAAATGTAATTTAGGACCTTCAGTGGTTTTCTGGCCAAAGCTAAGAATTCCTGATTTATTGGTTCTCTGTGTACAATATATTAAGGTTTTAAGGTTGCAGTTATTTTCCTGTTGCCTTTAATTTGAGGGCATTACCCTCAGGAGCTGTATGATCATAAAAGGTCACAAGTCAGCACATTTTGGAGTCATAGATTCTCCTTCATTTTTCAGTCAGTAGGCAAGTACAGAGAATGCTGATGTTGACTTTTCTGAAGCGTTTGCTATATTGAAAATCTAATGGATGTGGTGTATTCTTCCTGTGTTCAGAAGGCAAAATACAAATGGTCTCTTTGATTTGCAGATTGTTTGATCTGGTGTTCACATCTGTATGTTTTAGGATGACTATACTGAGCTAAATTCTGTGTATTGTATTTGTCATTACCCTTCACTACTCTAATAAATAATGCTTTATCTGTGAAATCGGCATTGTCCCTTGACTGTAGAAGTTCTGTGAATCTGTAAGACCCCTTTCACACTGGGGTGGGAGGTGAGTTGGCGGTAGAGTGCCGCTATTTTTAGCAGCGCTTTACCGTCGGATTTACGGCGATATTCGGCCACTAGCGGGGTGATTTTACCCCCCACTAGCAGCCGAGAGAGTTAAAAACCACCAAAAAGCACCTCTGCAGAGGCGCTGCCCTATTGATTTCAATGGGCAGGAGTGGTGAAGGAGCAGTATACACATCGCTCTTTCACCGCTCCAAAGATGTTGCTAGCAGGACTTTTTTTACCGTCTTGCTAGAGCACCGCTCCAGTGTAAAAAGTCCTCGGGGATTTCACACTGGAGACAGCAGCACCTGTTTCAGGTTGGTTTGCAGGCGCTATTTTTAGAGCTGTAGCGCCTGCAAAATGACCCAGTGTGAGAGGGGTCTAACAGAAATTGGTGAAATGCAGTTAAAGTAAGTTATAGCACTTCACTGTTGGAACTGTTCACATTACACCTGTGAAATCTATTTCTTGGAGTACATCATGGGACACATGTCCTACCCCTCTTTTGGGATTTATAGCTTGCTACAAAACTGAGCAACTTCCTGTATGGGAGGGATTAGATGGGAGAGGACTTCCTCCCTGCCTTTTTCTTCCAGGAACCATTCACCTACAAGTGGCGCATAACCCAGGTAGTCATGATTGCTAATAACCTGCTTTGTGTCCCATAATGTACTTCTTCAAGAAATGCATTTTACAGCTAAGTACAAAAATCCAATTTAGTTTCCACACCAGTGCTCCTACTTTAGCAGCTCCCCCTTTGCTTCCATTATACTTCCTGTGATCGAGTAACCCTCTATAATATACCTCTTAGGAAACTGTTGGTGAGGGCAGCTTTTTTTTTTTTTTATACATCATTTGTCCTAATTATTATTATTCTTATTATTATACAGAATTTATATCTTGCCAACAGTTTGCGCAGCACTTTGCGGCATGAGGGCAGACCGTACACTTAAAATACAAAAATACAAATCAATACAGGAGGGATCAGAGGGCCTTGCTCTTTAGAGCTTACAGTCTAGAAGGGAGGGTCAAGTGGAAACAAAAGGTAATAACTGCGGGGGATGAGCTGATGGAGAAAATTAAAATACAGTTGTTAGGTGTGGGTAGGGTAGGCTTCTCCGAAGAGAAGGGTTTTCAGGGATCGTCTAAAAGCTAATAAAGTAGGAGATAAGCAGACAGATTGGGGTAGGGCATTCCATAGGATTGGAGAGGCTTTGGAAAAGTCCTGGACATGAGCATGGGAAGGGGTGACGAGGGTGCTAGAGAGCAGGAGGTCTTGAGAGGAACGAAGAGAATGAGTAGGTTTGTATTTAGAGACTAGGCTAGTGATGTAACTGGGGGCAAAATGGATGGCTTTGTACGTAGTTGTTAGTATTTTGAATTTAATTATTTGGCCGAAGCAAGTGGAGGGATTGACAAAGAGGAGTAGCAGACACAGAGCAATTGGTAATGTGTATGAGTCTGGCAGCAGCATTCATGATGGATTTTTAAGAGATGATAGACTATGTAAAGGTAAGCCAATGAGAAGGGAGTTGCAGTAGTTGAGGTGAGAGATGACCAGCGAGTGAATTAAGGGCTTTGTTGTGTCATTGGTTAGAAAGGGGCATATTTTGGAGATGTTGCGGAGGTTGAGGCGGCAGGATTTGGACAGTGATTGGATGCGTTGCTTAAAGGAGAGTTCAGGACTACACCTAGAACCTTGGCATGCGGGGATGGGCTCATAGTTGTGCCATCGATTTTTGACAGAGAGATCAGGGGAAGGGGCATATGGGGGAGGAAAAATGATAAGTTCGGTTTTGGATAGATTGAGTTTGAAGAAGTGGTTTGACAACCAGACTGATATATCTGATAGTAAATTAGTGATAAGTGAGGAGACAGAGGGAGTGAGCGGAGAGGTAGAGAAATAGATTTGGGTGTCGGCAGTGTAGAGATGGTATTGGAAGCCATAGGAGGCTATCAGCTGACCCAGGGAGGAGGTGTAGATAGGAGAGATCCAAGAACAGAACCTTGGGGGACCACAACTGAGAAAGGAATTGTAGAGTGCTACAAGATGTGGGAGTGTTTAGGCAGTTGCTGATGCTGACCCCTACACATCCACATCTATAAGGCTTTGGGTTTGAATGGACTATCTCGGTACTTGGTAGTAAATAACAAGTGAAACAAAAAAAAAAAAAAAAAAAAAAAAAAAAAAAAGATATTTAACCACTTGTGGACCGCCTCACGGGGATGTACGTCCTTTTTTTGAAGAGGGATATCTCGGTAACGGCAGCAGCTGCTGCCACAACCGAGATATCCATCTCTTCAGGCGGCGGTCGGCTGTACGATAACGGTGGTCTCCGCGGCGGATTCGCCGCGAGATCACCGCTATCGGCGGCGGGAGAGGTGCCACCCCCCCTCCCGCCACCCTCCCGCACCTTCCGCCGCTTACCGGAGCCGTCGGTAGCGGCGGAGGCGATCGGGTCCTCTTCCTAGCTGGGCATAGAGAAAAGTGAGGCTAAGATGGCCCCCACTCGTCTCTATACCATAGGAGGGCGGAAGCGACGTCAAAACGTCACTTCCGCCCATACCTCTTAAAGGTATATATTTTTTTAAATGTCAGATTTTTTTTTTTTTTTTTTTTTGCATTTTAGCCCAAATATGAGATCTGAGGACTTTTTGACCCCAGATCTCATATTTAAGAGGACCTGTCATGCTTTTTTCTATTACAAGGGATGTTTACATTCCTTGTAATAGGAATAAAAGTGATCCATTTTTTTTTTCTAAAAACAGTGTAAAAATAAATAAAATCAATTAAAATAAATAAGAAAAAAATAAAAAATGTTTTTAAAAACACCCCCTCACGACGAGCTTGCGCACAGAAGCGGGCGCATACGTGAGTAGCGCCCGCATATGAAAACGGTGGTCAAACCACACATGTGAGGTATCGCCGCGATCGGTAGAGCGAGAGCAATAATTCTAGCCCTAGACCTCCTCTGTAACGCAAAAAATGCAACCTGTAGAATTTTTTAAATGTCGCTTATGGAGATTTTGGAGGCTAAAAGTTTGACGCCATTCCACGAGCGGGCGCAATTTTGAAGCGTGACATGTTGGGTATCAATTTACTTGGCATACCATTATCTTTCACAATATAAAAAAAAAATTGGGCTAATTTTACTGTTGTCTTATTTTTTTTATTCAAAAAGTGCATTTTTTCAAAAAAAGTGCGCTTGTAAGACCGCTGCGCAAATACGGTGTAAAAAAAAGTATTTCAATGACCGCCATTTTATTCTCTAGGGTGTTAGAAAAAAAACAATATAAAATGTTTGGGAGTTCTAAGTAATTTTCTAGCAAAAAAAACTGTTTTAAACATGAAAACACCAAGTCTGAAAAAGAGGCCTGGTCCTTAAGTGGTTAATGAAGACGAGAAGTGTATAAATACAAACAAAAAATCTTTAAAATTGTATACACCACAATTAAACAATGCTACTGTTGGGTTCCCCCGTAGAGTTTTCTGTTGAAGAAGGGTATACAAAATTCCTCAACCAGTTTTGCGGGGAACCGCTTCTTCAGGAGGATAGCCTATAGGATAAATAATATCTTTTGACAAAACATAAGCAAAACATATATGCAAAAGAGAAATAATCAAACATTTTTACAATCAAGAGTAAACTTAGGAGACCGGCTCACCCACACGGACGGAAACAGCAGACCAAAGGACCCATCAAATTCCCCCCCACGGTGGATATGGGGGATTGTACCTAATAGACTCTGATTAAGAGATAATAATGGAATTAGGAATTGTACGAAGAGAGATAGGAGGGGAGAGGGAGGGGGAAAGAGGTCCTCCCTTCCCCCTCCCTTCCCCCTCCCCCTCCCCTCCCCCATTCCCCTCCTTCCCTTCCCCCTTTTTCCCCTTCCCTCTCCCCTCCTATCTCTTTTCCCCTCCCTCCTTCCATTCCCTCACCCACCTACCCACCCCCCCCCCCCCTCCCTTTCTCATTTCCTCTTTTTGCCCCATCTCCTCCTATCTTTCTTATCCTATTCTACTTTCTTGTTTTAGTTATTCCTTTCCCCTTCCTCCCTCCTCCCTCTTCCCTCTTTTTCTCTTTCCCTCTTTCCCTCATACTATTACACCATCGGTTTCTTTGCCACCTGGTCACAACTGTGTGTGTCATTGACTTTTTATAGTACAATTCCTAATTCCATTATGATCTCTTAATCAGAGTCTATTAGGTACAATCCTCCGTATCCGCCGCGGGGGGAATTTGGTGGGTCCTTTTGGTCTGCTGTTTCCGTCCGTGTGGGTGAGCCGGTGTCCTTAGTTTACTTTTGATTGTAAAAATGTTTTGTTTCTCTTTTGCATATATGTTTTGCTTTGTTGATTATGTTTTGCTCAAAGATATTATTTATCCTATAAACTATCCTCCTGAAGAAGCGGTTTGGCGCAAAACCGGTTGAGGAGTTTTGTATACCCCTCTTCAACAGAAGACTCTACGGGGGATCCCGACAGTAGCATTGTTTAATTGTAGTGTATACGATTTTAAAGATTTTTTGTTTGTATTTATATACTTCTCGTCTTCATTAAATATCATATATATTTTTTATTTATTTTCTTTCACTTGTTATTTACTACCAAGTACCGAGATAGTCCATTCAAAGCCTTATAGATGTGGATGTATAGGGGTCAGCATCAGCAACTGCCCAGACACTCCCACATCTTGTAGCATTCTACAATTACAAATTTGGAAGATGGTACTTTTATAAGTTTGATGTATCTCCTATTTGAACCTGAGGCTATACTCACCATTTGGTCTACTGAGAAAGGAAGATGAGAGGAGGATGTAGAGTTGTAAGAAATGCTAAAGGTGCAGTTGAATAAGTAGGAAGAGAACCAGCGAAGAGTACAGTCACCAAAGGTGTTGAGTTTTTTGAGGAGGTGGGGGTGGTCAACCGTATCAAAGGCAGCAGAGAGGTCCAGGAGTAGGAGCACAGAATAGTGTCGATTGGTTTTGGCCATTAGTAGATCGTTTGTTTGTTTTAGGAGAGCCTGGTAGGGGCAACAGGTCAGCAAAGAAGCAAGAGTTTTCTTTTTCATACATCATGGGACACAGAGTCAGGCCAATATCCATTACCTGCTGGATTATACTTCATCATTAGGTGAATGGACACTGGTAGACCAAAAGTCTTCAGACAGGAAGTGATCCCCTATATCAGTGCTCGACAAAACCCGGTCGCCAGGTCGCATTGGCGACTAGAATCAGCGACCTTGCGCCTGGGGCAGCATAGCTGGGGGTATCCCGTCTCCGTGGACCCCCCCCCCCGCGCGATCGCGTCGGGGCGCGCGATCGCGTCGGGCCGCAGGCGGCCGGTAATTGAGCCCCCGGCTTTGAGGCCTTCTGTGATCCTATGGTTCCTTCTGGAATCTGGCGCCCTCTTGTGGTGGCCGTTGGAATTACAACCAACAATGCTAATGGGCCAGTCTTTCTCCATCCCTTTACTTAGAACCCCTAAACAAAACAAACAAAAAAATAAAAATAAAAAAAAAAAATATATATATATATATATATATATATATATATATATATATATATATATATATATATATATATATATATATATATATATATATATATATATATATATATATATATATATATATATTTTTTTTTTATTATTTATTCTAACACCCTAGAGAGTAAAATGGTGGTCGTTGCAATACTGTCTGTCACACCATATTTGCACAGCGGACTTACAAGCGCACTTTTTTTGGGGAAAATTTTTTTATTTAACCACTTGCTTACTGGGCACTTAAACACCCTTCCTGCCCAGACCAATTTTCAGCTTTTGGTGCTCTCACACTTTGAACGACAATTACTCAGTCATGCAACACTGTACCCAAATGAATTTTGTGTCCTTTTTTTCCCACAAATAGAGCTTTCTTTTGGTGGTATTTGATCACCTCTGGGGTTTTTATTTTTTGCGCTATAAAAGAAAAAAGACCGAAAATTTTGAAAAAAAAACGCATTTTTCTTTGTTTCTGTGATAAAATTTTGCAAATTATAATTTTTTTTTCATAAATTTTGGCCACAATTTATACTGCTACATATCTTTGGTAAAAATAACCCAAATTAGTGGATATTATTTGGTCTTTGTGAAAGTTAGAGAGTCTACAAGCTGTGGTGCGAATCGCACAAAATTGATCACACCTGATGTACTGGTGGCCTATCTCATTTCTTGCGACCCGAACAAGTCAGGAAAGTACAAATACCCCCCAAATGACCCCTTTTTTGAAAGTAGACATTCCAAGGTATTTACTAAGATGCATGGTGAGCTTTTTGATGTTGTCATCTTTTTCCCACAATTCTTTGCAAAATGAAGATTTTTTTTTTTTTTTTTTTTTCCTCACAAAATTTTCAATGTAATAGGTTATTTCTCTCACGTGGCATGTGTATACCACAAATGACACCCCAAAATACGTTCTGCTACTCCTTCTGAGTATTACGATACCAAATGTGTGAGACTTTTACACAGCCTGGCCACATACAGAGGCCCAATATTGAAATAGCACCATCAGGCGTTATAGGAGCATAAATTACGCATCTTATTTCTCAACCACCTATTACAGTTTTGAAGGTCCTGGAGCACCAGGACAATGGAAATGCCCACAAAGTGACCCCATTTTGGAAAGCTAACACCCCAACGTATAATCTATGAGGCATAATGAGTGGTTTGAATGGTTCATTTTTTTTCCAGAAGTTTTGGGAAAATGTGGAAAAAAATGAAAACGCATTTTTTTTACGCAAAGTTGTCCATTTATAAGATATTTCCAACACATAGCATGTACATAGCAAAAATGACACCCCAAAATACGTTCTACTACTCCTCCTGAGTATAACGATACCAAATGTGTGAGACTTTTACACAGCCTGGCCACATACAGAGGCCCAATATTGAAATAGCACCATCAGGCGTTCTAGGAGCATAAATTACACATTTCATTTCTCAACCACCTATTACAGTTTTGAAGGCCCTGGAGCACCAGGACAATGGAAATGCCAACAAAGTGACCCCATTTTGGAAAGCTAACACCCCAACGTATAATCTATGAGGCATATTGAGTCGTTTGAATTGTTCATTTTTTTCCAGAAGTTTTGGGAAAATGTGGAAAAAAAATGAAAACGCATTATTTTTACGCAAAGTTGTAAATTTATAAGATATTTCCAACACATAACATTTACATAGCAAAAATGACACCCCAAAATACGTTCTACTACTCCTCCTGAGTATAACGATACCAAATGTGTGAGACTTTTACACAGCTTGGCCACATACAGAGGCCCAACATGCAAGGAACACCATCAAGTGTTCCAGGGACACATAGCATGCACATACCAAGAATTACACCCCAAAATACATTCTGCCGAGAAAAGAGTAAACAAAAGATTACCTGTGGTTTTAGCAGCACTGGTCCAGGCAGCAGACAGGGACTTGGTCAGCAAAAGTGAACACAATTTTCCAGGCAACAGGCAGGTATACTGTCCATATACAGTCCAAGGTCAGTGCAGGCAGAGATCGTCAGCATTGCCAAAATATTGGTCCTGGTAGTAGGCAGGAACATGGTCCATCCATGTGGTGTGGTCAGTTCATGCGACAGGCAGAGGCATGATGGTATAGGTCCTACAGGCAGCAGGCAGAAGTAGGGCCTTGTTCAGGACAGAATGGGGATAGGGGTAGAGGCTTCTCCCACCCAAATCTCTTTGAAGCCTCCGAGTCTCCAGACCCTAGGAATGAGAAAACAGGAAATTGTCTTCTTCATCCAAAAAATCTATTCTGGAGCCCCTCACATATGTGAGACCCCTGTTATGAATCCCACTAGTCCACTGAGAGGGTACAAGATCAGTCCAAGAGGCAGGCAAAAGGCATGGTCAAACAGTCCAGGGTCAGTTCCAGATCAGGCAGAGGTATGTACAGAATCAGTAGGCAGAAGCATGGTTGAATAACAGTCCAGGGTCAGTTCCAGATCAGGCAGAGGCATAAACAGAATCAGTAGGCAGAAGCGTGGTCGAATAACAAGCCAGGGTCAGTTCCAGATCAGGCAGAGGTATGTACAGAATCAGTAGGCAGAAGCGTGGTCGAATAACAAGCCAGGGTCAGTTACAGAGCAAGCAGAGGCATAAGGGGTTTGAAGGTAAATGGCAGGAAGTGAGGGTTAGGGTTACCATACTTCACTAATAATTCACTAAAGTATGGTAACGGCGGAAACAGTCACCTATGCAGAGGCCTGGTTGGGAAGGGCATTGGGCACAGTGATAAGTGGTGTCTCTTCTCACTCCTCGTTTGCTGCACACCCGACATCTTTTCTGATGTCTTCGGCCTGTTGGTCTGGAAGGGATTTTGTCAGGAAAGTGGCGTTCAGAGAGTCTGCTAATTACATCGGATCGAATGTTTTGTGGCGGGCCGTTGGGGTATATAAGGGCAATGGTGATTTCCTCCTGGTAGCCAAGGAAGGGTATGGGTCTTTCTGTGGACTTACGATAAATGACATAGGTGTTGTATATGGCCAAATTAAAGAAATAAATTGCAATTTTTTTATACCACTTGTATGTTCTTCTCATGGCAAGATAGGGTTCGAGCATCTGGTCGTTCAAGTCGACACCCCCCATGAACATGTTGTACTCATGTATACAAGTGGGTTTTTGTATTGGGCCATCCCTCCTGGTGATCTCAACAAAAGTGTTGTGGATCGAAGAAAGCATATAGACATCCCTTCTGTCCCTCCACTTCACAGCCAAAATTTCCTCGTTCCGTAAGCTCGCCGCTTCGCCTTTTCTTAGCCTTTTGTTGACGAGGCTTTGAGGAAAGCCCTTCCGGTTCGTTCGTACGGTGCCACATGCTGGAGTTTGCTTTCTATGGAGGTTGCGGAACAGGGGTAAACTTGTATAAAAATTGTCCACATAGAGATGGTAGCCTTTCTCAAGGAGTGGGTTTATGAGTTCCCAAACAACTTTTCCACTCGATCCAATGTATTCGGGGCAATTAGGGGGATGTAGCTGGGTGTCCTTCCCTTCGTATACCATGAAGGAATATGTATACGCTGTGGCTCGATCACACAACTTATACATTTTCACCCCATAGCGGGCCCTTTTGGAGGGAATAAATTGCTTTAGGCCCAGCCTGCCAGAAAATTTTATCAGGGACTCATCCACACATATGTGTTGGTCTGGGGTAAACAACTGGGGGAAAATCTGAGAAAAGTAATTTATCAGTGGCCGAATTTTGTAAAGTTTATCAAAATTTGGGTCATTCCGGGGAAGGCACTGGGTATTGTCATTAAAGTGTAGGAATCTCATTATCGTTAGATATCTGGTCCGGGACATTATTGAGGAAAAGATGGGCATGTGATAGATGGGGAGGGTTGACCAATATGCACGTATTTCATTTTTATTGTTTAGTCCCATACAAAATGTGAGGCCCAAAAAATTTTTAAACTCCTCCACTGTTAGGGCTCTCCACTCGTAGGGACGGGCATAAGAGGACGTTGGGTTACTTTCAATAAATTGTTGGGCATATAGGTTGCACTGGACCACAATGGATTCAAGCAAGTCCTCTGTAAAAATTAGGTGGAAAAAGTCCATCAGGGAAAAATTTTGTGTGTCCACCTGGACTCCTGGGTTGGCAGTGAAAGGGGGAACGTTGGCTTCTCCTGAGTTAGGAGGAAGCCACAAGGGGTTCTGGAGGGAATAGGGAAGGCTGGCATGGGACCTAACCCTTTGGGGCCGAGTTGACACCCCACTGGTACGTGGCCTTTGCCGAGGTACTGTGGTGCCGGTGGATGGCACTGAGTTGCCGGTGGATGGCTCTGCGGTGCTGGTGGATGGTACCGCCTCCTCACCAGTGCGCCTTCGTCTGACGGGCGGACTATCATCTTCCTCCTCTGAGGCTGTCATGGTACCACTGCTGAGGACAGGCTCGTAGTCCACGTCAGAGTCACAATCTGAATATGAGGAGGAATCCGAAGCGGAAACCTCCCCGTTGCTCTCGTCGGCTGCAAGGATATCATATGCCTCCTCCGCTGAATACAATCTTTGTGACATCTTTATTGATCACAAATGGCACTGACAGGCGACGCTGATGTGGCAGGTGACACTGACAGCACTGATCACAGGTGACACTGACTACACGTGGCACTGGAGGCAGATGGCACTGGAGGCAGATGGGGCTGACAGATGGGGCTGACAGATGGGGCTGACAGATGGGGCTGACAGATGGGGCTGACAGATGGGGCTGACAGATGGGGCTGACAGATGGGGCTGACAGATGGGGCTGACAGATGGGGCTGACAGATGGGGCTGACAGATGGGGCTGACAGATGGGGCTGACAGATGGGGCTGACAGATGGGGCTGACAGATGGGGCTGACAGATGTGGCTGACAGATGGGGCTGACAGATGTGGCTGACAGATGTGGCTGACAGATGTGGCTGACAGATGTGGCTGGCAGATGTGGCTGGCAGATGTGGCTGGCAGATGTGGCTGGCAGATGTGGCTGGCAGATGTGGCTGGCAGATGTGGCTGGCAGATGTGGCTGGCAGATGGCACTGGCTATTTGCTCTGGCTAATTGCTCTGGCAGATGGCACTGGCGCTGGCACTGGCACTGGCAGGTGGCACTGGCGGCACTGTGGCTGACGGCACTGTGGCTGACGGCACTGGGGCTGACGGCACTGGCGCTGACGGCACTGGGGCTGACGGCACTGGGGCTGACGGATGGCACTGGCGCTGGCAGGTGGCGCTGGCAGGTGGCACTGGGACTGGCACTGGCACTGGCGGCACTGTCGGCACTGGGGCTGACGGTACTGGGGCTGACGGTACTGGGGCTGACGGCACTGGGGCTGACGGCACTGGGGCTGACGGCACTGGGGCTGACGGCACTGGGGCTGACGGCACTGGGGCTGACGGCACTGAGGCTGACGGCACTGAGGCTGACGGCACTGGCAGGTGGCACTGGCGCTGGCAGGTGGCACTGGCGCTGGCAGGTGGCACTGGCGCTGGCAGGTGGCACTGGCGCTGGCAGGTGGCACTGGCGCTGGCGGCACTGGCGCTGGCGGCACTGGGGCTGACGGCACTGGGGCTGACGGCACTGGGGTTCACAGGTGGCACTGGCAGGTGGTAGGTGGCACTGGCCCTGGCACTGGCGGCACTACTGGCAGATGGCACTGCTGACAGATGGTACTGGGCTGACTGATGGCACTGGGCTGACTGATGGCACTGGGCTGACTGATGGCACTGGGCTGACTGATGGCACTGGGCTGACTGATGGCACTGGGCTGACTGATGGCACTGGGCTGACTGATGGCACTGGGCTGACAGTTGGCACTGGCACTGGGGCTGACAGATGTTAGTCACAGTATAGTATACAGTGTAACACTCACAGATCCTCTCTCTCCTCACACGCTGTCTCTGTGTGAGGAGAGAGAGACACGGCAATGGGAGATGATCTCATTTGTTTACATTTGAGATCATCTCCTATTGGCAGCTGTGATCGCTCTGTGAACGGCCGCTTTGATTGGCCGTTCACGGCGATCTGTATTCGCCTGTCTCTGGGAGACACGGCGGATACAAAACTTCCGCGATGCGCGCCCCCGGCGGCGCGCATTACGGAAGTAAACACAAAGCCGTCCAGGGACGACAGCCCGGACGAACCCGCCTGCCCCACTGCCGTCATTCGGCTATAGGGCGGGCGGGAGGAGGTTAATAAAAAAAAAAAGACAACAGTAAAGTTAGCCCAATTTTTTTTTTTTTATATTGTGAAAGATAATGTTACGCCGAGTAAATCGATACCCAACATCTCATGCTTCAAAATTGCGCCCGCTCATGGAATGGCGACAAACTTTTACCCTTTAAAATCTCCATAGGCGACGTTTAAAAAATTCTTCAGGTTGCACGTTTTGAGTTACAGAGGAGGTCTGGAGCTAGAATTATTGCTCTTACTCTACCGATCGCAGCGATACCTCACATGTGTGGTTTGAACACCGCTTTCATATATGCGTTCGCTTCTGCACGCAAGCTTGGCAAGACAGGGCGCATTTAAAACAATTTTTTTTTCTTATTTTAACTTTTATTTTTATTTTTTTCACTGTTCTTTTAAAAAAAAAAAAAAAAATGTGTGTCACTTTTATTCCTATTACAAGGAATGTAAAAATCCCTTGTAATAGAAAAAAGCATGACAGGTCCTCTTTTATATATGAGATCTGGGGTCAGAGAGACATCACATCTCATTTTTACACTAAAATGCAATTTAAAAATGTCCCTCTAAGAGCTATGGGCAATGACTTGGAGACAGGTGGGGGGCTGGGGGCTATCTTCCCCTCACTCGTCTCCATGTCAGGCCAGGGACAGGTCCAGATCTCCGTCACGGACCTGGCTCCTAACTTTTTTAGCTGGCTCCTAGATTCCAAGCAAATTTGTCAACCCCTGCCCTATATAACACCTCCCATACAGGAAGTACTTTCGTTTTTTTTACCAGTGTCTGCAAGGTGGATGGCAGTTTTTTTTTTTTGAGCTCTCTGAGCGCCAGGTCTCTAGTCCCACAAACTGTTCCAAAATGAATCAAGGGATTGACCAATCGGATCCATTTGACACAGGCTTTTATGCTTGGATAAATGGTACCTGAGCCTCACAAAGAAGACTCAAGATCCTGCGAGATTTTGCCTGTAACGTGGCCTTTGGGTGCTGGACCCTGCAGAGTGGAAATCATGGACACTACAGCGCTAAGGCATTTCCTGCAGGGTGCTGTACAGGTCCAAGGGAGTGGACCATAAACGTGAAAAGGGTACCCAGTCCTCGAAGGTCCAAGTGACAGGAACCCTCCGTGAAGGGTGGAGATTGGGCCCTTAGTTTCTAAGTGGCCCTGCGCCTGAATGGGCAAGTGAAACCCCTTTATTTTATTATTGTGTGGTGTCCCAGTGATTGTAACAATCCATCAAGCTAGCTAAAAGCTGGACACCTGTGTGCAGTGACCATACGGGGGAGTTTTGGGCTAGCTGTGGGTGTTTGCAAACTGTACCTTTTTTTTTTTTTTTTGCTTGTGTTTTTTTACCTGTATGATGGTGCACGACTGTAAAAGCGCAGGAGCCCAAAACTTGTTGGCTGCAGCAACTCTTCAGCTTGCGGTTCACCCTTACTGACAGGTTCCTGTTCCCAGAGGAGTGCTGACATCACGCGTACATCTTTGCACATGCCCATTCCCAGCTGCCACCTTTGTCTCTCCTGGCTTGGCTCCACCATTGTGACAGATACATACGTCATCAGAGCCAGACTCTGTGCCTGGGGATCATCGAGGTGAGCTCCGGCCACTGCTGTGGCCCGGGGGAGCCCCCTGCTTTCCATCTGCACATCCATCTGCACATCCATTGGTTTTGTGCCAGCAGGGGTAATTTTTCTATCACCCCACTCCTTCAGATTGAAGCTAGATTGCCCCTCAAACGCCTCAGGGTGACTTCCTCCTATCAATGCACAGCAATCTTCCCGAGACCAGTTAACCCCTCTCTTTCAAGATCATATGGTGGTACAGTTTTACATTTTTCTGATCAATTGTACAGTCACAATTTTCCTTCTAATGTTGTTTATACCAACATTTTAGCCCCATGGATACTGCTGGACTATATTTTAAGTGCAATAAAAAGTTTTCAATCATTTCCAAGGTGGATATAATTTGATATAATTTGATATATTAATATAAATATATATTACATCATTTTTGACTTTTTTACTTATATAGCGCTGCCTTTGTTTCTGTATATCTGAACAGACGCTTGCAGTGGTTCGTTCCTTACCCGGGTCATGTGCGTCACCAGATGTTGCTTGGCAGACTAAAGATGCTTAGCAGGATTGTTGCATAGGGGCTTGGTGAGCCATATTAAAGGATCTCCCTTTTGAGGCGTTTTAGTACTACACCCAAGTACTCTTTGTTTGCGGCTATTAAATGTCTTCCAAAAAGAGGAGTGGGACTAACACCACAGTCCTAGAACCTAGTCATATCCCTAGTGTTGTGTTCCCTGAAGACCAGTGGCTTCCGGACAATCTGAGCCGCTGCTCCGATCTGGTATTGTGCCTACAGTCAATGCTGCTGCTTTACCCTTTATCACTAAGGATCAACTGTCCTCAGCCCTAGTCAGATTAGAGCACAGGAGTGCTGGCATGATTGCCTCCTTCCTGCAGGGTGGCAACGTGACAGATCCCCCTCCCTGGACTCTCCTAGTCTGGAGCAGGAATTGGTTGAGGATGGGGAAGAACTTAAAGCTCAGGATTCGGTGGAGTGCCCGGCAGATGAGTCTGCTTCGGAGAAATCTGGACAAGAAGATATCCAGTCGATGTCTGCTTCTCAGTTGCAGAGGCTTTTGATCCTGACACAGACTGAAATGGTTTGTTCTGCCTTTAACCACTTGCTTACTGGGCACTTAAACCCCCCTCAGTCCCAGACCAATTTTCAGCTTTCAGCGCTGATGCACTTTGAATGACAATTGCGCGGCCATACAACACTGTACCCAAATGACATTTTTATCATTTTTTTCCCACAAATAGAGCTTTCTTTTGTTGGTATTTAATTACAGCTGGGAGTTTTATTTTTTGCTAAACAAACAAAAAAAGATGCAAAAAAAAAAAAAAATCATGTTTAATAGTTTGTTATAAAATTTAGCAAACAGGTAATTTTTCTCCTTCATTGAAGTGCGCTGATGAGGCGGCACTGATAGGCTGCACTGGTGGGCACTGGTGGGCACTGATAGGCTGCACTGGTGGGCACTGATGGGCATAGTTAAGGCGGCACTAATAGGCACAGATAAGGCGGCACTGATGGGCAAAGATGGGCACAAATAAGATGCACGGATGGGTGGCACGGATGGGTGGCACTAAGGGGCACTGATAGGTACCACTGATAGATGGGACTGCTGGGCTCTGATAGGTGGCTCTGATAGGTGGCTCTGATAGGTGGCTCTGATAGGTGGCTCTGATAGGTGGCTCTGATAGGTGGCTCTGATAGGTGGCTCTGATAGGTGGCTCTGATAGGTGGCTCTGATAGGCGGCACTGCTGGGCACGGATATGTGGCACTGGGATGCAGCACCTATGTTGAGGCAGATTGTGGGCACTGCTGGGTGGCACTGTGGGCACTGCTGGGTGGCACTGTGGGCACTGCTGGGTGGCACTGTGGGCACTGCTGGGTGGCACTGTGGGCACTGCTGGGTGGCACTCACAGGGACACACACATTTTTTATTCATGTGGCAAAGCAGGGGGCAGGTGGGCACTGGCAGGGGACAGGTGGGCACTGGCAGGGCTGGCCGTGATCGGGACTGATGTCCCGATCATGGCCGCCGGTGATCCGCTCTTTTTTTTTTCTCCTCGCGCTGTCAGGAGGAATAATAGCCGATTACCGGCTCCGTTGTATCACATGATCAGCTGTCATTGGCTGACAGCTGATCACGTGGTAAGGGGTCGGCATCGACCCCTTGCTCGGATCGGTGATCAGGCGAGTCTCATAGACTCGCCGATCACAGAGCGCGCCGCGCGCGCCCCTCAGGGGGCGCGCAGGCCGCTCGTGCACGGGACGACGTAGTCCCGGAAAAGGAGATCCGCGCTGTAGCCGTCATTCGGCTATAGCGCGGGTCTCAAGTGGTTAAAGTGGAGTTCCACCCCCCCAAAAAAAAAATATATTACTGTGCTTAAAAAAAAAAAAAAAAAAAAACATTTTGAGAATTTTTTTTTTTTTTTTTACTCCCCTCTAAATGCCTGTTGCTAGAGGGTTCCTCATAGTCTGCCTCCTTCGGCATCTGGGCTCCTGACGTCACTTCCCTCAGCGCAGGACGGGAGATCGCCTCTCTCCCCTTCCTCTTGTCAATCATCTGGGACACGTGACATGTCCCAGATGATTGTGCGGCCAGTCACGGCGTGCGGCTTGCACATGCGCAATGGGTGCTCGGCTGTGAAGCTACAGCCGGGTGCCCACATTTACAATTCCGGCGCCACTGAGCGGGGCTTCAATCCCCTGCATAGCTGGACCCTGGCATAGGCAAGTGTCCGATTTATTAAAAGTCAGCAGCTGCAGTATTTGTAGCTGCTGACTTTGTTTTTTTTTTTTTTAATGCAGAACACCATTTTAAGTTGCATCTTGCAAAGGTGACTGAACCCCCCGGTCCTCTTTGGGATCTTTGAAGCCAGGTCGCACAGACCTTCCCGCTACTCCCCCTATTGGAACAGGTGGTGTATGCTGATTGTGAACATCCCGACAGGAATTTTTTACCTCCTAAAAGATTTTCCCTTTTATATCCCACTTCCTATCGGAAGTCCTTTGGTCTACCAGTGTCCATTCACCTAATGATGAAGTATAACCCAGCAGGAGGTAATGAATATTAGCTTGACTGTGTCCCATGATGTACTCAAAGAAAAGGATTTTACAAGTATGATGGAAAAATCCTATTTGTTGTTCATTAGAGATAGACCGGAACTATGGCATAAGCTCTCATGGCAGAACTGTGCAGATGGTTGGAATTCATAGAGATGGCACAGCTGGTGGGTGCAGAGTCGAGAATGGTATACACTTGATGAATAAAGCAGGAACCAGATCAGCAGGCAGAGGCAATGTCTGATGGAATGCAGGGGTCAGTACGTATCTGGCAATGACTGAGGTACAGATGGGGCAAGTACAAGCAATGTCAAAGGGTACGGACAGGTCAGCTGCAGATTGCAGAATTAAAATCCAAAGACTTGGCTGGGTCAGTAATACATCCATTGGGCACACAGGCTAGGTCAAAGCAGGGAACCGCTGAAGAACACTTGGCAATGAGACTAGGAAAGGCAAAGTCTTAAATGGCTTTTTGATGCTGGTACTGAATATAAGTGCACAGGGATGCCAGGTGAGCGCAAACATGCACCATGAAGTACAAACACCAGTGCTCATACATAGGCAGTCAGATCGACTGTTTTCCATTACACTCTCTGCTTAAAAGTTGAGCTATCTGTGTACATTTATGTCCCCATCAAAGTGGTCCCTTACATTAGTGCCCCCATCAGAGATTGCTTCTTGCATCTATGTCCCCAGCTGTGGCTGTAGCAGCAGAGCAAGAGTTATATCAGACAACAGCATGTTTCTAGTTTAACCACTTCCATACCGGGCCTATTCTGGGACTCATCTCCTACATGTAAATATCATGGTTTTTCTTCTTCTTTTTTTTTTTTTTTTGCTTGAAAATTACTCGGAGCCCCCAAAAAATGATATATATTTTTTATATATATTTTTTTTTAGCAGAGACCCTAGGGAATAAAATGGCGGTCATTGCAACCTTTTATGCCACATGGTATTTGCACAGCAATTTTTCAAACGCCTTTTTTTGGAAGAAAAAATTTAACGAGTTGCAAAAAAAACCCCACTAAAGTTTGCTCAATTTTTTTATATAATGTGAAAGATGATGTTATGCCAAGCAAATAGATACTTAACACACTTTAAAATTGCGCACACTTGTGGAATGGCGCCAGACTTTGGTACTTAACCACTTGCAGACCGGACCATTTTGCTGGTCAAAGACCAGACCACTTTTTGCGATTCGGCACTGCGTCACTTTAACTGACAATTGCGCGGTCCTGCGACGTGGCTCCCAAACAAAATTGATGTCCTTTTTTTCCCACAAATAGAGCTTTCTTTTGGTGGTATTTGATCACCTCTGCGATTTTTATTTTTTGCGCTATAAACAAAAATAGAGCGACAATTTTGAAAAAAACGCATTATTTTTTACTTTTTGTTATAATAAATATCCCCCAAAAATATATAAAAAAACATTTTTTTCCCTCAGTTTAGGCCGATACGTATTCTTCTACATATTTTTGGTAAAAAAAATCACAATAAGCGATTATTGATTGGTTTGCGCAAAAGTTATAGCGTTTACAAAATAGGGATAGTTTTATAGCATTTTTATTAATTTTATTTTATTTTTTTACTAGTAATGGCGGCGATCTGTGATTTTTATTGTGACTGCGACATTGTGGGGGACCCATCCGACATTTTTGACACATTTTTGGGACCATTGTCATTTATACAGTAATCACTGCTATATAAATGCAGTGATTCCTGTGTAAATGACACTGGCAGTGAAAGGGTTAACCAGTGGGTGGCAGTGTAGGGGTTAAGTGTTCCTAGGGGTTTGTTACTAACTGTGGGGGGGTTGGGCTTTCATTTAGTGTACACTGATCTCTGCTCCAATCACATGGAGCAGAGATCAGCGTCACTAGTTGCTAGGCAGAATGGAGAAATGTTGTTTATACAGCATTTCCTCCATTCGGCCGCTCCGTGAGACGATCGCGGGGATGCCCGCGGCGATCGAGTCCGCGGGTCCCGCGACCGGACTCACGGGGGTCCCGACCAGCGTGCAGGGCGGCATCGAATATTGGACGTACCTGTACGCCAATATGCCTGCCCGTGCCATTCTGTCGACGTACATCGTCGTGCGCTGGTCGGGAAGTGGTTAAAAATGTCCATAGGCGAGGCTTTACATTTTTTACAGGTTACCAGTTTAGAGTTACAGAGGAGGTTCAGTACTAGAATTGTTGCTCTCGCAATATTGCACGCGGCAATACCTCACATGTGTGATTTGAAAGCCGTTTACATATAAATGCATGTGCATTTGCTTCTGTGCGCAAGCACACGGGGACTGGGGAGCTTTAAATTTTTTTATTTTTTTTATTTTTTTTACATTGATCACTTTTATCTCTATTAGAAGCAATGTAAACATCCCTTGTCCCCACCCCCTTTCCTGGCCGGCTGGGTAGCGTGCTCGGATAAGGGTCTGATATAGACCAAGGGGGGGACCCCCACGCCCATTTTTCAGTGTAGGGATTCCCCTTTAAGTCCATACCAGGTGACGGGGCCAGCAATGCCTCCTTCGTTGGCCCCGGCTACCTGGAGACGTGCTCAAAATTAGTGGACTTTCCTCCGCGCGTGTGTGCGAGTCCGTTCATTTCAAAAGTACGGCGGATAGTCCGGCAGACTTAGTACGCCGTATTAGTCCGCCGCAAACGTACCGTGTGTGGGCAGGTAGCTCGTTTGGAAAGTCCGGCGGAAAGTCCGCCAGACTAAGTCCGCCGGTTAGTCTGCTACGTGTGTACGCGGCATTAGTTTCAAAAAACTTTAAACTTTAAAGCAGCTACAAATACTTCCAGTGGCATTGCCTAGGTGATTCTAGCTGAAGTGGAGTGAAGTTCTGCTTTAATGTTGCATCACTATAAAATGCAAGCTGTCTTTTAGGTCACAGTGCCTTTTAGCTTTCAGAAAATATCATTTTAATGCCTATGTGAAATGTTTTCTTTAATTTGCCAGAAAGTGTAGACCTATGTTTTTTGTTAATAATGTCGTTACATTTTACTGGAATATGTGCCATGTCTTTTCATTCCACGAGTTATATCTGCTGCAGCAGCAGTGATTTTTTTATTTTTTTTATTTTTTTTTCTAAAGGTCATAGTTCTAAAGAAAAGAAAATAAATCTATGAAATAGGAAAAACACAATTTCCTGCATTTTCTGAAATCCTTTTCAGGGATTCAAATTAAAATTCAAATAATTTACAGTAAATTTCTTTGGCCACTTGTGTTCATTCATTTGAAGTTCCATATGTTGAAAAACATCAATGCATGTATGTTTTAAAAATGCAAGTGGTATAGGTACCGTACCTGAATTTGATCCGATATCATCTTTTTGCAATATGCTGTTTAGCATAGCTCAGAGAGAAGAGAACCAACTCAATGAATACTCTGTAGCAACCGGAAACATGCTGATAGGAGAAAAGTCAGAGTGACAGAGTTTAACACATTGGCGTACTGCATCTTGTAATCTCGGGCTTGTGGAGGAGAAAGACATATTAGTGTTACTTAAAGCAGTAGTAAATTGCAGTTAAAGTAAAAAAAAAAAAACAATTCTCCTTCAAGGCATTGTCATAATATGCTGGTATGCATTCCATACTAGCACATTATGAGAGACCTAACTAAAAACCAAGCCCTCCAGCTGCGTGCTGCCACCACTGATAGGGCTTCCACCTCCCCCATCTTCCTTCTGGGTTTGCGGCATCTGGCTACTTGAGTGGCTGGGGGCATGATGATGTCACTCCCCCATGCATGAGAGCGGGAGCCACAGTTTATGGCCCAGGCTCTGAAGGTCTGGGACTGTACCTCACCGGCTACATTCACTCTGAATATCTCCTAGACAGTGCAAGTAAGGCTGCTTTCACACTGGGGCGGGAGCAGCGTCGGCGGTAAAGCTTTACCGTCGTTTTAGCGGCGGTGTGCGGGCGCTAGCGGGGTGGTTTTAACCCCCGCTAGCGGCCGAAAAGGGGTTAAACCCGCCCGCAAAGCGCCGCTGCAGCGGCGCTTTGCCGGCGGTATTGCCGCGGTGTCCCATTGATTTCAATGGGTAGGAGCGGTATAGGAGCGGTGAATACACCGCTCCTTCACCGCTGCAAAGATGCGGCTAGCAGGACTTTTTTCACCGTCCTGCCAGCGCATCGCTCCAGTGTGAAAGCCCTCCGGCTTTCACACTGGAGTTAAAGGGGCCGTTTTTTTTCAGGCGTTACACAGGCGCTATTTTTAGCGCTGTAACGCCTGAATACCGCCCCAGTGTGAAAGCAGCCTTAAGGAGATATTCACAGAACTAAAAGGTAAGCCTGATCATAGGCTTATTTGTAGGTAAAAGGTACTGTAAGGTAAAATTTGAGTTTCTACCAATTAAAAAATTTAAAGCATTTCTAAACCCTGGAACTAAATTTAAATGTATTACAGCTTACCTTTCCTTAGATTTGGTAGCTGAATTTTGTTTTCTTTTAACACTTTTCTTGATCCTGCCAGGGGCACACTTCCTGTCCTAGGGTGACAGCTGTATTGTATGTAGGGGGAGCAGTGTTGTCAGGAATGATGTTTGCTTTCCATAATATAAGGGGAGGTGTTTTGTAGTCAATGGAGAAAGCTGGAAACAATGCTAATTGATAGCTGTCCACAGAGGAAAACCTCGTAGAAAATGATGAGCTTTTACAAAATTCTGGTTGGGTAAACAGCTATTTTTTGCATTTGTCTAACAGATATAACTGAATGTTTTTAATGGTCTATTTAACAAGACCATAAGGGCACAAACACTCGAAATTTATTGGAGTTTACATACACTTTCAGTGCAGTAGAGAAAAATCAGGTCTTCTGCTCAGACAGACATGATTATGCTTTGTGGCAGAGCTGTTTAAATCTCAGGATGGGATGGACAGTAATACCAATCCATTGGCAGGTAGAACAGCTGCATTATATTTATATATTTTGTGTATTAAATTTACTTTTTAAAGAAGAAAAATGTCAGCTTAACCACTTAAGCCCCCCGGACCATTTGGCTGGCCAAAGACTAGACCACTTTTTGCAATTCGGCACTGCGTCGCTTTAACTGACAATTGCGTGGTCATGCGACGTGGCTCCCAAACAAAATTGACATTCCTTTTTTTTCTCTCACAAATAGAGCTTTCTTTTGGTGATATTGGATCACCTCTGTTTTATTTTTTATTTTTTGTGCTATAAACAAAAAAAGATCACCAATTTTGAAAAAAAGCATTATTTTTAACTTTTTGCTATAATATCCCCAAAAATATATAAAAAAACATTTTTTTTCCCTCAATTTAGGCCGATATGTGTTCTGTAACATATTTTTGGTAAAAAAAAAATTGGCAATAAGCATTTGGTTTGTTCAAAAGTTATAGCGTCTACAAAATAGGAGAAATATTTATGGCAAAAAGTGCACATTAAGAATTCAGAACTAAAGACCATGATTAAATTTAGAGAAAGACAAAGATGAAAAATGACATTACATGGGCCTGTTGACAAGATATCCGATTAATATATAAAGGAATATGTTTTTTTTAAAGTCAGGTGGGGAAATTTTAGGATAGTAAGGCTGCAAAGTCAGGGTTTTCATAAAAGATATCCAGGGGAACCATACATCCTGGAAATGAGAATATCGGTAGTGTAGCTGCGCCAATAGTTTTTCCATTTTCATAAGCTCTTTTAATTCGGTTATCCATTCTATTATTGGAGTGTGCTGGGATTTCAAATATCTCAGAATTATCACCCTGGCAGCCACTAAAAAATAAAAATAAAAATAAAGATCCCCTTCTTAACTCTTGAGACAGATTTGGGAACATAGATAATTGTTCTATTTACGGAGTTTGTGGCACTGTCTCTTGGGCAAAGCACTATATATTTTAAAAACATTGTCACAAAATGGGTGCAAAGCAGGGCAACTCCACCATACAGTGGGGCAAGAAAGTATTTAGTCAGCCACCAATTGTGCAAGTTATCCCTCTTAAAAAGATGAGAGAGGCCTATAATTGTCATCCATAGGTATACCTCAACTATAAGAGACAAAATGTGGAAACAAATCCAGACAATCAAATGTCTGATTTTTTTTTTTAAAGAATTTATATGCACATTTTGGTAGAAAATAAATACTTTGTGATTATCAAAAGTTCATCTCAATACTTTTGTTATATATCCTTTGTTGGCAATGACAGAGGTCAAATGTTTCTGTAAGTCTTCACAAGGTTGTCACACACTGTTGGTATTTTGGCCCATTCCTCCATGCAGATCTCCTCTAGAGCAGTGATGTTTTGGGGCTGTCGGTGGGCAACACGGACTTTCAACTCCCTCCAAAGGTTTTATATGGGGTTGAGATCTGGAGACTGGCTAGGCCACTCCAGGACCTTGAAATGCTTCTTATGAAGCCACTCCTTTGTTGTCCGGGCGGTGTGTTTGGGATCATTGTCATGCTGTAAGACCCAGCCACGTTTCATCTTCAATGCCCTTGCTGATGGGAGGAGGTTTGCACTCAAAATCTCACGATACATGGCCTCATTCATTCTTTCATGTACACGGATCAGTCATCCTGTTCCCTTTGCAGAGAAACAGCCCACAAAGCAGGATGTTGCCATCCCCATGCTTCACAGTAGGTATGGTGTTCTTTGGTTGCAACTTCGCATTCTCTCTTCTCCAAACACGAAGAGTTGTGTTTCTACCAAACAGTTCTACTTTGGTTTCATCTGACCATATGACATTCTCCCAATCTTCTTTGGGATCATCCAAATGCTCTCTAGCAAACTTCAGATGGGCCTGGACATGTACTGGCTTAAGCAGGGGGACATGTCTGGCACTGCAGAATCTGAGCCCCTGGCGGAGTAGTGTGTTACTGATGGTAGCCTTTGTTATGTTGGTCACAGCTCTCTGCAGGTCCTTCACTAGGTCCCCCCGTGTGGTTCTGGGATTTTTGTTCACTGTTCTTGTGATCATTTTGACCCCACGGAGTGAGATCTCGCACAGAGCCCCAGATCGAGGGAGATTATCGGTGGTCTTCTATGTCTTCCATTTTCTAATGTTCCCACAGTTTATTTCTTCACACCAAGCTGCTTGCCTATTGCAGATTCAGTCTTCCCAGCCTGGTGCAGGTCTACAATTTTGTTTCTGGTGTCCTTCGACAGCTCTTTGGTCTTCACCATAGTGGAGTTTGGAGTGTGACTGTTTTAGGTTGTGGACAGGTGTTTTTTATACTGATAACAAGTTCAAACAGGTGCCATTAATACAGGTAATGAGTGGACGACAGAGGAGCCTCTTGAAGAAGATACAGGTCTGTGAGAAATCTTGTTTGTAGGTGACCAAATACTTATTTTCCACCATAATTTGCAAATTAAATTCTTTAAAAAATCAGATAATGTGATTTTCTGGATTTGTCACATTTTGTCTCTCATACTTGAGGTATACCTATGATAACAATTATAGGCCTCTCTCATCTTTTTTAAGTGGGAGAACTTGTAAAATTGGTGGGTGACAAAATACTTTTTTGCACCACTATATGTTGCGTGGTGCCCACATGAGACGGACATTACCAACATTGGTCTGATGTGTTTGGAAATATTTTGTGTATTTTCCAAGGACAGCGATACCATCTCGTAATGACTTTGTAATTACGTTCCTGTATTTTACTCGCAACAGAATATTTATGGGTCCATATACAGGATTTACCAACTTCTTCCTCTTCAAAAATAACTCCCAGCTCCCTTTCTCATTCCACAAAGTAAGAAGGTTTGTCAGAAAATATCTCCATTAGAAGAAAATTATAGAGATGGGGAACAGTATGTGTACAGAGAGATTCAAAAACGGTAAGGGGACCATGAAGATCACCTCTTGTTTTTAATGAAATATAGACGTTACAAAGTTGAAAATACAATAGCCACCTACTTGATTGACGGGGAAAATTCATTCAGTTGTGTCAAGGTTTCAGGCCAGTTGAATCAGTAACATCAGTCCTTAAGGAATGGATTTTAGAAATGGCAAAAGAGGGAGGAGGCTTTGATCATAACCCTGGTGGGGTGGGGGGGGGGGGGGGGGGGGTTGCGATCGCCTCTGAGTGGCGTTAGTGGACTTGTATAAGAACATAAAAAAGGAATGTTAAGTGAGCGGTACCATATCCTAAGAGTTGCTAAAACACTAAAATATATAGAGTTTGCCTGAGGACGTAAGGAGAAGAATTCTGAAACCAGTGTAATACTCAAGCTATGTGAACCACTTTGTAATAATGACCCATGTGGGACAGACTCACTCCACCCTAATATTTGTCTGTCCAGACTTTTTTGAGATGTGTTGCTGGCATAAATTTCAAAATTAACTTTTTTTTTTTTCATAAAATAGTAAATTTTCTCAACTTAATCATGTATGTTTTCTAATTTCTATTATTTAATAAAATATGGGTTAATGAGATTTGCAAATCATTGTATTCTATTTTATGTAAATTTTGCACAGTGTCACAACATTTTTGGAATTGGGTTTGTATCAATATTTTTACATTAAATCTTATAGCTGGAGGTGTAGCAGTACTTAAAATATGTAGTATATGAATATGTAACCTTGTAAGCTCTAACGAGCAGGGCCCTCTAGTCCCTCCTGTATTGATTTGTATTGTAAGTGTACTGTCTGCCCTCATGTTGTAAAGTACTGCGCAAGCTGTTGGCGCTATATAAATCCTGTATAATAATAATAATAATAGTATAAAGAGAAATCGCAGGTAACATGAAATCGGTTGACTGCTGATAAAATCCTGCAAATTGCAGGTTTGCTAAATTTATCTTAAGGTATAACTAAAGGCTATTGTCTTCCACTTTGCAACCTCTCAACAGCATTTAAAGAGCTGATGCCCCAAATCATGCTTCCCTCCATAATTACTGAAAAATATAATCTTTAAGTTCAGATGTAGGCTTCTCAGGCCCAATTGCAAAGGGTGTTTTGAGCCGGGTTATCCGCTGCTTCCTTGTGGTATCTAGAAGCCCTGAATGTTACTGCTCCAATTCCATATCTCAGCATTCATTTTGGTGCTTGGTGTAGTGGGGTGATCTGGGCAGGATAATGCAGTGCTGGTTGGAATTAGGCAGGGCTTGACATGGTCAGGACATGTGATAAGCATGGGGCTGACCTGTACTCATAGCATATGTAACCCTGTGCTATTATCAGGCTGAGAATTGTGTATTATGCAGAGCTGCTGCCGTGTTGTCACCTGGCTGAATGAAATGATGAGACACAGCTTTGGATGCTGGTATGAAAGGTAGATTGTGCAATTTATCAGGGATATTACAATGAATAAAGTTAGCTATGGAATCACTTACAGCTAGATCCTAGACAGAAACTGGCATGTCTGAGTTTAGCTGCTGAGCCATTTGAAGACCTGTAAAAATCTAATTTCTCAAGCAGGTAGACCCCTTGTAAGCACTCCAAAACTTTTCTATTTCAAGCTAACTGTTCTCATGCAATATAGAAAAAACACAATTTGTAAACATTTTTTTTTATTTATTTTTTTGCAGCTCTACTGCAAAAGATTCTGCAGCTCCTCTTCTTGATGTCACAAACTTGTCAACTCCACCCAGATTTCTTGATAGCTCTCAGTTTGGCACTCCTGGCTGCTCATCTGGTATGTATTTAAGTTGGCAATAATGTTCAGCATGATGCTACTCATTTATCAGAAATGATGGTCATCCATAATGGTCAGCAAATCTTACATTCACTTAGTGTCATTGTCAGTCAGAGTCGTTGAGTATAGTTGGTGTAATATGCAGGTTTATTTTTTATTTTTTTTTATATGACTGATTGCGCTATAAAAAAACAAACTAACTAAAAAGTGCCCAAAAATATTACTAGTCAAGATAAAGAAATAAACCATTCAGAATATTCTACAGTGAATTAATTTTAAGTGATCAGCCCTCTTCAAGAAGTTTTTAACAAATCTCTCTTCATCCAATATCACCAATGAGCCAGTCACCACAGTGAAAGCAAGATGTAAGATTACCGTATATAAGGTAATATAATAAGGGAAAGACCCCTTATTCAGAGTGGTCTATATGCACTTTAAATGCTCGGCCACAGCGGCTTTCAGGCTTCACAGCCTGTTTCCTACTGTGCATGTGTGAGTGGCATTGCGCTTTCTGAATGATCCCACCGTGTGTGGGGGTAATCGAAGGGAAGGAGGAGTGGCTGGAAATGTCGTAGATTTCCAGTTAGTGATCCTACTCGGACATTGGAGTGGGTACCTGTCAGAACCAGGTACCTGCTCCCCCCCCCACCCCCCCCCCCAGAAAGTGCCAATTGTTGCAGTGGAGGTGGGTTGGTGCAAACATTTTGGGTGGAACACCGGTTTTAAGCTTTCTTCTGTTTATGAAAATTAGAAAAATTGCTGAATGATGCTTTAGCATTGGAACTTTTACTACACACAAAAGGGAACGCAATGGACATATGTCTGCTAATACATGAAAGTGGTTGTAAACTCTTACATATACCCAGTTAAGTGACTGGCCTCAGGTGATACATAGAGATGAAACAAATCTTCCTACTTAAGTTGTACCTGTGCAACTTCAGCTGTCTTTCCCCTACATCCATTCAAATTGCAGAATTAATACAGGATCTCTCCTCTCTAAAAAGCAGGGGGCAGAGAGCTAAAGTTACATCAATGAGGAGAGCTGATTGGAGGCAAGGGACACACCTCCCTTCACACAGCACACAGGTACAGAGTTAAGGCTGTCAATCACAGGTTGTGCTCTCCCCTGTCACTATTTTTTTCCTTGTGTCAGGAAAACTCATCTGAAGTGACTCCTACAGATAGCAGAGGAACGAGGCAGCTGACAGAAATGAATCTGCTCTGGATTGAGACAAATACACAGTATGCAGGAATATGCTTTGTTCATGTCTGAGGTTTACAGCCACTTTTTAAGGTTAAATGAATCGAGAAATCGGTTACTGGTCTATAGCAGTTATAAGAACCATTCTCTAATTCCAACCAGGACTAAATGAGGGGTTGTTTCACTCTACTCTCCAGACGGGAATTTTTTGACTACACCATTTCCACCCAGAAAGACAGTTCTGTCCCTTATCAGAAATCCAGACCTGTTTGAATCCTATCTGCCTTTATGGAAAGCATTGTAACATTTTTTATCACACAAATAGGTTAAAGTTTTATGTGTCTCTACGTTCTTATAGAGTTGGAAAAACTCTTCCTGTCCCTTGGGTCGATTCCACAGGACCTATCACAATCCTACCGCATACTAACCCACTGGAATGATTTACCTTCACCAAAATGCCTGGTAAAATGGGAAGAAATTTTAAACACCACATAACAGCTCAGCAACGAGACAGGGATTGTCCATTTCCTGTAAAACCCAGGAGAACAACATACAAGATCCTTTCTAGGTGGTAAAGAATTTCCAAAACTCTTCACAAACTATTCCCACAAAGCTCCTCTTTGTGCTGGAGATATCGGGAAGAGGAATGCTCCACGTTTTCTGATCTGGCACTGGTACGAAAGACTGCATTGCTGCTTTCCGACCTCATTTGACACTGATGTAATTGAAACTTTATAAACCTTTACTGGCACACTTGCTCAACACAGCTAAATCATATATTCCTATTTACTGGAAACAACCTGTGGCACCTCCAATTAGCCTTTGGTTCAGGTTAACAAAATCAAACTGAAGTAGGAAGTTATGGCCTTTGCAAAACACAAGGAAGATCGTTTCTGTAAGACACGGTTCTGTTGAACTGAATTTACTTGTTCACCAGAACACCGCAAGTTAATGAACTGCCAGACATGGAGACAGTAGGAAAACCTCTACACAAGTCTGACCTACTTAGAGAATCCCTGTACACTCATACTGTGGTGTATGGCCCATTTGGTACAAGTCGTTCATGTGTCCCCTTCCCTCCCTTCCCTTCCCTTCCCTTCCCTCCCTTCCTTCCCTCCCTTCCCCCCTCCCTGCCTACATTATTTAAAAGTTTATTTGTTTCCTTACAGGTATAGATTTGATTTAGAATGGTATTAAACCCAAAAACAAAAATGTAATACCAAGTATAATGTAGCTCGCTAATCATTTAGATATGGTGGCTGCATTACTTTTCTTTTTTTTTTAGGCTTTTTTTCCCCCCTTTGTTTTCACTTGGTGATCTGGGCAGTAACAAACCTCCTATATTAGCGTGCCCCTCATTCTGCATGAAGGAGCACAGGGGCACAGAAGACAGCAGCATTGTTATTCTCTGGTGGGGGAGGGGAGTGTTTGATATTCTAACAGATTTAAATACATTAACCAGTTGAGGCCAAACTCCAGCTCACACTGCTGTTACACAAGCAGTTACAGCAAACAGTTGCTTTTTCTTTTCGGATAAAGGTTTTACGTGAATAAAATCTGACGATTGTAAGCACCCCTGTAAGTGTTAAAGGGTTTGTCTCAACACTCTTAACTGATACATTTGCAGGAGAGCTTTTTTCTGTTGAAAAACAGACTTACTGGCCAGAAGCAATAGTAAAGGTAGGAAAAAAACCCAATGCAACTGTCACAGCTAAGAATTGGTACACTGCAGTATAATAAATGTTTGCTTTTGGGTTTAATACCACTTTATTAGTATTTTGATTGATAATTTACTCTTGTTCAAATACTAACAAGAATCCTAATTGCAAAAGCAATTTTTGTAAGTGGAAATTGGGACCTGCACAATGTCATTCTATTTGTCAAGTTTCTCTCAAGCGTCTTCCCAAGGCAATTAATCCTTCAGAGCACAACATTTATTTTTACTATGTCTATAGCTCCTTCCTTTTTTAAGCTTATAGTTTATAGAGAATACGTTGTCTACTTTTGGCCACCTTGTTTGGATTGAGATACTGGTGAGCTGATTTCATAAATGTTGTATATTACTATGTGTACTCTTTTAGTTATTCAGAAAACCATGTCAGCACAGAGTGGTACTGCAAACATATATACTGTGCATCGTCCCTAATATCATATTGGGTAAATGGGAGAATTAGACTTTAATGGCACCACACTAGAGATACATTTTGTTTAAAAAGATATTGTTATTGAAAACTTATTTTTAAAGATATGAATAGACATATTGCATATTATACTTTCATTAGATCCAAATATTTTGGCTGGTGTCACCAATGACCCTCAAATTATTATAATTTGAGGGTCATTGGCGACACCAGCCATAATATGTGGTTCTAATAAAAGCATGCTTTCTATGTAATATGTCTATACATCTCTTTTAAAAAAAGTTTTCAATAACAATATCTTTTTTTAAACAAATTTTATCTCTAGCGTGGTGCCATTAAAGTTCCATGTATCCTATACTTCTTTAGTTAAATGTTTAAAGTGGTTCTACAGTCAAAACACGCATTTCCTGCATTCATTTAAAAAAGATGTCCCATTACTTGTGTCGCCTCCCCCGCACCATAGATACTTAACTGAGTCTTTTCTCAATCCAGTGCAGCAGCACTTTCCCTCTCTGCTCTCACAGGACACAGAGGCAGCAGGGAGAGTCATTGGCTTCTGCTGCTGCCAATTAAATCCTGGAGCAGGGAGCAGAAAGCTGGGCCAATCCGCTCTGTGTGTGTTTATGGACGCATGCATCCTGGTTTTGGGAGCGCCTGCCCAAGTGCCCATATGGCAACTGGCTTGCTATGGGGATGCTCGCAGTAGAGGAGGAGCAGAGAGTGCCGAAAGTGAAGAGCAGTTAAGGGGTACCTCTGTTTAATACCATTGCAAAGAGCAGGTAAGTATGCAATGTTTATAATTAAAGGGGAACAAAATGTGCCTTTTAGAACCACTTTAATTACTGGGTAATTAACTTTGAGAAAAAGAATAACTATTTTTTTTATCAGGAGTTGGTTAATTTTTCTAATCTCTCCATAAAAAATAAATAAATATTTCAGTAAAACCTATTTTTGAATAGGTAGCCAAAGGCTTGGTTATCAGAAAGGAAATGTCTACTGTTAGATGGCAGATTCACTGCTACCACATAGCTGATGGGCTAGTCCTACCCAGGTGCACTACTGGTTAGCGAGTCTTGCTATAGTATAATGATGCTAGCCAGCTGTACATAGGTCTGCACAGCAAAACAAGTGCTTTGAACGCCACTAGTTGTCAAAATGTCAGTTATGTGGAGACGATTTAACTGGTTGGTTGACTCATTTTTCCTAGTGAAGGAGCTGAGTCTTCAAGAGATTAAAGAAGATCCTGATTCTGACCCTGAGGAGAACAGCATTGTGTTTATGGGAATTCTCATCAAAGGTCTGGCGAAGCTGAAAAAGATACCAGAGACCGTGAAAGCCATAAAAGAACGCCTGGAGCAAGAACTAAAACACATAGTAAAACGCTCTACTACGCAAGTGGCAGATAATGGTTATCAAAGAGGGGAAAATGTGACTCAAGAAAATCAACCAAGGTATGAAAACATGCAGATGTATAGCTTCAAATTCATGGCATGTGCACATAAACTTTATGCACATTTTTATGATAGTGATGCTCTAATAACCAATTGAAATCTCTTTTTGCCTGAATAGAAAGAAACTTATAAAAGATACTAGTACAAAACACAACACTTCCAGGAACACAAGCTTGACCATGTAGCATTTTAATGTATATTTATTTTCCTATTATGCATATTTTCATATTACGGGCCACAAAATAGTTTTTTGAACCACTGGGTTATGCTGCTGTGTTCAGGAGAATTGGATACTGACAAAGCAAAACTGTAAGGACAACCCAGTAAATAACCCTATCGATTGCAGCATGCCTCAATTTTTTTGCCAAAGTTCTTAGGAGAAAGGACATCTTGTCTCTGTTTTGAGAAAGGCCAACCTTTTTTTTTTTTTTTTTTTTTTTTTTTTTTTTTTTTTTTTTCAATACACTTTTTCTATCGAGATTCTTCTGTTGCTGGAGAGTAGGGCTGAAACAACTAATCGATTAATCGACAACTAATCGATTACGAAAAGAATCGATTACTATTTTCATAATAGAGTAATCAGCCAGGAACATAATAGGGTAAAAAAAAACAAAAATGAGCCCTTTATAGTACAAAAATATAATCAGTACTGTAAATATTACATTCACTGTTCTTCAGTAAAAAAAATTAACCCCTTCCAGTAGTGATTATTATTTTCGTACTATAAAGGGCTAATTTTAGTTTTTTTAACCCCATTATGTTACTAAACGTCTTAGACCTGGTTCACATCTATATTTTTATTGGTGCTTTTTTCAGAAACACACTACAGTTCATTTACATGGTTTCCTATGGGACACGTTTATATCTGTGCCTTTTTCAGCCGCTGCATATTTGGAAAGGGTCAGGGACTTTTAATGCAAAATTTACCTTTTTTGGTTCAATATACTTCAATGGAGAAGCTGCAGAAAATAATGTAATGCGTTTTTGCAGCAATTTGTTTTTTTTTTTAATCTGCCCAAAAAAAAAAAAAAAAAAGCAAAAAACGCAAATTGCAGTAAAATCACATGCACAAAAATCAAACCGTACAGCAAAACGCACTGCAGAAACAGTTCAAAAGCAAAAACTGCATAGGTGTGCACCGAGCCTTATGCTGGCCACACAGATCAGTTTTCAGGTGAGAATATTCAGATGAAAAATCTTTGTACATTCGCTGAATGAAAGAATTTTGTTTGAAATTTTCACTTCATTTCTGAACAAAAACCACATACACTGTCTGAAAATTCCTTTGACCAAGAAGTTTTCTATTAGTTACAAATTTTCCCGTCACTGTGGTTGAAAATGAATGTCAATTTGGCTTACTTTTTTTTTACGTTAACCGATTAATCGAAACAATCGGCCAACTAATCGATTATGAAAATAATCATTAGTTGCAGCCCTACTGGAGAGCCACTTGGGCTCACGTTTGCAGTATCCAGATAGGTGACATCTTCGCATTACACTGGGTACTGTACCAAAACTCAGACAGGAAGAAAATGCAGAACCAGCATGTAATGTGGCCCTCTGGACACTGGATGTGCTGATCTAGCCACAAGGTTTTTAACAGGTCCAGGCTGAGGTCCGCCTGTTGGGTGGAACCCAGTCCCTAAAGACCCCTCGTGGGTATGCCCGCTGAATAAGTAAAGATTGATGCGTAGGGCTTCTCCCTAACATCCAGCCTATCTACCTGGTGGACACTCGAGATTGAAGACAGGTGCAGTAAGGGCTCTTGCCCTTTTAAATTCTTTGCTCTTCTAACACAGTCATATATGAGTGGTTTTAGAGGATCATTCTGTTTGAATCTCATGTCATTTTTTTTTTTTTTTACAAAGAGCTTACCTGGGTGCCCTCACTGAGTGATCCTTTGGGACTTTTTTTTTTTTTTATGGACTCCCTGTTCAGGGATGGTCACAGGTAGCATTACCCCTTCTGCCCTGCAGTGTATTGTGAGAACACCTTGGGGAGTTCCTTCACAACTATATGATGACAGATCATAGGTTCAGAAGAAAGGGGTAGTGGCCCTGGAGGTCTTGCCAGCACATACAGATGCCAGTATTCCCTTGATTCTTCAGGGGCACCTTTCTGGGGTGGCTCATTCGTCCTATTTGTCAAGGGAGAACTTTTATGCTTCTGTGTCTTAATTTGAATCAGCTTTTGGCCTCAATGGAGTTTTGAGCCCAAAGGGGCCACAAGCGGGCCCCCATCTACCTCCCCCCAAGATGCTGTTTCTTGCTTTAATAGCAGTTGATTTTTCTCCTTCTAATGTGGGAGATGAGGATGGTGATTTCATGGATTCTGAGGTCTTGTCTTGAGTTAGAGTAGCCTTTGTCAACTTTGCCAAAGGTCGCCAGCCTGGACTCTCTAAAAATGCTTTGACTTAGTAAAACCTTCACTATACGCTTGCTTTTACAGCCTTTCATGTGTAAATGGCCTCAGCCTGCAAAATTTTTCTCTCAAGTGGTTTCATCAATGTTATGCTAATAAGGAGTGTTTCTCAAAGTGTGCTGTGGACTGTCATTTCTTGTCTTAACAAGACCTTTGCTATCCCTATCAAGGGTATCCCAGAATTTGATGACACTGGATGTATGATTGGAGGCTCTCTGTTCTCTATTACAGGCCCTGCCATGCAACCTGCTGTTGTGACCTTGTCCATCTGCCAAACTTTCGCAATCTGGTCAAGGTCCTATCTGGATATCAAGGTTCTATAATGACAGATCCTTTTCGTCCGTCAACATTTGAATCTGCTACCTATGGCCCTGTGCTATTGTGCTGATGGGCTGGTGGATACAATCTGCCAAAGCATACCCATTTGCCTCAGAAAAAGTGGACAAAAACCGGAGGCTAAAGCCTCTGTTCCTGTAACAAATAGAGCCTCTTTCATTTATCTCAGGCTTCCTAGGCCAAGCCTGGAATCTGGGTCTAAATGGTTGTTTTAGGGTGCTACAAAGTAGAATTTAAGCTCTTGTCTTCAACCCACTGTATATTGCCAATGTTTGCACAAAGATTACCACACTTCTCTGGAGCAGTTTCTCTCCCAATAAATCATTAGTATAGTTTCTTAGGGAAGTGGTTCCAAGGTTTTAATTACAATCTGTTTACTGTCCTCACAGCTAGTAGTCACCTGCCCTAAACTGGCTCTAAAGATTATCAACCTTGCCTGGTTCAAATGTTTTGTATAGAATATACCCGATAAGCCATTGCTTCCTTCCACCCCAGAGATTATTTAGCCTCTGTGGACATCAAGGTTGCATACTCGCATATCCCTTTCATTCTGGCACATAAACACTACCTGTATTTTGTTGTGGGCACACATCACAAATTTGTGGCCCCTTTTGACCTGTCTACTGAACCTCCGATCTTCAGCAGTGTGCAAGCCCCATTTCTCACTCTGGTCCAATATTAGGGCATTACCATTGTGGGATATTTGAACGACCTACTTCTGTGAGGTCAATCCGCACAAACTCTGTCAACCAATGTTCAAATGACTGCGCAGTCTCTACAGAGATTTGAGTGGGTCCATAATCTTCAGAAATCAGAGCTGGGACCCTCACAACAATTTGTGTATCTGGGGCTAATCTTAGACAATGTCTTGCCAATGTTTTTTTTACCTCTGGACAAACACCAGTCTCTGCTCTCCCACATTCAGACCCCCATTCCCTATTCCTAACCAGTAGAACCAGGACATAGCGGGTTACATGTTTGATGCTGGAATCTGGAAAATCCTTCCTCAGTGGTTTGGAAGCTTCTCCCGACAGACTAGGAAGATGTCCTAGGGTACCCTCTTGGTACAAGGGACTTGGTTTCTGGAGGAACGTAGGGGATCAATCGATATTTTGTAACTCAGGGCTATTTGGTTATGCCAGTTGACAAGGATTCAGACACAAAATGCCTTGGCAGTAGTTTATATCAACAAAAAGTGGATTTGACTTTGCCTTAGGCAGAACTCCAGGTTTCAGCTCTTGCTGCCGTGCACATCCCAGGCATTGAAAATTGGTAGGCAGACTTCCTCAGTCATCAGTATCTAGATTTTGGAGAATGGTCTCCTCACCCTGAGGTGTTTTCAAGATCTCTGTCATTGGTAGGGGATGCTGAACGTAAACCTCCTGGCTTTTAGGTTTAGTTATAAACCCAGGAGGTTTGTCTCCAGATCTAGGGATGCTCGGGTGTCTCAGTAGGATCTGTTCAAACAAACCTGTAGTTTTCCTTTGAAGCATTTTACTTGTGTGCTCCGCAGGATCTAAATGGAGAGCATTGCGGTGATTCTTATTGCACCAAACTTGGGTTTGCTACTCCTGGGATCCTTGCATGCTTCTGTCAATCTCTCCATAAGCCTTCCAAGATCATCTGGATATTTTGCTTCAAAGGTCAGTTTGCCATCCTTCTTCTTGACAGCTAACTTTAACAGCCTGACTAGTGAAGGTAAGGTCCTGAAGGATGGGGACTTTCAGATCTAGTCTTTGCTGCACTCTTGAATGCTAACAAATCGACTTCTTACAAAGTCTATCATCACATTGAAATGCATATTTATATTTGTGCGCAATTATCACTTTTACAAAGCCAGTTTCTAATTTGGAAGCTGAACCTATAAAGGTACCCATTCTTGTGCTACTCAAGGTCAAGCTACTTTTGGGGCTCAGGGCCTCTTTTCTTTACAATCGTCCCTTTTCCCATCACACACGTCCCGGGAATAGGAGCAAAAGTAATGGGTGCAAAAGTAATGGGTGCTGCAGCACTCGCCAACTGACACACCATTGATCATTAGACAAAATCTGAACTTTTTTTTATTGAAAGAAGATCACATCACAAACAGAAGAGTGGAAAGTTTCAGAGCAGTGCAGGACCACTTCGTCAGGCGTGTGATGTCACATTGCACTCCACTAGATTGTTTAGGGCTTCATCATTTTTTTTTAACATCAGATTTGTTCACACTTTTGTTAGGTGGATGTTCAGGCCTCAGCTGATGCCAACTTCATTTATAAGGTTCTTCATATCTTGAGCTGCTCTTGTTAGCCCTTTTTTTTCTTCTTATGGGCTGGTTTGACTGCTTTTGGACTTCTCAGTGTTTCAGAATACTATCCTGTTTTCCATAATGTTAAAATTAAAAATATATACTATTTTTTTTTCTTACCAGTTAAAGCTTTTTCTTGGAGAACATTACCGAACGCAGTAATGTTCCACTGCTATCATTGCTTGCTTCTAAACTGAAGCATGCTGGGAACTGGAGAGGCTATACTGGACTGCCCTTATAGCTTAGCTTTGTCTGTGTGTCTAATTCTCCTGAAGATGGCAGTAATGTAATCCAAGAAAAGTCTTCTACAGTTTAGATAAAAAGCCTAATTTTTTTCCACATTTAAATGTTTGGTGTCTTTTGCAATGAAGATTTATTGAACTTACATTAGATCTGTGATACTCAAATCTTTTTCACATCCATGAAGAATATCCTGAGAACCCCCAACGCTGACAGAGAGCTGTCTCTATTTTTTTGTTCTTTGAAATTAGGACTTATCTGTTCAGCTTTGGGCCTGGCAATCCAAAACATATGTTGTTGCCTCTAATGATGTGAAACACTTTCAGTGCTTATTGGTAGTCAAAGATGATGAGATCTAAGCTGGCAGTGAAGCCAAAATCAAAAAACTGAAAAATCAGCACAATTGACGTAATGTGCTCACTGATTCCAGTGCAGCATGGAGCAACTAAAGGGCTATCGCAAGCTCTTATTAAGCTCTTTCCACGTAGCTCTGCCATTTGTAGAATTGCTACTATAGCTTCTGTGAATAGAGCGCAATCTGTGAATGAAGGGCTCAGAGCTTTTCATTTACCCATCCACCATAATTGGGTCCTGTTCCATTCATGAATGCCGTAGTACGGCTTCTATGAATAGCAGAGCTGGGCAGACAAGTTTGGAATAGTAAGGATTTCTTTATTAGAGCCTGTGATAGCCCTTTAGTTGTATTTACCCCCACCACACTGGGAAGATTGAAGGGAAGAGGGGAGCAGAATGAAGGAAGATTACTACTAACAGCAGAGGAATCAGTAGGAGGGACACATCCTACTGACTGTAAGACATGTCCCTTGTGCTGATTTTTCTGTTTTTGATTTTGGCTGCACATAAGCTTTAAGTTACATGAGGTGGCTGTTTATATTTACAACAAAAGAGAGGAACATTGTTACTTAGAATAAGAATAATTTGATTTGGTAGTATATGAAGCAGTGCTAACCTGCCTGAGATATAGATATCTATATCTATCTATCTATCTATCTATCTATCTATCTATCTATCTATCTATCTATCTATCTATCTATCTCTATATCTCTCTCAGTATTTTTAGAATAGGAGCAGATAGAAATTTAAACAGAGCTTGAGCCTTCCCTTTTGGTAGTTAAATTCTGAGAGAAAGAGGGGATTATACAATAACTATTCTTGACATATGCTCATCTGATTTAAAAATACAACAGAAGTGGAGCTTTTGGTCAAGAACACTTTATGCTCTTGGTGACTGAGTTGAGGAGTACCAGTCATTTACAATCATGTCACCCACTCCAACTAACAAAGTAAAGATGAGAAGCCTAGAGGCTGTTGTCATTCATTGAGTTTGACAATTTAGTAGTGGCCTGTATGACTCGTTTACATCTCAACTGCATGGCTTTACTATAGTTCTTTGATCCTTTTCTCTTTTTGGTTATGTTATGTATATGTAATTTAAATGTGATAAACACATTTTAAATGTTTGCTTTATGTAATTGCATTTACCCTCTATTGCCTCCTCCTCTACTTTAGTTGCTATAGATATGGAGAGATGGAGAACAGGAGCTATTGATATAGACATTTATTTGCAACTCTAATGTTTTTATAATGGCTCCTTCCCTAGGCTTCTTTTGGAACTTCTGGAGCTGCTTTTTGACAAGTTTAATGCTGTCGCCGCTGCACACTCAGTAGTTTTAGGACATTTGCAGCAGACCGTGGCTTCTCCCACAAGTCAACACGATGGAGACATTAAGCTATATGACATGGCTGACGTCTGGGTAAAGATACAGACCGTTATCCAGGTAAAGCATTTATCACAACAGATATAAAACAAGAATATTTTGCTACTTGTCTACTTACATGGGTGCCTCTTGTTAGAGATTTGCTGTTAATTTGTTACATAGGTGATGGCAACTTTAGCGTACAGACAGCAAATATATATTAGCAAATGAGCCAGTTGATGTAAGATTTTTTAATTTTTTTTTTTTACCTGATACAGACATATTGTATATTATATGTAGGATCTGGGAATAAAAATTTCATGCAGTGGAAGGGCCTTTGTCAACAGGCTTGGGCTTGGTATCCATTTGGGATGCTTCTGAGATTATTCAGAATTGTTTTACAGGTGCATTCGACCTGCTACACTTTATATGGGAATGCAAAATCACTTGAAATGAACAGCATGTTGACACAGGTCCTAAATGTCAGTTAGCAAACACCCAAGGCATTATGTTAGATTTATATTTTTCTGTGTAGGTAGGTAACAACAAAGTCTGGGGAATGCCCAGGGAAAAAACCAAAGCCTACTTACCACCAGCTCGCAGACAACCAAATTAACCTGTCTAACAGTATGCGTTAAAAACAGGGGTTCAGTCCGCACGCATTTGCAAACGCATGCGTGAGCCACAGAGCCACGTCAAGGCACCCTGGTATCTGTGGTCCTAACACTAACATAGTGTCCCCACAGTGGAGGCACATGCATTCTGATGGTTAGATGAGGGCAGGTGGACTGAAGGGGAGCCACCCCTCCTTAAAGGTACAGGAACACACCAAACACCCAGCAAGAGCACAATGGCAGCAAAGGTGTTGATGCAAATCCTGTGTTTTCTTTTCAAACTGTACATTTCCTTGAAGCAGGATTTCACCCAAAAAAGGGAGTTCTGTGTGTGTGTGTGTGTGTGTGTATATTATATCATATTTTTCGCTCCATAAGACACACCTAGGTTTTAGAGGGGGGAAAACAAGAAAAAAACATTCTGAACCAAATGGTATCCTAAAATATTTATCAGTGCCCATGAAATGCAGCCTTACTATTGCCATAAACGCAGCCTGACCATTGCCATAAATGCAGCCTTACCTGATGTCATTCCATCCTCCTGACAGAAGGCAGAGAAACCAGAGTGGCCGTAAGCTCGGTCTTCTGTCTGAGCAACAATGTCAGGCTCAGCCGGGAGATCACCTGGCATTCACAGGGGCTTTGAATGTCTGTCCTCCGCTCTCCTGCCTCCTATCCTCTCCTGTTTAGATGTAGCAATGCCCACCCCAGGAGATTTCCAAGCTTTCATCATAGACATCTTTGCGGCTAGTAGTATGTAGTAGATCAAAGATCTGGTATGTCTAGGGTTGTAATCTGCCAAGTCATTGAGGAACACTGTTTTTGCAATTTCGGTAAGGTCAACAGAGGCCACAAAATAAATCAGAGTAAACACTCTAAACCCAAAGCACTTGAATTTTGAGCAGGTCCACCAAATACGGTACACAGTCCCTGTCCACATCCTCCTGAAACACAGTGGAGAAACGTCAGGGTAAATTTAAGCAAGCCTCACTGGCACCATGTACCAATGAGATAGGACCTTGTGATTTCCTTCAACCAAAGTGGTATTGAGGATCCCTTTGTGCACCATGGACATCCATCTAGACTAGTCTCCACTTCTGTTTCTGTGTCCAGGTCCTGATCCCTGGCCACCTAATTTTGTCATGGGTTCAGAGAGAAAAAGGTACACCACTGATATACCTCCTCTCGAGCCAGGATCCTGTATACACCTGTTCTCAAACAGCATCCTTGATGAAATATCATCTGTGAGTTGCTTAAGAGAATAAAAAAAAAATAAAAAAAATAAAGTATTTGATGGAGGAAAACTTTTCAGTTTGGGGCTTAAGTCTCTTGTTAAGCTACCAAGAGACGCAGTGAGGAAATTGTTGAAGGGAGGGGCCACCAGAGTATGGGTAGACTGAAGCACGTGTTTTACAGAGATGGAGGGAATGTGACAAGTTGGGCAAAGGATCGCTTTATGTAGATCCACAAAAGCAGATCCATGGGGAGAGGAAACATTTATTTAGCTTCTAACTTGACCCAATCGGTCTATAGCCAGTGGAGAAGATTTGTGTTAATTAGTACCTGTCAGTATTTTGCAATTTTCCAGCAAAATGACACCAAGATAGTTCACTCCAATCCTATAAACTCAGCCATGGGCAAAATATGATATAACCAAGCATTTTATAGTGTCCGATAATCTGTTTTGACTTGCAGCTTCTTAAATTAGTTGGTAGTTATTAATCACATTTACCTGACATACTATGTGGATGGGGGAATCCCCCCATTGAGCTTTTGTCTTCTGACAGAAGGGAGACTTCCCCACAGTTAGAATCCACAGATCAGTGTTGCAGGCTATAGCCTACAGTGCTGATGGAGCAGGGAAAATCTGACCGCCCAGAAGTCCCATTATTGTGCTCCGTTCTTTTAGGACTACAACTGATGAGCTGTATATCTTTCCATCAAGTTCCCAAATTTATTTGATTTGTACTTAAAACAATCTTCAAATCTAGAAATCTGTAGGAAATTATAGCAGCAGTAGTGCAGTTTTGTGATATGTTGAAAGGCTCTTTTTCCAAACCTTGGTAAAATGGTACAGCACAAATGTTTTCACTTAGCAGCATAGTAATTAAAGATAATAATTGCTAATGCAACATGCTGTTCAATATAGGTCCCTGGAAACTGCTTCATATAATGTAGAAGATGGTATAGATCAGAGAATAAGCATACAGATAGAAGAGGCAATATTTGGTTTCTTATAATATAGAAAATATATAGATCAGAGAATATGTGCACGGATAGAAACAGCAATATTTGCAGATGGAGAAGATATAACTCCTTCCTAATAAGTGTTTTCATACTTGTGTGTGTTTTTTTTTTTTTTTCATGTTATCCGTTTTAATAGCTTTACATCTAGTGGGAAATATCTGGGGGGGGGGGGGGGGGGGTGTTTCAACTGAGAAATATCTATTTTTAGTATACTTTTTTTTGATCTCTACTAGAACTCTGTTGTTCCCCCTCAATTTATATATATTTCAACATATTAGAACCCCCAAGTCTGTACTAACAGCTCAGCTGATACAGTTGGTTAGCGCTTTGAGATTGCGAAACATGGCCACCAATGCTAATGAGACCTCCTCTGTAGGAGAGTCCTTCTAATATAGGACAGGTTAATGCTTTATGCTGTTTTATCACTTACTGTGGCTGTTTCTGTAAATGTTTTCCTTTTTTAATTAAACCTTAATTTACTTAGAACAGTATTCCAATGTTCTTAATTAAAGCGATTACTTTTTCCGCAAGAATTGCATGTGGAATACAAATTGCAGGATGTTTTTCAGACAAGCACAGGTTGTCATTTTTATTATATGCAGCCTCCTTATTCAATTTCTTTCTGAAGATAATTGGCTTTAATGTACTCGCTGCTGCACAAATCAAGCCTTCTTTGTTATTTATTGCAGTAGTGTTGGGAGCGGCTGCTTGTTTATGTTCCATATTTGGTGAGAATGAGGATAAAAAAATGCTGTGCCATAGATTAGCAATGAAATAAAGTGCTAGTAACTTCCAGGAATCATAATGCACACACTCTTTAATACACCATACCATGGCATAAAATGCAAGGTAGTAATTTAATTAAAGTGACCTTGTCATGGTAGAGGGTCACATTTATCCAGTAACATAATTGCTAAAGGAAGAGAGAATAACGAGAGAATAATGTCTTGAAATTCCCCCGGTTTAACGGCTCCCAGGCTGCTGAATGTATTCCACTTTTCTGGGTGTGTGGAATACCTGCTTTTCTGTACAAAGCGAAGGGAGAAATCGCTTGAATGCTGCGGGATACGTTTTTCAACCAATCGGTCAAATGATTTCTGTTGAGCAGCTGCGCTTCAAGACACTGGGAAACAAAAAAGTAGCTATATTCCCTTTTTCATCCACCAGGTCTGTTATTGGATATTCCAAAACTTTTTTTCTTTTCATTTACCTGCTGTCTTGCAGAATACCATGTTCTTTGAAGGAGGCAGGTGGCAAAAGTAGATGGTATAATTAATATTATTATGGAAAGGTAATATTGAAGCTAAACTCTTGACAGATCTCAAAACACTTGATTTATGTAATTAATTTTTGAACACAGCTAGTTTAAACACCAATATATTTCTTGATATTGGCTTACTGTAATCTTCTTCATAGTGACATTCAGATTGATGAAGCAAGAGACAGCACTACCAACCACACTTGTTTTGCTGCAATGCTTGTGTGCTGACTATTATGTGAAGAGAGCAGAGTAAGAAGCGTTGATTACTCTTGCCCGGTGCTCCTTTTTTGTCAGAAGACTAGGGACATGCTTTTACAAAGCTGTGCTGCTTCTAAACTTAAGGTCGGGGACTTGGCTGTCCTGTCTGGCAGGAGTATCTGGATCACAAAATTGAATACACATAATAACTAATCATTTGGCATGTAATACAGTTCCCATGCATATATTTCAACAGTGTATTAGGCTGCCTGCTTGGATTTCCGCCTTAAATCAAATCTTTTGGGTAAAACTGAAATTTCAGTTCTGGTAACTCTATCTTTTCTCTAATATTATCAGTATGTAACAGAAACATTTTGCAACTTTTGTTGAATATCTATGGACAGCTCTGTCAGAATAACTTTAAAAGATACATTCACCTGCAACAAAAAATAATAAATGCACATTTGTTTGCAGATAAAGTGCAGTTTTATTTTATTTTTTAAAGGAGCCCGCTGAGCATTGTACTCAGCAGATAATGGGTGCAATGTCTAGCTCTGGCAGGCAAGCAGCAAAGCTGTCTTCTCTAACTTCGTATGGTCAGACAGTTACCTAAGAGCCATGGACTATGAGAGCACTCACCAGTGCCCTCCCAGTTCATTGAAAACTACAAGCTTCCGTCTGCAATGGCTGATGGTACTTGTAGTCATTCATTGTAGGAAACTTTGAATTGATAAAATAATGTGACCTTGTGGGCGAAGCCCTGTATGGCCTCACTGTTTTAAAATGGTGACAGTGGGTGCTCTGAGAAGATCCCCGGTCCAGTGTTACAGGGAGAGGGCTAGTGGGGGGAAAGGCTGCAGATGCTTAAACATGTTATATGTTCCACCATGAAAATGAGCGAAAAAATGTAACATATTCCAAAGGTGAACTTCTCCTTTAAACACTTGACCACTGGGCACTTAAACACCCTTAATAACCAGACCAATTTTCAGCTTTCGGTGCTCTCACATTTTGAATGACAATTACTCAGTCATGCAACACTGGACTTACCGTATATACTCGAGTATAAGCCGAGATTTTCAGCCTCTTTTTTGAGGCTGAAAGTGCCCCCCTCGGCTTATACTCGAGTCATCGCCGTCTGACTGCTCGATCAGCGTATCGAGCAGACAGACGGCGGACATACTACAATTCGAAAGCCGCGCCTCCGCCTCCGCCTGTGATAGGCGGAACACTGAATTTCCCAGCAGCCTGTGTTCCGCCTATCACGGACATCGTCTCATCCTCGTCCGTAGTACGAGGATGAGACGATGTCCGTGATAGGCGGAACACAGGCTGCTGGGAAATTCAGTGTTCCGCCTATCACAGGCGAAGGCGGAGGCGGAGGCGCGGCTTTCGAATTGTAGTATGTCCGCCGAGGCGCCGACGAAGAGCGGCGATCCTGGCAAGGCACGGGACGGAGGCAAGGCAAGGCACGGGACGGGACGGAGGCAAGGCACGACACGGGACGGAGGCAAGGCACGGCACGGGACGGAGGCAAGGAGGCAAGGCACGGCAAGGCACGGGACGGAGGCAAGGCACGGGACGGAGGCTCGGGACACAGGTAGGCTGGACACACACACACACACACACACACACACACACACACACACACACACACACACACACACACACACACACACACACACACAGGGATGGATGGATGGAGACACACACACACAGGGATGGATGGATGGATGGAGACACACACACACAGGGATGGATGGATGGATGGAGACACACACACACAGGGATGGATGGATGGATGGAGACACACACACACAGGGATGGATGGATGGATGGACACACACACACACAGGGATGGACGGACACACAGGGATGGACGGACACACAGGGACGGACACACACACAGGGATGGACAGGCATGTCTCACCCTCGGCTTATACACGAGTCAATAAGTTTGCCAGTTTTTTTGGGGGTAAATTGGGGGCCTCGGCTTATATTCGGGTCGGCCTATACTCGAGTATATACGGTATATGAAATTTTTGTCCTTTTTTTCACACAAATGGAGCTTTCTTTTGGTGGTATTTAATCACCGCTCGTTTTTTTATTTTTTGTGCTATAAAAGAAAAAATACAGAAAATTCTGTAAAAAAATGAATTTTTCTTTGTTTCTGTTATAAAATTTAGCAGATTAGTAATTTTTTCTTCATAAATTTTGGCCAAAATTTATACTACTACATATCTTTGGTAAAAATAAGTACAAATTGGTGAATATTATTTGGTCTTTGTGAAAGTTATAGAGTCCACAAGCTATGGTGCCAATATCTGAAAATTTATCACACCTAAAGTACTGACGGCCTATTTCAATTCTTGAGACCCTAACATGCCAGAAAAGTACAAATACCCCCCAAATGACCCCTTTTTGGATAGAAGACATTCCAAGGTATTTAGTAAGGGGCATTATGAGTTTTTTGAAGTTGTAATTTTTTTCCCACAATTCTTTGCAAAATCAAGATTTGTTTTACTTTTTTTTATTTTTCACAAAATTGTCATATTATCAGTTTATTTCTCACACACAGCATATGCATACCACAAATTACACCCCAAAACACATTCTGCTATTACTCCCGATTACGGCGATACCACGTGTGAGACTTTTACACAATGTGGCCACATACAGAGGCCCAACATGCATGGAGCGCCATCAGGCGTTCTGGAGCACCCAGGACAATTATGACATTTCTCTCCTACATGTAAAAATCATTATTTATTTGCTAGAAAATTACATCGAATCCCAAAACATTATATATGTTTTTTTAGCAAACACCCTGGAGAATACAATGGTGGTCGTTGCAACTTTTTATCTCGCACGGTATTTGCGCAGCAATTTTTCGAACGCTTTTTTTTTTGGAAAAAAAACAGTTTTGTGCTAAAAAACAAAACAAAAAAACAAAGTAAAGTTAGCCCAATTTTTGCATAATGTCAAAGATGAAGTTACACTGAGTAAATAGATACCTAACATGTCACTCTTCAAAATTGCACACGCTCGTGGAATTGTGCCAAACGTCGCTACTTAAAAATCCCCATAGGCGACGATTTAAATTTTTACTGGTTATATGTTTTGAGTTACAGAGGAGGTCTAGGGCTAGAATTATTGCTCTCGCTCTAACGTTCGCAGCGATACCTCACATGTGTGGTTTGAACACCGTTTTCATATGTGGGCGGGACTTAAGTATGCGTTCGCTTCTGCATGCAAGCACATGGGGACAGGGGCGCTTTAAAAAAAAAAAAAAAAGTTATTGTTCATTTTACATTATTTATTTTAGTTTGAAATTTTTTTCCCCAAAAATAAATTTTTTTGATCACTTTTATTCCTATTACAAGGAATGTAAAAATTCCTTGTAATAGGAATGGCATGACAGGTCCTCTTTACAGTGAGATATGGGGTCAATAAGACCCCGCATCTCACCTCTAAGCTGGGAAGCCTGAAAAAAAAAAAAAGGATTCTGGCTTTGATCGTATTGGCGAGTCGGTAGAGTGTTGCAGGGTATTGGCGGGTGTCGCAGAGTGTCGCAGAGTATTGCAGAGTGTCGCAGGGTATTGCAGAGTATTGCAGAGTAATGGCAGGGAATTGAGGGGTTAATTTTCGGTGAGCAGCGATGTGGGCACTGCAGATGCAGCCCACATCGCTGCTGACACCGATCTCTTCCCCCTCTGCTGTTCCGATCAGTACAGAGAGGGTTTGTTTACAAGTGATCACTCCGTCATTTGACTGAGCGATCACGTGGTAAACGGCCGCGATGAGCGGCCGTTCAGGACCCGGCGGTCACGGATGTTCTCGAGTGTGCGCCCCAGGGAGCACGCAAGAGCGAAATTCTGGGAGGACGTCATATGACGGCGTCCCAGACTTAAACAAACGCCCTGTAGCCGTCATTCGGCTATGGGCCGGTTGTTAAGTGGTTAAAGCAGTGGTCATCAACCCTGTCCTCGGGGCCCACTAACAGACCAGGTTTGCAAGATACCTGAAATACATCACAGGTGGTATCATTAGCTGCTCTGTGGTTGCAGTATTCTAGTCTGCATCTCCCCAAGGTAATACATAAAACCTGGCCTGTTAATATAACCTGTTAAAGTATAATTAAAGGACAAAACCTGTGTAGATGGGTTATAATACCTGTCAAGTTTTTATTGCGGTCTTTCTATTTCTCCTGTTTACCTTCGCACCAAAAGTGAAAGTGGAAAAAAAATATCTCCAATTTTGGGTTGTCACCAGAACAGAAATATAAATTATTCTAAAAGGGGGCAATAGTTCTGTAGACTGTTTTGCCTAAAGGACAGAAAGTAAAAGGACATATCCTCAATGGGGCACAAAAAAAATAACCCTTCCTTACTTTATTCAAAATGAAATAAAAAATCATTTTGCCTTTAGTTCTACGTTAAAGTAAAATTCTTGAAAGATATTTGATACTTAAAGGATAAGTTCACTTTTTTTTCTTAATCTTTTTATTGGTTTTAATTGCAGACAAGTAACCAACATACAAAAAAGAATAAAACCCAGAAACCCACACAAGGGTGTTAAAACAATGTCACCTCTCCAGAACTATAAGTAATGAAAATACAGAGTGGGGCACCGTAAAAAGAAATAGGTGAGACTCTTATAAGTCATCATGCAGTGGAATAAACATGGCAGATTAAACCACATAAACTATATAGCAAGTGAAATGAGCTCTGACAGTGAGCTAAACGTTAACTAGGTAGTATGGTAAAGAAGTGGCATAGCAAATCATAGACATTGTTAGGCCATTGACGGCTCAGCTAACCAGATCTTGTAATATGTGTCTGGATAAGTTGACTTTTACAAAACAATAATGCACGTTTTTTTATAGGTAAAAAAATATGCATTTTTCATTTTTTTGTTGGGGACATATAAAGCATTGCACCCACGATCTGGTTCCACGATCCTGCAGACTGTCCTGTGTAGCTTTCTGCCTGTACCTCTGATATGGGAAGGCAGTTCCCATATCAGAGGAAGTCATATCTTAAATAAAATGGGTGAGATATGTTTTATGCATAATGAGTTTGTTGATTCTTATGCTGAACATACTGCAGAGATCCAACAGATCAACACCAAACTAGAAAATTTGGAGGATAGATCGCAGCGCAACAATACTAAATTCTGTGGTATATTGGAAACTGTAACACCGCCATTGCTCCATGACTTTATCAGCTGCTCTCTGAATTGCTACCTGCCAGAGAATGGGAACTCATAATAAAGTTCATGCATACCCAAACCACACTTACTTTCTGACCATGTGCATTGCCATATTCTTGCCCAACTACACTTTTCTCACGGTCGGGTAGAAATAACCCACTTCTGTCCCCCCTCTGAACCACAAAATGAAAAATGAAAGTGTTTGTTAACCTAACAAAAAAAAAAAAGCGTATTTTTTCCTTAGAACATGTTATACAGCACAGTGCTCGCTCTGTGTAATTTGGCCCATTCTATCACCTAAAAAACCTGGCTGTTCCTGCCTGGCTATACCCTCCCCCCTGTAAACTGACCACGGTTTATCATGGTTACTGATTCCTTACACCGTGGTTAGTTTACGTGCCTCTGTCATCCGCAGCCCTGCTCTGTCCTTGCTCAGTGCCTTTAAAAAAACCTTTGCAATAAAGAACTCTTCTCTGTTTAAATTCCACTCTGGATGGAGTTCCTGGCTTACCCATCCCAAGTGTACTGTACTCTGAAATCTTAATTTCATCACTGTTTATCTTTGTGCATACTAATACTAAGGCCTCATTCACACGAGACGCAGGTGAAAACTCTGCTCAAAAAAACTGAAACACGCGTTTTGCCGCGTTTAGCCGCGTTTGCGTTTATAAGCGTTTATAAAGATAACATCATGTAGACTCTCCCCAAGCTCTCAAAGCATGTTATTTTTAACTATTTCTGCTATTTTGATCAGAGTGAGCAGCAGCAGCATAGAGAGCAGTTTTACACTTGCATTTGCCTCTTTCTTTGGTACATATTTTGAAATGGATCCCATATTGAATATATGTCAGGAAATGCTCCTGATGTTGGTCTTGATGAAACGGCAACGTTGTCGCAAATTTAGTGAGAGGTTCAGAGTCAGAGCTCGTCGATATTGGACCCATCCATTGGATATTTCACAAACATGTATGTGCAGCTGCGTACCTACCCCGACAAGTTTTTTTTAATTTTAGCCGGATGTCCATTGTCACATTTGATCTGCTCTTAGAAAAAGTACGACCTGATCTGACGTTCATGAACACCAATATGAGAAACAGTGTGTCACCAGAGGAACGTCTGTTGGTAACGATCAGGTATGTGTATATATTTATAAAATATATTTATCTATAGATGTACAGATGAATTTTTTTCTCTGTCCTTTATTTAAAAAAATATATAGTCTATAGCAAATTACCCAATTTTTTAAAATATCTAAAATTTTCTTGTGGCAATTTTTTAAATGTTTTCATTATTTCTAATATAAAACAATATTAAAATAGTTTTTTTTTATCTTAATATATTTTTTTATTCATTTTTTCTAGTTTCAAATTGTTTTATTTAAAAGCAAATCTATGTTAATTAGATTTTTTATAATTGTTTTAAATTTATTTGGCCAGTTTTTTAATATATTTTTATTGTGAAATATGTATTGATTAATACGGGGAGCAACAATATTTGGGACTTTAAATGAGGTATTGATAGGGGCCGTTCAGAACCCCTCCTCCATCCCGGGTTCAATTATCGAAAAAAAAAGGGGGAGCAACGGGCGGGACTTTGAATGAGGCACACGGAAGCAAAAGAATCCATTTGGGTAAAAAACTGGTTTTAATGAGTTTGAATAGTCATATATTACAATATTATTGCACATAATCATACATCAATATTTAGAATTTCATCAAAATATACATTCCAGAAAGGACTTAATAGTAAATACATGAGAATCTTCACATTCAATAAATACCAATTATCTATGGATATGTGGCACACTGAAGTGTCACCTAAGAATAAATAAAAACAAAAAATGGGGATAAATCAAAAACGGAACGTTCATTCTTTGTTAAAGGATGTATACACAACACGGAAGTTGACAGCTCTACGCGTTTCGTGACCTTTTTATCACTCATCAGGAGAAAAACCATGATGGTAACCTATGAATAGAGAGAACAGCCATATTTGGAAAGGTCTAGGTAAAGGGTGGACAAATATACAATATGAGGAGGCCCACAGGTACAACACTTGACCGATAAGCTTGCATATGTACCTGCGCAGAGGTGGTGCGGTGCACCCGTAGTCAGGCCAGCCAAAGATGCCACAGACCGGGGTTGAGGGGGCAAAACCCAAGCGACACCCAAAATGCACAAATTGCAGCCCAGGCAGGTCCAAGTGTAGAATAAGACACAAATTCAGTGTTGAAGATGGAGTGACCAGTACTGAAGGGACATCTCACATCACTTGTCTTACTCAGACTCTTTGATTTTTAGAAGAATGTGAAATGTTAAGAAAAGAGAAGGGGGAAAAAGTAAAAATAAAAATAAAAAGTGCAGGAAAAAGGTTAAAAAGAGAGAGGAAAGGTGAGGGATATCAGTGAAAAGACTAGAGAAGTGGAAAAAAAAAATGAAATCAAGTGGTAAAAACAAAAACACTGCAAGAAGAGGAGAATTAGTTCTTGAATTAAGGAAATACAGATATATGAGTGCATAAGGATACGTGAAAGAAGTTAAGGAATCCAATGTGTGTGTGTTTAAGGAAAATGTGAAAAAAGAGAGCAGGAAGAGGAAAAGACCTGGGTATGGGAGCCTGCACAGGGAAGAAAACTCATGCAAAGGGCGCCGCCATAGACTTACCCCCAACGCCAAGGAACCTTCAGTACTGGTCACTCCATCTTCAACACTGAATTTGTGTCTTATTCTACACTTGGACCTGCCTGGGCTGCCATTTGTGCATTTTGGGTGTCGCTTGGGTTTTGCCCCCTCAACCCTCGGTCTGTGGCATCTTTGTCTGGCCTGACTACGGGTGCACCGCACCACCTCTGCGCAGGTACATATGTAAGCTTATCGGTCAAGTGTACATGTGGGTCTCCTCATATTGTATATTTGTCCACCCTTTCCCTAGACCTTTCCAAATATGGCTGTTCTCTCTATTCATAGGTTACCATCATGGTTTTGCTCCTGATGAGTGATAAAAAGGTCACGAAACGCGTAGAGCTGTCAACTTCCGTGTTGTGTAAAAAAATCCTTTAACAAAGAATGAACTTTCCGTTTTTGATTTATCCCCATTTTTTGTTTTTATTTATTCTTAGGTGACACTTCAGTGTGCCGCATATCCATAGATAATTGGTATTTATTGAATGTGAAGATTCTCATGTATTTACTATTAAGTCCTTTCTGGAATGTATATTTTGATGAAATTCTAAATATTGATGTATGATTACGTGCAATAATATGTGTAATATATGACTATTCAAACTCATTAAAACCTGTTTTTTACCCAAATGGATTCTTTTGCTTCCGTGTGCCTCATTCAAAGTCCCGCCCGTTGCTCCCCCTTTTTTTCGATGTATTGATTAATATATTTAAATTCTTTGCTGCTGTATATGGTAGTATAATATTTTTTAATGCCTTATTAAAATATCCAGAATCCTAACCCTAACCATTCATCCTAACCCTACCCCAAACCTAAACAATAACCCTAAGAGCTAAACCTATCCCTTACACTAACCCTAAACAACCCTAACCCTAATCCAACACAATAACCCTAACCCTAACGGATAACCACTTACCATAACACCCAACCCTTATGACCAAATTACATTGCTGCAGATGGTCACAGTTGACTTTGAGGCCATGTATCTCTGATGCAGAAAAGTGCATGACATTTTGCGACCTGACTTTGGGGCCCCCTATCTCGGGGTCACTTAGTGATAGGAACCTCAAATTTGGATATGTTGTAGTGCTAGTTCCACAGTGTCTGCATACCGAATTTGGGGTTACTGGCAATAGGTGGCCCCAAGATATGGGTCGCAAAATGTCATTCTCAGATCATATTTCTGAGTTTTCAGGTCCAAAAAATTGGGTTCCTTTTAAAAACGCTTATAAACGCAAACACGGCTAAATGCAGGTATCGCGTTTAGCCGCTTTTTGATATTAAGAGATTGATGTTGTCCTCATTTGGGACATCATTTGTACTTTTCAATACGTAGGTTACCCGTATGTCTGGAAAAATGTATTGCTTCTCCACTTCCTTGATATGCTTACCCAGACTGTTTTTTTTTTTCTCTGCATTTGTTTCCGTTGTTACCTTTTTACTAAGCGTCCAATAAAGACAAATGGGAAAAAAAAAAATATATAAAAGGAACATTTAGGCATCATTTACACTTTGCAGCTGGTGGAGGTAAAAACAAGTGACTGAGCTCCCCAACCACTCCCCTTTAAAGTGATACTAAACATAAAATGTTTAATTGACATACCTTCTATTGCATGATTGGAAATCTGCTGCAAGTGAGGAACTATACCTTTGCCATGTAAGGATGCTTTCTGCCTAATGAGTATCTTTAGATATATATATTGTAATATAATTTGGCTGTGGCAGTGTTGATCTATAGTGAACAAAGCGGTGACAAGATTGAGAGTATTCTGTCCCAGGACCCTTTGGGGTGAATTTATTGACAAAATTATCAATATATTTGTGGACTCTAAGGGGTTTGACCTCTGCATTGTATAAAAAGGCTGCTCGATCCTGTATGCACCAATCCTCCTCTTCGACTGACTCCAGAACATTTCCAGATAAATCAGAGCCTTGGGGAGCACATGCTCAGTTTGGTGGGTACTGCTAGTGAGGGCTTTTTTTTTTTCTTGGGAGAGTGCATGTGATAAGCCCAGGACCAATCAGCACTGTCCAGACAGAGGGTCAGGGGTCCTGCATTCTAATAGGACAGCTCAGTGCAGTATGAAAACCTCTCCCAGCTTAATCAGGAACTAATAGAAGTCACAAGCCTGCTATATACGTCTGGTAAAAAAAGTATCCTGGGTTTAGTAACACTACAACAAGTAGAACTGTAGGAAAAAAATCATTTTGGATAGATTGAGGGAGGGTCATAACCCAGCCAGTTAATTTTTTTTGCCATCTGGGCCTCATTGGAGAGATTTCCCATCACTTCCTGTCCCATAGCCAAAACAGGAAGTCCTTGCGAATGAAAGGAATCCCTTGGGGACCCCCAGGTCACCAGAATGTGTGTCCACAGTGGAAGAATTCCCCTCTATTACTTTTCTGGGGACAACTCAATTTATTTATTTTTTCCATCTTCAATGATAATGATAAACCGGACAAATAGGGTGCAACTCCTAATTTCCTATTTTTAACAATTCCAGTGGCCATTACCATTTCCTTAAAGGAGTTGTAAAGGCAGAAGGTTTTCGTTATCGTACATCACAGGACACAGAGCCACAGTAGCTACTATTTGGGTTATATAGGCCACCTTTAGGTGATGGACACTAGCACACCCTAAGATAAGAATTTCACTCCCTATATAACTCCTCCCATTACTGGGAGTACCTCCTTTTTTGTTAGTGTCTAAGGTGTTGGTCATGAGTAAAGACATGCTGTGCTGAGCTCCAGTGGAGAAATTCTTTGCTGGGTCAAGCCATGCAACCGGATCCATTCAAGTGTCTTTTCCAGGCTGAATTGAATGTTACCCAGGCCTCATGTCTGAAGAAACGAGGTTCCGCCTCTAACGCTTCCTTTTTAGAGAGCTGGACCCTGGGATCCAGTGTTTGGTTTTTTCAGCCATGTTTTCCTGGTGGAGTGCTTTAAAAGCCCAGGAGTGTGGATCCCCTGATAACAAGGGGCCCTGGTTCCTGAAGGTTCTTTAACAGAGCCCACTGTGAGTGGTGAAGATTGGGTCTGTTTGGTTTACCACAGAACCCTGCAGCCGGATAAGCTAAGGGAGATTCCTAAGTAATTTGTCTAATTTGTAAAATCACCACCGGGGGCTGTCAAGAGCACGTACCTTTTCCATGCTTGTCAGTCTTGCTCAGTGTCACAAGCTGTACGCTCCCTCCAAGCCCAAGCTCCAGGTAGTATGTGGGAAGGGGGGTTTTCTCTTTTTAGGAATGTCCCACTACAGCTCTTTTCTAGACTAGAAGCCAAGGGTCAGTCAGCGGTATGCCCCACTGCTCCCACTGCTACCGCCATTACGGTGGCTCTCCATCCACCTGCCCTCCTCTCTCCTCTGACCCAGCCCCCCTCCGTGTGTGATCCGGTCAGATCGGAGCCCTCGCTCACATGGCAAAACAGTCTTTTTTTAAAAAAAAGATGGGGGACAGAAGGGGTGGTCGGAGGAGGGGGCGGAGCATCAGGTCAGCATGGTTCACCGCCCATAATGCGGGCTATGCATAGCTATAAAGGTGCACTTTTTGCAGGTGCACACAGAAAAGGAGGGACACAAAGCAGATGGATTGCATGTGAGTGTGTGTGACACAGGCATTCCCAGGCATATTTACTTAGCATCAGACTGAGCCTTGAAAGTTGCTGAACTATTTTGTTCAGCACTGGGTGCATGTCTGGTAGTAACTCTGCACTTGTGCTTGGCACTATGGGCAGAAGGGGAGGTACAAATACCCCCAAAAAATAGGTCTCAAAGGGATCTCCCTCAGGCTCCGAGGACACCCCTCTACAACACCATCTCCCCCTGAAAGACCTAGGGAGGCTGCTCAGAGTGAGCCGTCGGGGTTAGGGGCTGAAACTGTTTCTGGCATTTCAGCCCCTGTATATATTACTCAGGAGTTTTTTTCCTCAGCCATGAGTGGATTGAAGGAAAGATTAGTGGCCTTAATTGCATCTTCACAAAGTGGAAGAAAACACATTAGGTCCCCTTCTACCACCCAGGACCCTCAAACAGAGGAACTCTGGGGAAGGGAAGACTAATCCCCCTCAAGGGACCTGAAAGAGACTGATGACTTCTCTTCTGAGGAATCAAGTGGGGAAGGACCCTCTTCAGCTTCACAGGCTGAGAAATTGCTGGTGCATTCTCTTACTGAAGTGGTCCGCTCCACATTTACGTTACCTGTAACTGAGTGGGTTGAAAAGCCCACTTCTTCTTTGGGTTCACTGAAGCCTCCTAAAGCTGTGCATGCTTTTCCTGTTCATTCTTTGCTGGAAAAGCTTATTTATTCTGAGTTGGATCACTCGGATAAAAAAAATGTTCCCTCCTAAAAAGTTTTCAACACTTTAGCCTATGAAGGAAAAATTTACAAAGACGTGGGGTATACCAGCAATTGACGCTGCTATATCCTCTGTAAATAAAAGTTTAACTGGTCCTGTTGGCAATGCTCAAATGCTTGGGGATCCAACCGATAAAAAGTTGGAATTCCTGTTAAAAATAAATTTTTTTCCTTGGCAGGTTCTGTAGCTCAACCTGCAGTGGCGGCAGTTGGGGTATGTCAATCCTTGAGACCACTTGAAACGGGTGCTCAAGGTTTTCCTTGAACAGCAGGCCCAGGAGTTAGCTGAGTTGCCAGCGGCTTTGTGTTTTACAGTTGACGCAACCCTACGCTTGGGTTGGTGCATGTGCGTAGAATCTTATGGTTGAAAAATTGGTCAGCCGAAGCGCTATACAAAAAGCTCCTGGCTGGTTTTCCCTTTCACTGTCTAAGGCTGTTTGGGGATGATTTGGACAATTTATATCCAAAAGATTTCAAGTGGGAAAAGTACCCTTTTGCCAGTTTAGAAAAGGAGTAAACTTCCCTCATTTAAATGGGCTCTTTCTCCAGTGCCAGGGACATCAGCCTTCAGGCAGTCACGACGGCCTCCACCATCAGGTTCAAGAGGTAAAACTCAGAGTCAGCCCCAGGGACAAAAGAAGTCCTGGGGGAGGGAACCTACAAAACAGCATGCTAAAGCCTCTTTATGAAAGGGTGCCCCCGCTCATTCGAGTGGGGGCAGGGAGACTGCTATAGTTCTCAAAGGTCTGGCAAGAGGATTTTCAGGACAAGATGGGTGGTTTCCACAATAACTCTAGGTTACAAACTAGAGTAACGTAAATTCCCGTCTCCTCGTTTCCTCAGATCAAATGTTTGCAAAGACCTAGAGAAAAAGTGTCTCCTTCAAGCATTGGAGTGACTTTTGTTGCAAAAAGTAATCATGGTGGTTCCCATGGAAGAGCAGAGGTTTTATTCAAACCTTTTCAAGGTGCCAAGACCAGATGGAGATGTTAGACCCATTCTAGATCTCAAAGATCTAAACCGGTTCCTAAAAAGTTAATCTTTTCGCATGGAATCAATCTGATCAGTAGTTTCCATCCTACAAGGAGGAGAACTTCTGGCATCAATCAACATCAAAGATGCATACCTGCATGTACCTATTTTCTCCGCTCATCAGAAATATCTGCATTCTGAAGTGTAAAAAATGCAATTTTCAGTTTGTAGCTCTACCTTTCGGTCTAGCTACTGCACCTCGGGTGTTTACAAAGGTCCTGGTCCCTCCTCTGACTAGATTAAGGGCCCAGGGTATAACGATTATAGCTTGCCTAGACGACCTGCTCTTGATAGACTGGTTGGTAGCCCGCTTAGACCAAAGCTTGGTCACCACAGTCAACTACCTGGAATACCTAGGTTGGATCCTCAACCTAGAGAAGTCTTCTTTAAAGCCAGTAAGAAGACTAGAGTAATGGGGTCTGGTTATCGATACAACGCAGAAGAGGGTGTTTTTACCTCAGGCAAAGATCAGTGCCATAAAGGAGCTGGTTCAGGTGGTCAGGGCGAAGAAGGGTCCTTCTATTTGCCTTTGTATGAAGTTGTTGGGAAAGATGGTGGCTTTATTCGAAGCGGTTCCCTATGCTCAGTTTCATTCGAGACTGCTGCAAAACATTATTTTGTCGGCCTGGAACAAGAAAGTCCAGGCGCTAAATTTTCCAATTTGTTTGTCTTCAATAGTGTGTCAGAGCCTCAGTTGGTACCAGTGACCTTGAAGGTGGTAAAAACAGATGCCAGCCTTTTCCGGCTGGAGAGCAGTCCTGGAAGAGACGACTGTCCAAGGGAAATGGTCCAGAACCGAAAAGACCTTACCCATCAATATTCGAGAGATTAGGGCAGCGTACCTAGCCCTAAAGGCCTAGACATTCAGGTTGCAGGGCTGTCAGGTCAGGATCCAATTCGACAATGCCACAGCAGTAGCTTATATCAATCACCAAGGGGCACCAGAAGTCGTGCAGCCCAGGGAGAGTTAAACCAGATCTTAACCTGGGCAGAAAAGCATGTGCTGTGCATATCCACAATCTTCATTCCAGAGGTAGAGAACTGCCAGACGGACTACTTAAGTCGGGGGAATGGTCCCTTCGCCCCAACATCTTCCTGGCTATATGCCAAAGATGGGGGATCCGGGACGTAGATCTGTTTGTGTCCAGGTTCAACAAGAAGGTCGACAACTTTGTGTCAAGAACAGGGGATCCGCTCGCATACGGAAAAGATGCGTTGGTGACCTCATGGGATCAGTTCACACTGATTTATGCATTCCCTCCTATTCTGCTGCTACCACGACTTCCCCGCAGGATTAAGCAGGAAAAAACGGTAGTTCTTGTGGCCCCAGCGAAGATCTTGGTATGCAGAAATAGTAAAGTTGGCGCCAGGGGCCCCATGGACCCTTCCACCATGTTCAGACCTGCAATCTCAGGGACCAGTGTTCCATCCTACCTTGCAAACGCTAAATTTAACGGTTTGGCTATTGAAACCCACATTCTGGAGAATCGCAGGCTTTTAGGCTCAGTGATATCTACCTTGATTAATGCAGGGAAGCCAGCTTCCAGAGTCATTTATTATAGAGTCTGGAAGGCATATGTTTCCTGGTGTGAATCCAGGGGTTGGCGTCGCAGAATGTGTGTCATAGGTAAAATTCTTGCCTTTCTGCAAATGGGGTTAGACATGAAGCTGGCCTTGAGTACTATCAAGGGCGAGTTCCCGGCCTTATCGGTATTGTTTCAACATCTGTTTACTTCGCATTCTTTGGTATGAAGCTTTATACAGGGGGGAACGCAACTTAATCCACTGGACCCTTGGGACTTGAATTTAGTTCTGTCCGCATTACAGAAACCGCTTTTTGAGCAGATACAGCATATTCCCTTGGTCCTTTTGACAAGGAAGCTAGTTTTTCTGGTAGCCATTTCTTCTGCAAGAAGGGTATCAGAATTAGCCGCTCTTTCTTGTAACGAGCCATATTTAATCATTCACAAGGATAGAGTATTATTGTGTCCTCATGTTAGCTTTCTACCGAAGGTGGTTTCAGGTTTTCATCTAAACCAGGATATTGTTCTGCCTTCATTTTTTCCAGAACCCTGTTCTAAAGAAAGATCACTACATTTTCTGGATGTAGTGAGAGCAGTCAAAATCTATTTGGAGGCAACTGCTCAGATTCGGAAACTGGATGTTTTGTTTGTGTTGCCTGAAGGTCTTAAAAAAAGGACAGGCAGCATCAAAATCTACTATTGCTAAGTGGATTTGGCAAGTAATTATTCAAACTTGTGGTTTGAAGCGGAAAGTTCCACCTTTTCAAATCAAAGCGCACTCCACCAGGGCTGCTAGTGCTTCATGGGCAGTGCATCACCAGGCCTCCATGGCTCAAACCTTCAAAGCCGCAATTCGGTCTTCAGTCCATACATTTATCAGATTCTATCAGGTGGATGTGAGAAGGCATGAGGATATCGCCTTTGGGTGCAGTGTGCTGCAGGCAGCAATATAGGTTCTCAGGTCTGATTGCACCCAACTTTTGTTTGTGTCTCCCTCCCCTCAGATAGCATTGCTCTGGGACATCCCACATAGTAACTACTATGGCTCTGTGTCCCTTGATGTACAATAATGATAATAGTATTTTTATAACAGCTTATCTGTTAAACCCTTTTCTTGTACACCACGGGACACAGAGGTCCTCCCCCCCCTCTTTTGATACACATATATATTGCTTTGCTACAAAAACTGAGGTACTCCCAATAATGGGAGAGATTATATAGGGAGTGGACTTTCTGTCTTAGGGTGTGCTAGTGTCCATCACCTAAAGGTGGCCTGTATAACCCACATAGTAACTACTATGTCTCTGTGTCACGCAATGTACTCCAAGAAAATGATTTTACATGGAAGCTGTTATAAAAATTCTACTTTTTATCTTAATGCATTCTATGCATTAAGATAAAAAAACCTGTGTGCAACGACAGAAGGGAAGAGCCATGAACACATACAGTGCCTTGCGAAAGTATTCAGCCCCCTTCAACTTTTCAACCTTTTGCCAGGCTTCAAACATAAAGATATACAATTTTATTTTTTTGTGAAGAATCACCAACAAGTGGGACACAATTGTGAAGTGGAACGAAATCTATTGGATAATTTAAACTTTTTTAGCAAATAAAAAACTGAAAAGTGGTGCGTGCAAAATTATTCGGCCCCTTTACTTTCAGTGCAGCAAACTCACTCCAGAAGTTCAGCGAGGATCTCTGAATGATCCAATGTGGTCCTAAATGACTGATGGTGATAAATAGAATCCACCTGTGTGTAAACAAGTCTCTGTATAAATGCACCTGCTCTGTGATAGTCTCAGGGTTCTGTTGAAAGCGCAGAGAGCATCATGAAGACCAAGGAACACACCAGGCAGGTCCGTAATACTGTTGTGGAGAAGTTTAAAGCCGGATTTGGATACAAAAAGATTTCGAAAGCTTTAAACATCCCAAGGAGCACTGTGCAAGCCATCATTTTGAAATGGAAGGAGTATCAGACCACTGCAAATCTACCAAGACCTGGCCGTCCCTCTAAAATTTCAGCTCAGACAAGGAGACGACTGATCAGAGATGCAGCCAAGAGGCCCATGATCACTCTGGATGAACTGCAGAGAACTACAGCTGAGGTGGGAGAGTCTGTCCATAGGACAACAATCAGTCGTACACTGCACAAATCTGGCCTTTATGGAAGAGGTGGCAAGAAGAAAGCCATTTCTCAAAGATATCCATAAAAAGTCTCATCTAAAGTTTGCCACAAGCCACCTGGGAGACACACCAAACATGTGGAAGAAGGTGCTCTGGTCAGATGAAACCAAAATCAAATTTTTTGCCCACAATGCAAAACGATATGTTTGGCGTAAAAGCAACACAGCTCATCACCCTCAACACACCATCCCCACTGTCAAACATGGTGGTGGCAACATCATGGTTTGGGCCTGCTTTTCTTCAGCAGGGACAGGGAAGATGGTTAAAATTGAGGGGAAGATGGATGCAGCCAAATACAGGACCATTCTGGATGAAAACCTGTTGGAGTCTGCAAAAGACCTGGAAACTGGGACGGAGATTTATCTTCCAACAAGACAATGATCCCAAACATACAGCAAAATCTACAAAGTAATGGTTCACAAATAAACGTATCCAGGTGTTAGAATGGCCAAGTCAAAGTCCAGACCTGAATCCAATCGAGAATCTGTGGAAAGAGCTGAAAACTGCTGTTCACAAACGCTCTCCATCCAACCTCACTGAGCTCGAGCTGTTTTGCAAGGAAGAATGGGCAAGAATTTCAGCCTCTCGATGTGCAAAACTGATAGAGACATACCCCAAGCGACTTGCAGCTGTAATCTCAGCAAAAGGTGGCTCTACAAAGTATTAACGCAAGGGGGCCGAATAATTTTGCACGCCCCACTTTTCATTTTTTTATTAGTTAAAAAAGTTTCAAAAATCCAATAGATTTCGTTCCACTTAACAATTGTGTCCCACTTGTTGGTGATTCTTCACAAAAAATAAAAATTTTATATCTTTGTTTGAAGCCTGAAATGTGGCAAAAGGTTGAAAAGTCCAAGGGGGCCGAATACATTCGCAAGGCACTGTACGTGAAACCTGAGAAGAGGAGGATCCTGGCTGCTCTGTGCAAAGCCAATTGCACAGAGGAGGTAAGTATAACGTTAAAAAAAAAAAAAAAAAAAAAAAAAGACTTTACAATTGTAACGAAACGTCTGCTTGAGTGCTTTCGTCATATACCACTTCCTCCCAGTCTGAATATAGATATCAGATATTCCAACCACTCACAAGCACAAAACAAGACGATACTTGTTTAGTTGCTGAACATGGACTCATTTACATTATAGAAGACAACAGACAGGTGGCTGGAGTTGATGACATTAGCATCTAAAAGTATGTGTCCCAACAGAATGAATCAGTCACTATTTCTAATATGGCATATACAGGGTTCCCAGAGTCTGTGTGTCTTGGGGGGACATGGACCTGAATCCAAAGTAAGACCACCTCAAGGGTCCCCAGGCATTCAGCTCACAAAGAGCACTGTTCCCCCAAATGCCAGGGCCCATGATCGGTAGGCAAGAGGCTAGAATTCAGTCCCCTCCAAAAGCCCCATGTCCTGGCTAGGTCTGTCACAACAATCACTCGGGAACTGTGACTCGGCTCTGGTGCCCCCATAGGAAGCTGCTGGCTGAGGAGGCACATAAGAAAAAAAAGTTTTTTTTGCCAGCACAGCTTGGCATAGTGATAATCTTGTCCCTTTATTTGGGTCATTTTACTTTGAAAAAGAGATCTTGCGAGGTACCGAAAGGTTGACCTGTGATCCCTGTTGCTTTATGTGAATAATGGACAAAGCTAATCACAATACCAAAGTCTGTTAGTGAAGATCCTTATTTTCCTATGATTGCATAGTACTACCATCCATCAATTCAGTACGGCACACTTCTTGAACTGATGGCAAGGCTTGTAAGGCAGTGTTTCTCAACTTCGGTCCTCAAGGCGCCCAAACAGGTCATGTTTTCAGGATTTCCCTCAGATGAAACTACTGTGGTAATTACTAAGACACTAAAACTGATGAAGTCCCCTGTGCAAAATAATGGGAAGCCTGAAAACACGACCTGTTGGGGCTCCTTGAGGACTGGAGATGAGAAAAATTACTGTAAGGTGTGCGAAAGCTACAATGCAACATCTCTATAAATGTATTGACGTGTTACCAGTGTTTCAGAGCTTCATAAGAAGCACCTTGCACCAACAGAACTGCACCAGGTGGGAATGCTGTAACATGAAATATTACAGCATGTTCTCTAAGTACTATATTACACTATTTTCTTTGTCTCATGATGAAGTATGTTACATCTGGTGTGCTAATGCTAAATCTGTAAACTTGAATCAGTCTGTCCTTTGTAGTACATTTTAATGGTAAAATTCTATGTGTACCAACTCTGTTAGCTGGTGTGAGATTTGGAAAACACCTCCTGCCAGTTCCTAACGGGCTGAAAAGGAATTAATTGCTCACTCCCGGCAGAAACACTCCTCCTGGATAAACATTTTGTTTCATATGTCTTTACTCCTCATCACTAAGGCTCTCTGTCACTTTCCTTGTGGCGGCCAGGCTGACAGATTGCAGGTTGGACATGCCCTCCCCTCAGATTTACATGCGTGGTGACAGAGCATTTAATTGTTGCCTGGCTCCAATGAATATTCATGGTTCACAGAACAATACAATTAAGCTCTCAGTTGTCACAACAAAACTTGCTGTGGCCTTTTGGTGAATGGGACCTAGCAGAACAATTAATGAGCCTAGATAATTCATTTCCAGGGCTATATACAACGAAATATGGAAAGAACAGCTTGTATTGGGAACACAAAACCTATGCAAAATTTAGCTTTTCTTGTTATATTTAACAAATAGACTTAGTAAACAAGTCATTTAATGAAATGTTAATAGCCTCTACAAAAATGTTACTTTAAAAAAATGAAGGCCTCTTCTTCACATGGGCATACCTAAGCGCTTACCCGTGCGAAAGGCTCTGTTTGTCCAAATGGATGCACATTTCCACGTGCAGGAGGTCCCATTCATGTTGGAATGCAGCTTCTACACGGAGACAGTAGCTTCTCCCTATTTGACATCCATTTGGGTACATATCCGTTAACTCACACTGTCTGCTTTCGGGGACACACCCAAATTCATGTCAGATTGGGAGCAGCAGCAGTGACCGTGTAGCCGCTACATCCCAATTAACATGAATGGGATTGAGTGCGTGTGCGAATGTACATAACACCTGAGTATCCCATGCAGACAAACATGGTCTTTCACACAAGTTTGCTCTTATAGTAATGTTAAACCCAAAACCAAAATTGTTTGTTTTTGGGTTTAATACTGCTTTAAGTACATATACAAAAAGTTCATAAACCACCACCAAAAATCTTCAATCAAGTGAGAGTGAAGTAATTCCTGTTTCTGTGAATAATAAGGTGCCTTCTAGTGTATAAATTTTTTATTTTTTTTTATGAGAAATAAATAGTTAGAGGCTACACCATGAAGAGTTCTCTCTTTTCTCGTTGTTTAACCTTCCTTAACGGATCTTTCATTTCGGGGCCCGTTTCCTTTGGGGGATACATCCCTTTGTCACCCATGCTCATTTGACTATCTGTAATGGGTGCCGAAACATGTTAGAGCTTTGATGTCGCACTGCTGTCTGTGCTCAATAAAGATTTAAGAAGAAGCAATCGAGGTGCCGGAATTATTTTTGCTATTTTGATGGAACACAATGGCTTGAGCACCGTTATTCAGCTCATCATCCTATAAATAGGCGGTAGAGCTTGGGTGAGGTTTTGTCTGTACCTGTAATGGGTGTCGTATCGGTTTGGTGAGTAGGATGTTTGCCCATTAATCTGTGGAAGAAGGCACCTTATTCTTCACAGAAACAATAATTACTTCACTCTCACTTGATTGAAGTTTTTTGGTGGGGGTTTATTGATTTTTTGTATACTTACACAATTTAAGTGGTTTATGAGCTCGGTATGGAAATTTGATCTAATTTATTTCTTTTTCACATTTAGAGCTTTGGTCTCACTACGGGCTGCTCTTTGTATCAATTTTATGTTATTATTCTTGGTATTGGTCTAGGGTGCATGACTAAAAAATTTTATTTATTTTTTTTAACCTAATTTATCACTGCTTTAAGCATGCCCATCTGAACGAGGCCTTAGAAGAAAAAATTTGTGGATTTACACCCTTGTTTTGTTTTTTTTACAGAATTATGTGGTGTTTTAATATCGGATGATTCTTGAACTTTTCAAACATAGATATCCCTTTTTGTTTTTTCCCCTCAAGCAGTCTTTTTAGCTGTTCATAGGTAGTGGATGGTTGTTGAACTATAGCAGATAATCTTATTGACAAAGATTTTCCTAATTAAAAATTAAGAAAAGTTTTCCCATAAGTTATCATTTGAACACTGAAGATACACAACATAAATCTTAAAGTCTCGTGCACATTGGCTTATTGTAGAAAGGTGTTTCTCCTGACAGGAAAAAATCAGCCTTACCTAAGCTGCGTTTTATTTTCTTTCCAGCCAGTTTAGCAGAGCTAAGTGCGTGGGTGTTTATTTCATTGACTAGAACTGTAATTTATTCTGGCTATTGAAATTAATATTCGCTAAAGGGCTAAACGGGCTTAGCTTGTAGGCCCGTTTAGCAGCATCAGGCATCCCCGTCTAGTCCATAGCTTATTTTTTCATTATGGGAGATGAAAGGAGTTGTAAAGGCAGAATGTTTTTTATCTTACTGCATTCTATGCATTAAGAAATGAAAAACCTTCTGTGTGTAGCAGTGTTCCCAGCGCTCCCTAATTCCCTGAACCCCTTTGCTCTCCAGCGATGTCCATGAGTGTCTTAGCTGTCCTGATTGGCTGAGACACAGCAGCGGTGCCATTGGCTCCCGTGGCTGTCAATCCAAATCAGTCAGCCAATCGGGGGAGAGAGGGGACAGGGTCAGGTCAGTGCTCCGTGTCTGAATGGATACACGGAGCTCTGACTCTGCTTGGGCTCGCTCGATAGGAGGAGGCGCCAGGAACAGCAAAGAGGGACCCAAGAAGAGAAGGATCCAGGCTGCTCTGTTCAAAACCAATGTCATCATCTGAGGAGGTAATTATAACATGTTTGTTATTTTTAAAGAAAAAACAAAACAAAAAAAACAAGCCTTTACAATCACTTGAAGTTACTGTTGGTGCAAGAGATGCAAACACTCCTAGGACTTATTGGATGACTGCAATTCAGATTTGAATCAGAAAAACCAAGATAAAATTGGCAGCTACTGCTATGCGGTCTTTCTAACCAATCCATAGTGCTATAGGATCCCCTTATCTTGTTTTATCTGTTAGTATAACAAGAGTTTGTATGCTTTTATAGAAAAAAAATATATATAATCATCTAAACTCAAATAAAATTGACATGAAATTATCCACATAACCACTTAATCCCCAGACCATTTTGCCGGCCAAAGACCAGAGCACTTTTTGCGATTCGGCACTGCGCTGCTTTAACTGACAATTGCGCAGTCGTGCGACGTGGCTCTCAAAATTGACATCCTTTTTTCCCCACAAATTAGAGCTTTCTTTTGGTGGTATTTGATCGCCCCTACGGTTTTTATGTTTTGCGCTATAAACAAAAAAATAAAAATTTTGAAAAAAAAAACACATTATTTTTTAAAATTTTGCTATAATAAATCTCCCCCAAAAAAATTATTAAAATTTTTTTTTTTCCCCTCAGTTTAGGCCGATGCGTATTCTTCTACATATTTTTGGTAAAAAAAAATCGCAATAAGAGTTTATTGATTGGTTTGCGCAAAAGTTATAGCGTTTACAAAATGGGGATAGTTTTATGACATTTTTATTAATAATTTTTTGTTTCTTACTAGTAATGGCGGCGATCAGCGAATTTTTATCATGACTGTGACATTATAGTGGACACATCGGACATTTTTGACACATTTTTGGGACCATTGTCATTTATACAGCAATCATTGCTATACAAATGCACTGATTCCTTTGTAAATTACACTGGCAGTGAGGGGGTTAACCACTAGGGGACAGTGTAAGGGTTAAATATGTCCTGGGGAGTGATTCTAACTGTGGCAGGGGCGTGACTACGTGCGACACAGCACTGATCTCTGCTCCCGATCACAGGGAGCAGAGATCAGTGACACTGACACTAGGCAGAACGGGGAGATGCTTGTTTACATTAGCATCTCCCCATTCTTCCTCTCCGTGAGGCGAACGCAGATATCCCCGCATCGATCAAATCCGCGGGTTCCGCGACTCGACTTACGGAGGTCACAACGGGCATACGAGCCGCTGTCCCTGCGATTGCAATGACACGCCGACAAATTTAAAGGGACGTACAGGTACGCCCATTTGCCCAGCCATGCCATTCTGCTGACTTACATTGGCGTGTTGGTCGGGAACCGGTTAAGGGCCGCCCTAAAGCAGATATACTGTTGCAGGGCGGCCCTCCTGTGCAGAATTGCACACATCACTTCCCTTAGTAAAAGCAGTACACAAAAACACTGGTTAGGCACACAGTTAACTCTTTTATCGCCCTAGATGTTTAGTCTCTTCCCAAGTCGCTGATCCCTGCCATTACTAGTATAAATAAATACAATTTCCAGTATATATACCATAGTTTGTAAACGCTATCAATATACACTTATTGGGATTTACTTATGTGTAGCAGAATACATATTGGCTTTTATAAGGAAGTTTGATTTTTTTTTTTTTATTTAGTATGTTTTTTATAGCAGAAAAAAAAAAATTTCTTTTATTTTAATCAAAATTGCTGGTATACCGCCAAAAGAAATCGCTATTTGTGGGAATACAATTACATACATTTTTTTTGGAGTGTTGCATTGCATGACTGTGCAATTGTCAATTAAGGTAACGCAGTGCCATATCGCAAAAGAAGGCCTGGTCGGGGGAGGGGGGGGGTTAAATCTTCCAGCGGTTATAAATTTCCTTTTAACAAAAAAATATTGATTAAGTTCTACTAAGTCAATGTTAAAGAGTTCTAGTACATAAGGTTGAGGTCAGACTTGTTGCTGCACTGTGATTTTACTTTCTTTAAAACACATGCCATAACTCCCCCGCACAGACCTAAAATCAGCATAGAGGTTTTATAGAGAGACCTCAAATAACAAAGTGTAATATATATATTCGTGTAAGTGACCACAACAATGACTTTTTCTTCCAACCTAATTTAGGTAAGCCTGAAGGTGTTTTAAAAGCAAAAAAATCATCTCTATGACACTACTCTAACATGTATCAATAGTAGAGCGCCACAACTGCCTAATATTAGAGGAATCTAAGAGGGTATTTACAACCACCAGAAATGTTCATCAGATTTTCTCTGTTTAATCCAAACTTTCTTCCTGGATTTGTTTCAGTCTCTAAAACATCATTAACATTCACTCTGAGGAAAACATCCTTGCTTTGCCTGAAACGTGATATGCATTTTGGTTTTGTGTTTGTAGGAAGAAAACTATAGGCAAATCAATCATGTCAATAAAAGGAGATGGTACAAAAATCTAGAGAAAATATGTTTGCTTGCAAAGTTGATAGAGCAAAGGACCATTTGTTTTCGACAGCTTTATTAGCGCTGTCATTGTGTATCAATTACAATACACAAACTTCTGAGTCTAATTTAGTCTTAAGCGACTAAGAGCTTTGATGTACTATAATGATGATGTAAGTAACCTGTGATTTCAGTGAGCGCTTCAAACGCTATATTCATCCTGCACTGTAGCAAAGTCTGCAAGAAGAAGATCAGATGTACTTTCCAACATCTAGAAGCACGGCTTAATCCCACGGTGAGCCTGCTGCTCAGCTTATGTGATTATAGGGCCTTTCATTCACCATAACCTGGATATCTGTTACCAAGCATAAGGCTTTCCAAAGCGGTGGAGATAATACTAAAAACATGAGAATGACCCCTTTAGAGGTTGAAAGAGATCTTGTTAGGTGTCAGTGCTTGAAGTGGTCTAATGCCAGAATGGGAGAATAGCTGTAGCAGAATGCTGAATACTTTAGAGCATAGATCAGGCAGCGTGCCATCACAATCTGTGCTAACAGTTTCTCTGAAGGGATAAATACAAGCGACCTAAGTGAGCTGATATTTACTAATACCTTTTGAAGAATATGATGAACGGTATTCCAAGGCAGTGACAACACAGTCATAAATTATGCTGGGTTCGGATGTGCAGTACTTTAGAGATATTTTTGAACATGACATAACCATTTTAATGCGTACTGTGACGGGAGTCTCTTTGGGCGGGGGGCTTGTGGAGCCCAGCTTGCCTTGGGGAGCACTGGGGGCTCCTGGTCCGGCTCCCCTGGCCCTCCTATGTGTAAAATCACCCTGTGTCCATTAGGGGCACAGGGTGACAGAGAACCCTAGTCTGATCTGTGCTAGTCGGACTCTGTACAGCCACACTAGAATATTGTATGTATGTATGTATGTATATATTGTGTGTTGTCTAATGCTGTTGTGGACTCTTTTCTGGGATCGTTTGGGGTGTGGCTGTGCCCATTGTTCGGTGGTGGATATATTTTCGACTTGATAATAGTTTTTGAAGCACTTTTGCGTTAAAGAAAAACTCACGTAAAATGCATTGTATGTATGTCTTCACACTGATCCGTTGCAGTGTAACGCACCTCCCTATTGAAGTGCATTGAAACACAGCAAAACACACCCATGTTGCATTTTTTGAGTCACATATGCTATGAAAATTGTGGGAAAATGGCCCATTTTTTCAGTGGCCATTATCGGCACCTTTATTTTCTATCGGCAGCATGCCAATTACCCTATTTTAGGACAATAATTTTCCACGGCCAATTTATATAGGTGCATCCCTAAAATATGGTGTTTACCCCCACTCCTGTCATAAGATTTAACTATATGTAGTGATAAAGGATAAAGAGAGCTCCTCAAGTGCAATACTACTAAATTTATTAGTGGAAAAGATAAAAAACACTTTCAGGAGTAGGAACAAAAGTAGGCTTGTCTGTAATAAACTGAACAGTGAAGACCGCACTCATCCATCGCTTGGTGTATTCCAATAAGTCCTCCTTGTCCTGCAGCACAGGACTGGGTAGTAGGCGAGATAATGTCCAGGTTCCAGAACCAGCGTGGAATGCAGCTGCAGTATGCCATTACATGGCATTGGAGGTAATGAGTTTCGGAGTATGCACTCCTTTCTCAAACAGATTCCCGACCAGGAAGTGAGCCACACTTATATACTGAGATCGCCATGGGACTATAAAATCTAGCGAAACCCAAACATCATACAAATTCAGCATTAATAAGTAAGTAACTAAGAACTTGGGATAATACAAAAAGACACTGGCAACAGAAAAGTAAAAAAATACACATATAAAACTACATATATTTGCAAAGAGCTGTGGGAGCAACCAATATAATATCTATGGAAATAATGAATTCATCCGGCAGCCCCTAACGAGTGCTTGAATACAAATTAACAAAAGTGGTCTATTGTATGTCTGTGTTACTTAACCACTTGCCGACCAGCGCACGCCGATGTACGTCGGCAGAATGGCACGGGCAGGCAAATGGGCGTACCTGTACGTCCCTTTAAATTTGCCGCCCTGCCATCAGGAGCGCGCCGCCGGAGGCGCGCTCCCGCGCTGGTCGTGACCCCCGTGAGTCCGGTCACATGACCCGCGGACTCGATCGCTGCGGGCATACCCGCGATCGTCTCACGAAGCGGCCGAATGAAGAAATGCCGTTGTAAACAGCATTTCTCCATTCTGCCTAGCAACTAGTGACGCTGATCTCTGCTCCATGTGATTGGAGCAGAGATCAGTGTTCACTAAATTAAAGCCCAGCCCCCCCACAGTTAGTAACACACCCCTAGGAACACTTAACCCCTACACTGCCACCCACTGGTTAACCCTTTCACTGCCAGTGTCATTTACACAGGAATCACTGCATTTATATAGCAGTGATTACTGTATAAATGACAATGGTCCCAAAAATGTGTCAAAAATGTCCGATGTGTCCGCCACAATGTCGCAGTCACAATAAAAATCGCTGATCGCCGCCATTACTAGTAAAAAAAAAAAAAAAAAAAAATTAGTAAAAATTGCCTAAAACTATCCCTATTTTGTAAACGCTATAACTTTTGCGCAAAGCAATCAATAATCGCTTATTGCGATTTTTTTTTTACCAAACATGTAGAAGAATACGTATCGGCCTAAACTGAGGGAAAAAAATGTTTTTTTATATATTTTTGGGGGATATTTATTATAACAAAAAGTAAAAAAATAATGCGTTTTTTTCAAAATTGTCGCTCTATTTTTGTTTATAGCGCAAAAAATAAAAACCGCAGAGGTGATCAAATACCACCAAAAGAAAGCTCTATTTGTGGGAAAAAAAGGACGCCAATTTTGTTTGGGAGCCACGTCGTACGTCCGCGCAATTGTCAGTTAAAACGACGCAGTGCCGAATCGCAAAAAGTGGTCTGGTCTTTGACCAGCAAAATGGTCCGGTCTGTAAGTGGTTAAAGTAGAACTGTAGGCAAAACTTTTTTTTTTCTTTTTGCCACCTGTGTCCCATTGCGGAGAATTCATTTCAATTCTTGCCCCATAGCCAAACAGGAATTGAGAGGAAATCTCTGAAAATTAAGGGAATTCCTTGGGGACCTGCAGGTCTTCAGTACCAGTGTCCTCAATGGAAGATTTCCCCTCCTATTACTTTTCTGGGGACAACTCGGAATTTTGGATTTATTTTTTACTTTCAATTTCAAAGATAATGGTAAACAGGACAAATAGAGTGTGAGTCTACTTAATGGGGGTACAGACAGCAATAAAAACCTGACACTAATCTATCTCTAACCGTTCTAATCTATCTCTACTCTATCCAAAACCAAAAAAAAAAAAAAGTTTTGCCATTAGTTATAATTTAATAATGCTGAACATGTGTGATGTTTCATTTTCGCTGGGTTTTATAGTCCCACGACAGTCCCACTATAGAAGTGTGACTAACTTCCTGGTCAGCCATCGGTTTGACAAAGAAGTGCATGCCCTGAAACAAGTTCTGTCCCACTGTCATATGACATCATGATGCTGCCACTGCGTTCCACACTGTTTCCAGAACCCAGAAGCCTTTTTGCCTACTAACTGGTCCTGTGTTGCGGTAGAGGGCGAACTTTTTGGAATACACCAAGCGATGGATGATTGTAGTCTTCACTATTACAGATGAGCCTAATTTTGTTCCTACTCTTGTGAGTGTTTGTTATCCTTTCCACCCAATGCATTTAATTATATTGCAATTAGAGTCGCTTTCTTTCTCTTTTCTCAGTACACAGAGTCACTTTTACTCTGAGAGCAGCCCTGGTGCCCACCAAATCTACTTCCAAAGAACTGTTATATTGGACTTTTTGCCAGAAATACCAATTACTTTCAGAGCACCCATATACCTCCCATTCGATTTAACCAAGTCATAAATCAAAAAAGATTTTACATGCACTGCGGACCAACTCTCCACTAAAAAGTTTATTCTCTGCAAAGTGCAGTATTTTACAGCCAATTTATTTGGGTGCCTCTGTTATAATGCACAGTCGTGGTTCTGGGGCTGTAGAGATGAATGAGGAAACTTTTGTTCGTGGAAAACACTCAAAGCTATAAACCAAGACCAGCATGGAGGACGACCTCCGTGCTGAGATTTCTGATAGCATTTATGCCTTCTGATATGGGCCAAGGTAGCACAAGATTTTATGTTAAAGGTACAACTGCACACCATCAAAGATTACAGAAGAATAAAAGGTAACTTTGTTGCCATAAAGAAAAAAATATATTGAAGAAAAGTGGTCTATAAAGGAAACGTAATACTTGTCTGCCCTGTGATCAGTGCTTCCAATCTTTACTGTCTTGCAAATACATGCCAGCCAAAGTATCTTTAAAATTCAACCCTTCTGGGTGTGTCAGATGCCTGTTTTCTGTGTTGCAGGCTATGGTTCCACCTGCTGGCTGCTATATTATTACCTACACAATAGTAACTTGGCACCCTGTGGGTGGTACCACATTATACAGTGGGGGATGCAGGTGTCCAACACACATGTTTTGGATAGATGATTCTCCAGTCAGTGTATTTCTGCAAAAGAGTGCAGATCAGAAGCACATGGGGGTGCGACAGATAAGTAAACATAACTCTTTTGAGGCTGTTTTTTTGGCTTGAAATTTAATCATTGGGCTTTGGGCATTCTAATTAAGGAGTAAATTAGTTTAAAACAAGCTTTCATTGGCCTCTGCAGATGTGGACACTGAGAGAACTTGATCCTTTACATTCACAGTTGAAGCTCCAAAATCATAGACCATCTTTCTTTGCTCCCTCTGGCAGCGGGACTTGGCAGCCTGTCATAATTTTGCAGGGGTTTTAAGCGATTTGAAAACCTGCTGCAACTGGACTCTAAAGTTTCTCTTGGGATCTTGGTGGATGAATTACAGTGCCTGCAACTACAGAAGTCACTAAAGGCTTGTTTTTAAAGTGATTTCAAAAGCCAATTTTAATCCTTGCCCAATTAGGCTTTAAGTATGTCTACTTGTCTATAGCCTGGCCATGGGTTTACAATTTACTTTTTACCTTTTAAACCTCGTAAGGGGTTTTTCACTATCAGGGTGGTAAGGATGTGGAACTCACTTCCACAATTGGTGGTGTCATTATTGTTAGTTTAAAAAATAGGCATCTTCACAAGCACATTATACCGGGATATGGGGTATGATTTTTGACATGAGCGTGCACACCCACACAGGTTGAACTGGGTGGACTGGTGTCTCTTCAACGTTACCAACTATGTGACTATTAAAAAAAACAATGAGAAAAAAGAAATCCTCCCTCTAACATGTTTGTGTTTTATAGTTGTTAAATCTTTAAAATATTTTTAAGATTACACTGCCACAATGATTTGAAGCAGAATTGTACTTGAGGCTTGGGTTAATGATCTCATGTTCGAAATAAAATATAAAATAGTAATGTGTTAATATATATTTTCCCCTTCCTAATAAGGGAAGCCTGTAAGGGGAGAATTTTTCAGTCTACCATTGCTGACGTCCCCTTATGAAGATGCTAGTTGCCTGGCTTTCTTGCAGATTAAATCGGGGGCCTCAAAACTTTCTAAACTAGGGGCCAGTTTATTTTCCTTCAGGCTTTTAGGGGGGCTAGACGTTGGCCAGCAGGAATAGAAATTTTCTTGATATCAGTGGGAGTAAACACTGCCCTATTGGGTATTACGGGAATGTATAGTGTCCCATTGTTGGTATCACTGGGAGGGATAGTGCTCCATTGTTATTAGTTGGCAGAATAGTGTCTTGAATCAGTGGGAGGAATATTGCCTCAAGGGCCAATCAAGGCATTCAAAGGACCGCAGTTTGGAGACCATTGACTTAAAGAAGAACTAAATGTAAAACTTTTTTTCAATTTGGATAGAGCAAGGGAGGGTTATAAATTTTTTCCCCCCACAATCTATGTACCATTATGGATATTTCCCTTCATGTCCTGTCCCAGAGCCAAAGCAGGAAGTGAGCGGAAATTCCTGCAAGTAAAGTAAAGTAAATCCCCAGGGGACCTCCAGGTCACCAGAACTAGTGTCCCCATTGGAAAATTTTCCTTCTATTACATTTCTGGGGACAACCCAAAATTTGTGATTTTCTTTTACGATCAATGATAACAGTGAACAGGACAAATAGAAATGGTGAATCTTTTTAACAGGGGCACTGACAGTAATAAAAAAGTGTTAGGTGTCCTAATCCATCCCCACGCTATCCAAAACCTAAAAAATAAAAAAGTTCTGCCTTTAGTTCTACTTTAAATGAAGAAGTTCTAGGTTCAACCTAATTTTACATGCTCTTCATATATGGCAGTAAAATTATTGAAGTCAGTAACAACCAGGCAACTAGAAACATCTGAAAGGGAAGTCGACAATGGCAGCCTATATATAGGTATATTTCTCTCGATACTCAGTGTTTAATGCGATATTAAGCTCAAAAGCAAACATTTACTATATTGCAGCTTAGCGTTTCTTAGATGTGATGTCAGCATTTGTTTTATTTTCATTTTCAACCGGTGATCCTGCCAGTAAGTCTGTTGTTTTTCAACAAAACAAGCTCTCCTGCAAATTATTATTAATGTAAAAGCATTACCCCAAAAGGGAAAAAAATAATATATGTATACAGTTACTGCTTGTGCACTGTAGCTGTAGTTTGGCTTCAATTTGGCAGTGTATCTAAATCTGCTAGTACATCTAACACTACCCCCTTCCCCCAACTGACTATGCTGCTGTTGCAGGTAAAAAAAAAACATGGCCCAGCAATCAGCGGATCACTAAGGGCCCTTTCACACTGGGGCGGTGCGGGCGTCGGCGGTAAAGCGCTGCTAAAAATAGCGGCGCTTTACCGTCGTTTTAGCGGCGGTCTGCGGGCGCTAGCGGGGTGGTTTTAACCCCCGCTAGCGGCCGAAAAAGGGTTAAAACCGCCCGCAAAGCGCCGCCGCAGCGGCGCTTTGCCGGCGGTATTGCCGCGCTGTCCCATTGATTTCAATGGGTAGGAGCGGTGAATACACCGCTCCTTCACCGCTCCAAAGATGCGGCTAGCAGGACTTTTTTCACTGTCCTGCCAGCGCACCGCTCCAGTGTGAAAGCCGGAGGGGAGAAAGGGGCCGGTTTTTTTCAGGCGCTACACAGGCGCTATTTTTAGCGCTGTAATGCCTGAATACCGCCCCAGTGTGAAAGCAGCCTAATACCATGCAAGACTCTTACAAACTGTCAGTGTATCTGCTTGCCCATACATCCTGTATGGGTAAGCCGATACTCGCTGACAGGAAGACTTGCTGATCTACCACAGCGCCGTTGTAGTTCACAAGCCGACAGCCACTTAGGAAGCCTGGGCTTGTAGTTCGTTCGGACACACAGAGCTATAAGTATGAATGATGCGGCCATGTGTGCGCAGCCCCGCACTGCTGTGCTGTTTTCAATCAGTGATAGTACGGGGAACTTCTCCCCATCCTGCTGCAACAAGGAGGGGGGCAGTGGCAGCTGCAGCACTGGGAACATACAGCCATTGAGAAAAGACAGCTGGCAACTCCATAGTAATCCAGTATTTTATTTTTCCGTACCAGACAGCGCAGACGCGTTTCGGCGATAAGTGTGCTGTGCAGCTTACGCACCCAGATTGCAACTTACAGTCTTTACCTAAACTCCACTGCTCTGAGCGATGCATCGTTTTGTTTGAGGCACTGGGAACATCTTATATATTCCATCCTAAACTCGGATGGCACATACAACATATTCCCAGAGGTGAACATATCCTTTAAAAGTAAATGAATGCAGCCATCCCTTCTAAGGATTGGTAAGCTAAGCTGTAATATATTACATTTTTGATTGTGGGTTTAATACAGCTGTAAATGAAAAAACAGAACATTTTCAAGGGTCCAGAAATTTGCAGATAGAACTCACAGACCCTGGCAAAATCACTTAAAATTTAGGACTGCTGCCAACTAATTACCCATAACCTCTAGTCGTAAATAACCAATAATGATGTTTCAAATTAGACTGCCAGTGCATCTGCTCTAGCTGCTGAAATTTTTCAATGAGTATGGCTGTTTCTCTAAAGAGCTTGTAAGTATTTCTTTCTTTCTTCTTTTTTTTTTTTTTTTTTTTTTTCTTCACCTTTGTTTTTAAATTGTAGAAATATGTTAAATTTAAGTATTGTATTTGTGAAATAACAGCTCAGCAAAGTCTATGTAAAATTTGTTTTTAATAATTGTAATGCAATGTGTCCAGACAAATGTTGGGGAGGAGGATGCAGCTCTTGAGCCTATTAAAATATCTGCTTTTAGATCAATGCCGAAAAAGCCTGTTAACAGAAAAGATTTCTTTCTTGACTCAGAATGTCATGTTTGGACTTTGACCGCATCTTACTTTTTTTTTTTTTTTTTTCACATGCTCTTATTAAGCTTTTCGTTTTGGAAATGGATGCTTTAGGTTAAAGAAACTCTTGCTTGTTCCATAAAAAAAAGTATTTTGGGCAATTATATTGGTTGGCGGCTGCTTCTAGCAAGTGCCGGCAGCACAAAAGAGAGATTGATATAATAGGTCCCCATATTTCATATGACTTTAGGGAGGATCAGAGTGAAACTGACTTCAGACTGTACCAAGTATGTAACAGCCAGTGTGGGTGAATCAGCGGAAGAATAAAGATTTTTGCTTGTTATAGTGAAATCTGCCAGCTGCAGAAACCTCTCAAGGTCATGTGTACCTAGAATGACCTTGGGCGTTTCATCTCTTCAAAGTAGGGTATTTGTCTCCTCTTTATATTTGATGTAAAACTATAACGGTGAACATAACTAGTCTGGAAACGTATACCAGAATCTTGTATTTTTAGTACAAGTTCTTCGTGATGTCTGTGTAGACAGACTAGTTTTGTTCTGTATTTCATCCCAACCTAGGAAGCATATCTTAGTGCCACAAGTACAATAGTTTAACTTGTACCTCGCACATTCCAATGGTTTAATATTTTTTTTACTGGGGATATCTTTTTATCATCTCCTAATATGTATATCAAATATAATACCATGTGTTTTTATTAATATTATTATAACAACAATATACCTTATATCCAGTTGACCCCTTTATGTTTTATGGCATGGTGGTAGGTGAATTTTGCTCATAAGACTTTACCATTTAATACAGAGTTGTTATCACGTAGCTGGTGCTGGAGTCCAATGGAGAGAGGGCTTCTCCTGTGGCTAAGCTCCAGACTCCCCTAAAAGTGGAACAGGAGGAGTTGGTTTAAAAAAACAAAAAAACACGGGTCGCCTGTTGAAATTGCTTGCAGAGATGTTCTGACTGGAGTGTTGTCAGACGAGATGTCAAAGTACTCAGAGGAGACACCAGGATAGTGTCTGCAGACAGCTGGCGCCTATGGGAAGTAGAGTATGAGTCAGGAGAGAAGCCAGTTCAAAGCCAATGTCAGGCACCGGAGGTGGACAAGAGCAAGTGTAGTCAGGAGGATAGCCAAGGTCATACACAGGTAAGCAGGGTAAGACCATCTGCCTAAGAAGCAGATCTCAGATCATGAGGTAGAAGACGGGTGCCTGGTAGGTAACAGCTTCTTAAAAAAGAATACAACACCAGTTTTCTTAAATGATAGGTTTTCTTTAACCACTTCCCGACCAGCGCACGACGATGTACGTCGACAGAATGGCACGGGCAGGCATATTGGCGTACATGTACGTCCAATATTCGTTGCCGCCGTGCCATCGGGAGCGTGCCGCCGGCGGCGCGCTCCCGCGCTGGTCGGGACCCCCGTGAGTCCGGTCGCGGGACCCGCAGACTCGATCGCCGCGGGCATCCCTGCGATCGTCTCACGGAGCGGCCGAATGGAGGAAATGCTGTATAAACAACATTTTTCCATTCTGCCTAGCAACTAGTGACGCTGATCTCTGCTCCATGTGATTGGAGCAGAGATCAGTGTACACTAAATGAAAGCCCAACCCCCCCACAGTTAGTAACACACCCCTAGGAACACTTAACCCCTACACTGCCACCCACTGGTTAACCCTTTCACTGCCAGTGTCATTTACACAGGAATCACTGCATTTATATAGCAGTGATTACTGTATAAATGACAATGGTCCCAAAAATGTATCAAAAATGTCCGATGGGTCCCCCAAAATGTCGCAGTCACAATAAAAATCGCAGATCGCCGCCATTACTAGTAAAAAAAAAAATAATAAAAAATTATTAATAAAAATGCTATAAAACTATCCCTATTTTGTAAACGCTATAACTTTTGCGCAAACCAATCAATAATCGCTTATTGCGATTTTTTTTACCAAAAATATGTAGAAGAATACGTATCGGCCTAAACTGAGGGAAAAAAATGTTTTTTTATATATTTTTGGGGGATATTTATTATTACAAAAAGTAAAAAATAATGCGTTTTTTTCCAAATTATCGCTCTATTTTTGTTTATAGCGCAAAAAATAAAAACCGCAGGGGTGATCAAATACCACCAAAAGAAAGCTCTATTTGTGTGAAAAAAAGGACGTTAATTTTGTTTGGGAGCCACGTCGCACGACCGCGCAATTGTCAGTTAAAGCGACGCAGTGCCGAATCGCAAAAAGTGGTCTGGTCTTTGACCAGCAAATTGGTCCGGTCTGAAAGTGGTTAAGTGATCCATACACATGAGCTTCATATGGTATGCAAACACAATTTTTGGACATACTACTTCTCATCTACAAAATCTCTCTCATTTGCCAACAGTAATGCTCACTGAATGCTTATTTCCGACAATGCATTCTTTCATGCAGTATCCTTGTCGTATGCTTGTAGTCAGATAGATTTGTTATGTGCCAATTTGTCATGTGCTGTGTACGTTTTTTTTCTTTACAAATTATATATATTTTTTTTAGGCAGTCTAATTAGTTGCATTTGCCAGTGTTATTAAGAAGTCAGTGAAAATAAAGCAGTCTACGTAGGATAATTTTCACATTAAACGCTTCCAGTGTTGTCACTTTTTATAGCATGCATTCCTGCACACTCACAAACAGTTGGCAAAGGGTGTGGACAGCTGTCCTGGTACGCACTGTAAGCGCTTGCCATTCATGGCCAGCTGTTGAATTTTTATCTCTGGGTCAGATGCTTAGCTGGCATCCATTTCTATAAAGCATAGAATGTGTGTTGGAAAACAACATGGTCAGTAAATAAACAATAAACATTATCCCTACTCATTATCTAAGATAACTTTAGGAGTAATAGTGAGGACCCAGTAAGTTCTTCCAGCAGTCACAGCGGGGTCACAATTATCAATTGGCAATACTTTTTAGGAATTGAGTAAAATATCTGACAGACCGCATTAAAGTGAGGAGCAGTGCAAATTTGCAGGAAATCTGCAACGCATCAAAAACACAACCTGTACATGCAGAGTGTATGTTAACAACGCCCCAAAATCAGTCTTCAAAACGCAGTACGATTTGCATAATCGGATCGCATAGGTGTTTATACCCATGCAAAACGATTCTGGTATGGACAAAAAAAGGGTCCCGCACGAGTTTGGTGCCAATGCAGTGCGATTTGAGCCGTATAAATCCATGGCTCAAATCGCATCCCCCCCGCCAATCTTGACCTCTGTTGTATTCACTTGTTCAAGCGGAAAATGCTACCCCAAACTTCCACAGTATATAGTCATGGAATTATATGCCTTCACATTTGGTCATGTAAAGATCGCAGTTTAGGCAAAGATGTTGGTTGATCAGCTCTAAATGTTGGTCCCCAATCCTCTTTGAGGTTATACTTAATGCCTAGTCATTTGATGTGCTACCATGGCAGTCTGAAACGGCATTTCCTTCAGCATGAGTAATACAAAGCTTATTTTTCATCTTTTATTTTAACAAGGGGCCCTGTGGTCAGGTCAGAGGGGAACATTTTAAGTGTATTTGTTCAAAGCTGAGGGAGCAAAAAGTGATGTCATCTACTGGGTAAAGTGCAGTATGCGTCTACCACACACTCCCTTTCCTGCCTTTTAGCCTATAGGAAGCATCATCCTGCACTGTCTCTAATCCTGAAGGACATGGTGGATCTCTGGTCTTCAATTTGTTTCACTCTGCCTGTCTACAGTGAACTGGTTATCTTGGGTCACCTGAAACCTGCATCAGCTGCCCAGGTTTGAGAGTACCTGGGGCTGTGTCTCACATTGGGCATAGTTAAATTTCCATCATATGGATGCGGTAGGACTGCCCTCCCTTAGCCCTTGTACACGGACATTCTGACTCAAAATGTCCGATCGGAACGTGTTGACGGATAATCCGACTGTGTGTGGGCTCCATCGGACTGTTTCCATTGGAATATCCGACGGACAAAGTTTTAGAGCTTGGCTATAAAACTTTCCGACAACATGATCCAATCGGACTTTGTCTGATTGTGTGTAGAGAATTCCAGTCGGACAAAGTGCCACGCATGCTCAGATCAAATTCCTAGACCAAAGCTATTGGCTACTAGCCTGAACGTAGTCCCGTCCTAACAAAATAACGTCATCACGTTACATGCGATCGGATTTTCCGACAACTTTGTCCGACCATGTGTATGCAACACAAGTTTCGGACAAAATCTGTTGGACAAAATCCAACGGATTTTGTTGTCGGAATGTCCAACCGTGTGTACAAGGGTTAAGACATACAGAGTCATCGACATGGGTAGCCTCAGGCTATACTGCCCATGGAGCATTTACCTGGTATTCCCTGCAGAAATTGATACCTGGAACCTAGGATTCCTTTTAATGATAGGTTCATCATCAGTCTTGGCTCCTTCAGGTGAGGCCAAAGCCTTTCCCATGTCCACGGAGACCTCCTTTGTTGCATGTGCTCAGCTGCTGTGGCATTCTGCCTTCAGAGGCTCGAAGGGCATTTTGGTACTATCCCTTGCAGTGTCTTTCTAAAACATGTTACCCTCTCTGATTCAAAATCCAGTTCAACAGTCTAGGAGTGCAAAGACTTTTTTTTGTTGGTTGTTTTGTTTTTTGGAGATTCAGCAGTCTTATGCCATTTACCCAGTATGTCTCCAGGTCTAAAGCAGCCCTAATATATTATTTCTCAGTACGTATTTATTGGCTGTTATGTGTTTTATCCACTTTTAAGCTATTATGCATAGCAGTTCGTGTTTATTCATTATACAAAGAATTTATGCAATTCATAAGTGCTTACATTTTAGTCAAGTGCTCTAATATTCAGGCCTGGTTTTAGAGTTGTACTTTTGATTTGTTTACCAGTGTTTATTGACTACCCTACTCTTGGTACCTTACTACTGCCCTACTACCACCCGTAACTTCCAGGGGTACTCCATGGGTTACCTGTATTACTGGTTTATAACTAGTGGCTGGATAATATTTATGGTTTGGCTTATACCTCATATATTTTGGACTGTGGATCTGTATATCGGGAATACTCACCCCCCCCCCCCCAAAAAAAAAAATGTCCCCTGATGTAAATTGTCAATCACGATAAACATGGGCCGCCATCCTGCATGCAAATAAAAAACAAAAAAAAAACCTGCAGCGCATGACGCTACCATCACTAGGTTACCTTACCCCCATGATGGCACTCACTGTGACCCTATGATGTCATAGGGACGGGGTCATAAGTGAAGAGTCTCCAAGTACTATCATGGGGGTACTTGGTGGTTGGGGAGCAGGGCTGCAATTCAGTGAGTGTCTAGTAATGGGAGTGGTTGTGTTTGGTGGGCAGTGTTGTTGTTTTTTCTTTTTCTGTGGATTGGCAGCCAGAGTTAATCATGATTCACCGTGGATTTACATTGGACATGTTTTGTATATATTTTAATGACTTGTTAAAAACGTTGTTTTTAATTATGAAATTTTTGTGAAGGAGTAGGGCTACTGTGGGTCTGGGGGCCCCTTCTTAAATCGGGCTTGCAGATTTCGATAAACTAACCCCTGCCCCTAGACAACCACCAGGCCAGGGTTGTGGGGAAAAGGGCCATAGACTGATCAACATGGGGGGGCTCTTGTTTGCCCATCCCCCATTTCTGGCCTGCTGGGCTGCATGCTCAGATAAGGGTCTGGTATAGATGGGTCCTTATACTATATTTTTCTGGTGTGGATTTCTGCTTACAATCCATATTAGACCTGGCATTTTTATTTTTTGTTTTTGCTGTCTTTTGTATACATTCTGCTGTCTGCGGGGAATCCCTTGCTGAAAGTAGGAATGACTCATAGGAAGCTGGTGGATGCAGGGATGAATTAATGGTTGTTATAGAATAGATGACACATGTATGTGAGCTGTCAGTAGTGCACACCCCAGTAAATTTATATAGAATAGGTTTTTTCAAGGGCTTTTTTAGCAACAAAAAGTAGTACTTGTGTAATAATTAATTTTGAGTAAAAAAAATTATTTTATTGTATCAAAAAGTACTTGGTAAATACATTAAAGTTGTAAAAAGCAATCCTGGCTTAGACATAAAAGAAAAGTATAACCCATCAGTGGTGAAACAGACAATACATATTACATGAAACCTATTGTGTCAACGTAGTATTTCACATGATATCCCTATGCGTTTCCACCCTTGTAATTATTGGTCTTCTTCAAGTAAAACTTTGTCTGTGCCGAAAAGAGACATACAGATTTTTTTTTTTTTTTTTTTTTTTTTATATATTATGCATTATATTTCATCATGTGTAAGGTATTGTATATCTACCATTTCTCATGGGAGAGCTATGTCCTACAGCCAGACATATTTTAAAATTGAGCTTCGATGATCCCAGAACCTCCTTGCACTGTCCTCATGCCTCTCAGGGCGATCCTTTACTCCACGGAACTTACAAGCGACCACCTTTGTATTGGACTAGCCTGAGGGACAGGGTGGGGAAAGAATGAGCAAGCACCTGCGAAGCATTGTAACATCCTTGGTAATTATAATTTTGGAGAAAAAAGTTTAACTACGATTATCTATCAAGCTAAAGTGCCATCAACAAACAAAAGTATTACTGCGTGGTTGTATTCGTTTGTATGCTTCCTATATGTAATGGTATTATGGCTTTCATGTATACTTGCTATATATAATGGTATAATGGCTTTCATGTATAGTTTGTATAGTTGCTATGTATATGTTGACTTCCATATATATATATATATATATATATATATATATATATATATATAATTAATGCATACATACATGAAAACAATCTGATAAAAAAGATCATGACGGGGAGTGTTCGGTGAAAAATCTATATATATATAGACAATTCCTCAAGTTTGGCAATTGGCGAAGTGTTTTGGAATAAACATCTCGCCATTCGGAAGTGACATTTTTTTTTCTCTCCTAATAAATAAGGTAGCAGTGTGAGCAATGTCCACAGGGGAAGGATCCTAATATTGAACATTGTTTTTTTGAGGTAGATTTGTCTTTTAAACTCGCTTTTAACCAATCTGTCTTTAAATGACAGAGCTTGTCAATAGGTAATTAGTGGATTGTCTGTTACAAATTGTTCAATCTTTTGGTCATCTGTTGGGGTCAACCAATGTTTCTCAATGATTTCTCTGATCTGTATGTGCTGATTGGAGAAGCAAATGATTATTTTCATAGAGTCAAAGGTAGGGTTGTGCGTTTTTTTATTTTTTTCTTAAAAGTTGATAATGGGACTGACAAATTGTCTTTATTGTAAGCCTTTTCTGTGAATGAGTAGGGGTACTATGGATCTGGGGACCCCCTTCGTAAATCAGGCTTCCAGATTTTAATTAGCTACCCCCTGCACCTATACAACCATCAGGCCAGGGTTGTGGGGAAGGGGGCCATAGACTCATCAACATGGGGACAGGCTGCCCCCCCCAATGGTGAGGTCATGTGGCCTGGTATGGTTCAGGGGGGACACTCGTTTGCCCCACCCCCATTTCTGGCCTGCCAGTCTGCATGCTCAGATAAGGGTCTGGGGTAGATTTTGGTGGGTCCCTATGCTATTTTTTTTTCTGATGTGGATTTGCGCTTAAAATCCTATCAGACCTAAGGGCCCGGTATGGATTGGTGGGGGACCCCAACGCTTTTTGTATTTATGCCGTCTTTTGTATGCATTCATACTCATTCATGACTCGTTGGAAGCCGGTGGATGCAGGGATGACTCAATGGTTGTTTGGACATCGACTGGAGTCGTCTCCTAACAACCAGCACAAATTGCTTTGTAAAATCAAAAGAATTCAGATGTCATTTAGATGTTTGCCTATTGAAATCTATGGTCCTTAAAATTGCACTGCATTGCACCAAACTTGCATAGGACCCTTTTCAAAGTCGGATCGCAGTCGCACTGCATTTATGTGAATAGGCTCTATAGAAACTGTTGTTGTTTCACTTGTCGTGCGATTCAATGCATTAGAGGCACTGGCTGGCAGGATTGTGGTCTGTGTGTATGTGTGACCTAGAATTCTCACCTACACATGGTGAAGGGCTCCAGGGTTTATGTCTGATGTGGAGAAAGCAAACTTTCTTTTCTCTTAATCTTAATCATTTCTGTTTTGGTATTGCATCCAGGAGGCTTTGTAGTGCTCTGAGTTGGAAAACACCTCCATTTCTAGGGCCACATCTTACTGTGAAAAGGCAAAGTATTGATAGAACACCAAAAACAAAAAATACAAGAGCTGCCTGTTTGCAGTAGGGAACCCAGTGAAGGTAGTTAATGGCTCATATGAGCAGATGTTTTGTTTTCTTTTACGATATGAACTTGCTGTACAAAGCCCTCCTGCACTGAACTGTGTTTGCTGCCTTGCTGAGTAAGCCTGTATGCCTGACACTGGTCACCTGGAGAAGGGGATAATCTTCTTGAAGGAGTCACACATAGCCGTAAAATCCTGGCAGATTTTAAAATTTTCTTGCTATACTAGAGAATTTAACTTTATTTGCTGCCTGTGTGAGCTTTTCCCACACTTCTGACACCAATGAAATAGACACTGGAAGTCTTGCAAGTGGGTAAACAGCAAGAAGAAAGTTAAGATTCTCTTCCTTTCTTACTCTATAAAAGAAAAACAATGTCTGGAGTTGAGCTTAACCAACCTGCTTCAATGATCACTGTGACAACCTATTAAAACGATCATTCACTGTAACTTTGTGAATTATTACAACGTTACCCTTGCAGCACCTGTCAATGCAGATTATAGGGCTTGTTCTTTAATCTTGTAATGAAAGGTGCTCCAGCACAGCTTTAGTAAAGGAAATGTTATTTTTCAAATTTTTACTTAGATTCTTCCTTGTCTCATAGTTATACTACAGCTCAAATATTTGTAATAATCCTCTATGCCTCTCATGAATAAAAAAAATATTTAGTTCTTTATGCACTACTCATTTGACAGTGCTCCAGTGATGCCCTCTGAATCCTTTTTCACCACTGACTGGTGGTCCTTTTTCAGGTTGAATGATTCCCAGCCTTATTTAGCACATTTCCCCAGGTCATTATGCAGATACTTCTTGAAGTTGAGTCTGTTGATCGTAGTTGTAGTTGCACCTATTGGCACAGTTCTATTTACCTGGGGTCTGTGAGTACTTTACCCGTGTCCTGTAGGGTAAGATTAAGATAAGGCATATTCTAACTTATCTGTAAATTACAGTGAGTAAAAGTATAGAGTATATTACAGGGTGCATACCACCCTCCCTTCCATTCTTTATTCACTCTGTATTGCTTGCTACAAAATTGAGTACTCATGGAGTGGGGTAGGGTCATTGGTGAGGTGCCAAGGGGAGAGTGGGTGTGTCTTTGAAAGCTCTGCCAGTGCCCAATCATCTGAAGGTACGAGCTTTTAACCCAGTGTCTATGAACACTTTGCCTATGTCCTGTACTGTACTCTAAGATAAGGAATTTACAGGTAATTCATAACTCCTCTGTCGGTGAGTACAAAATAGGGGTTGACATCGTTTTTTTCAGGGCCGATATCGATTTTTCAGCTGCCTTTCAGGCCTATCGCTGATATCAGGTGCCGACATTCTGTAGATTTAAAATATTTATATTTACACTGTCCTTTTAATATTTTTTTTAGCACTTTTATTGCTTTAAATGTAAACATACCTTGTGATAGTAATAAGCAGTGACAGGTACTCTTTATGGAGAAATCTGAGGTTGATAAGACCCCAAACTCCTCCTTTGCACTTGAAAGTATTCAAAATGCCAACATCTGCATTTTTAAAAGTTGTATTTTTTTTAAAACGGGAGCCTTTAGAATGCCAGTAATCTGAAAGTGATGTCATGACATCACTTCTGGGTTACTAGACCTGAGACCCGAAGCTGATTCTGGCTTTGTTCGGGCCTTTGGCCAGCCGGCAGATGTGCCAGGCCCGGACAAAATGGCGAGGGGAGGGAGACGCCCCCTCCGTCTGTTTGTAAGCTGACTGTTCACTCTAAAGAACTGTACCTGGGTGATAACTGCAGCTGCATGCATCGCCCCGGTACAACCCCTTGAAGCAATATCTGGATAATCGGTCGACCCCGAGCACAAGGGGTCGGCAGTGCTGATCAGTGTATTCGCCACTCTGTCGGTGCACAATAGCTCAGCAGGAGTGATTCCCCATCCACCTCCAGTTTGTGGATGGAGGAACCTTGTCGTTTTTTTGTTTTGTTTTTTTGTTCAACCCAGTGGTTGAACGAAAAAAAAAATGGTTATTGAATAGGCTGACTTAAAGCACTTTATTTACATTTTTTATTTATTTTTTGATACTTATAAAATAAAGCCTTGGATTACAAATTCACAAAGTCCTGAAAACACAATATACTCTGTAGCGGTTATACCCCTGGTATGTCTCCAACCCCGAAACTGACCAACTACAGAAATCATATCTCTGTTCCTCTGCATACACATACATTATTTTTTTTCTGGAAAAGCACTACTTTTTCCTTTACGCCCAAGAACCTCTCTATGCACAGGGTGCTGTTATGAAAGTGTTTAGTGAAGATAGTTCTGGGGAGCATGCCTACGTCAGTAAGAACTGATCTGGAGCACTCTGATCTCTTCTCCGAGCAAGAAGTATTTTAAAAGCTGGGTGATGATGTCAGACTGTGATAAAAATAAGATTCTAGCTACAGGAACAAAATAAAAAGGAAAAAAAAAAGATTATGTTGAAACAGCCTTGAGGAACAGGGAGTATTTTGATACAGCTTATATTTGGTAATGAGTGCTGCTCTTATTTGATAAGAATGCAGATGCAGCACAGTCGTCGGTGTACATGAACACTTATAAATACTTTATACGTCTCTGTTGTGAAAATGAATGAAGGCAAGGAGATAATGGAGAGACTAAAAAGGAATAAATACTCCTTGTAGATATCTCTTCCTAGATCTGGCCTTTTAAAATGTTAGCATAATACGTGTAACTGCTTATTTTACAATTACATATTTAACTACAAGTATTTGTCCCCATTTGTGACTTCAGTCGAATTTTATCATTATTGCTTGGCGAGAACTGGAGAGTCATTTCATACTGGGGGGAGTTCCATGGAGCTAATGAGACAGGGTGCCAGAATAAATCAATTTAACAAGCTCCCCTCAAGTAAGCAAAGCAATAAATGCAGAGATTTTTTATTTGCTATTTTTTTCTCTGTAGCTAATGCAGCGGAATAACGACCATTACACTAAACAAAGAAGCAGTTCCATTAGAGGTAGTTTGTCAGCATAGCTTGTGACAGGAACAAACCTTAACAAACAGTGTCCTTGCAAGAGTCATGCTTCTAATAAGACATAACTAGCAATAGAGATATAGAAAAATGTCAGTAAAGTGAATCATTCCAGCAAAAATGAACCTACGAGTGTTTTATAACGGCAAGAAAATTACAGCCAGCATACCACAGGTTGCCTGACATGTGACAAAAAGAAAGTTGACTTTTTTTATTCAAGTATTATACCTGCTACATTGAATTGTGATATGACCTGCCTTTTCAATTTAAGAAAGATGTTGGAATTAAAATTTTGGTAAATTGGTTAAGGAGCCCCATCAAAAATAGATTTTTTTTTTTTTTTTTTGCACAGCATTATCTTTTTCTTCATCAACAATACGATTTGTGAGAAGCTCACTGGGGATGTGGTCTCCGTGCTTGGCTACATGCTTCAGATTGCCCTGATTGATTCCAGTGTGTTCCTAGTTCAGTTTTGGACTGTCTAAGAGAGGCATCCTTGGAACAGGTTCCAATGACGCCTCCAATGGCATATGTGTAAGATGACAAGTAGGGCTGAAACAACTAATCGATTAATCGACAACTAATTGATTATGAAATCAATCGATTACCATTTTCATAATCGATGAATCGGCCAGTAACATAATGGGGTTAAAAAAAAACTAAAATGAGCCCTTTATAGTACAAAAAATATAATCACTACTGTAAATATTACTTTCACTGTTCTACGGTAAAATAATGAACCCCTTCCAGTAGCGATTATCTGCTTTTTTGTACTATTATCGGCTTTTTATATCCGCTGCATATTTGGAAAGGGTCAGGGACTGTTAACGCAAAACTGTGCTTTTTTTGGTTCAATATACTTCAATGGAGAAGCTGCAGAAAAGAATGTAATGTGTTTTTGCAGCAATTTGTGTTTTTTTAATCTGCCCAAAAAAAATGCAAAAACGCAAATAGCAGTAAAATCACGCGCGCAAAAATCAAAACGCACAGCAATAAGTACTACAGAAACAGATCATAGGTGTGTACCGAGCCTTATGCTGGCCTCACGGATCAATTTTCAGGTGAGAATATTCAGCTGAAAAATCTTTGTACATTCGCTGAATGAAAGAATTTTGTTTGAAATTTTCATTTCTAAACAAAAACCACATACACTGTCTGAAAATTTATTTGACCTAGAAGTTTTCCATTTCCAATTTTTCCCGTCACTGTGGTTGAAAGCGAACGTCAATTTGACCCACTTTTTCTTTTTTTAAGGTTAACCGATTACTCGATTAATTGAAACAATAATCGGCCAACTAATCGATTATTAAAATAATCCTTGGTTGCAGCCCTAATGACAAGAACACCTTATCTTTTTCCTTGTGATTCATAGAAACAACTGTTTGAGTTTTGGATGGTCCCTGGTCCAACCTTTTTATT
>NW_027507903.1:145479960-145677460 GCF_037356315.1 Lithobates pipiens
GACTCTGTGAGCTTTTTATTGTTTGTTTCCTTGTTGCAGATTATCCCTCACTTTCTTTTTGGTAAAATGTTGTCACCAAAACATAAAGGGAAAATCGATCTGAGCCCAAGGGAGCAATAAAACATGACAGTAGTTCTAACCTTTCCCCATTTTGTTCACGACTAAAGAAAAAGTTTTGGGTATGGATCTACTTTTTTATTCTGTCCAGGAGCTGGGACTGAAATCTGGCTTTATTTTGCAGAGCTGCAATAAAATTCCACCATTCTTCAATGACTGGACTTAAAACTAAATACGGGTATAACATAGTGCAAAATTAGAGTTTGCCTTTAAAAACAAAGAGCAAATCAAGTATGCTACAGTATGGATCAACCATAAAGTATTGCCAATTTGTTCGGTATCCCCCTATTTAGGAAGGAAGGAGGAACATGGGGTTTGTAGAGTAGATAGTTATAAAGATAAGGAATACGTCAGGTATGGCATTTGGGGATAAGCATGGAGGAAAAGGGGGGGAGGGTAACATATATGTATTTTGTTAGTGTATTTAGCTGTTTGCCTGATGATCTGATTTTAAACTCACTTTATTTTTATAAAAGGGACAGAAGGAATGGGGTGTTGCTACATAGAGTGGGTTCAGTGAAATAGGGGGAAGTCAATGAAATATATTTATTTAAACTATACATGTATTTATGCAAATATATGCTATATATTCTTATATATTATACTCCCTGCTGTACATTCAGGAATCATTTACGTGTAGTACAGATTGATGTACATACACATTTTTGCAAGGAGCATTCACACAGTACATGTACCATAGACTTCAATATATTTGGAGGGAATCTATCACTCAAACATTTGGAAGGCAGGGCTGAATGACAGCCTGTCATTTCTGCCAGAGTACATTGTATTTTATAATAATAATAAAAGCTCTGACCCGTGTAGGAACTCTTAGTTTTAACATTTCCCGCTGAAGATGACAAATAAAATGTCAATTCTTTGTCCAGTATTCCCATATAATAAACTCTGCCCAGGAATCAACTATCAAAACTTATTTATGTCGTTTGGTTTTTCAGTTCTTTTGCTTCCGAGGCGTAAAAGAATACACATTGCTTCCACCTTCGCTGCTGTCAGGGTAAAATTGACGTGTACCCTCCCTGTGTCAGGCCGAGGGTTAATTGTTAAAATAGTCTTAATAAGTGAAAGCGTTGGATGTTGAAACTTCTTTGCCGGAAGCCTTTTAGAAGAGTTTATGGTGCTTAAACAATTTAATGCCCTCTCCCAGAGTTTCCTAAAGTGCTTTTGTAAAAGTAAGGTTTTAATTTTTGTTTTCATTGAGTTAAGAAACATTAGCAAATCTACATTAATGGCGTTTCTAATTGAACAATTGGCATTCCTAATGGATTTAATTCTGCTGGCAGCTATTTCATTACTTAAATTACCCTCAATGCTTTGCTAATAATGTTTCCTTGTTTTTCTTGGTTTTAGTACAGTATCAGCTCACATAGTTTTATTATTAAAAACATGCAAATACATTTATATTCCCCAGCAAATGAGTACCCATTCTGGGCAGATGAGGGATTCTGATTATCAAAATCAAATATTTATGCAGCAAATTCAGTCATCAGTAGCCCTTTGTGTTTTTCTTATTTTTTTTTTTTTCTATTGTGATTGTGGTTTTCCAGCCTTCAAGTGGATAGCAGCTCAGAAACTTTAGGGTTTATTTTCTAAAGCTGTAGAGTGCAAAATCAGGCTCACTTCTGCATAGAAACCAATCGGCTTCTAACCTCAGCTTGTTCAATTAAGTTTTGGTAATAAAACCTAGAAGCTGATTGGTTTATATGCAGAAATGAGACTGATTTTGCACTCTGCAACTTTAGTAAATAAGCCCCAATGTTTCCTAGGTGAGTTTTCATCTGAGGCTTAAAATGATAATCAAAGGTGACCCATGTCCTGCAGGTACTAAAGGCTGTGGTATTGTTCTAAATCTGGGCCACGGTTTTGTTAATGGGGTATCTGATGGGGTTCCCTTTGAGTTCTTCAGTGTATTTACTCCGTACAGTCATGTACCTCCTTACTCTGCTTGAAGGAACTTTGCAATGCAAAGGTTTCAGGAATAATTTCCATGTAAGCAATTTTCTTTGTTATTGAGTCATTTAGCTTATATGTTGTATTATAGTTCAACGGCAAACTAAAAATTGTACTAACGCTAATCACAAACTATGGCAATATATATTTATCTTATTGTATACTATTTTTCTAATTTTCCATATGTACAATTTGTTATTATTGTAAATATTCCGGCATATATGCATTTTTGTACCACCTTTTGTACCAAATAAAAATAGTTTGTAAACAAATCACAGTTCTAAAAAATATCTGAATAGCAGAGTTTTTTGTAAACTTTTTTTTTTTTTTTTTTTTTTTTTTTTTACAATTGCAGTTTCATAGACACGCGAACAACCTTTGGCTGGAATTCTGCTTTAGCTATAAGTTGAACTATGCTTAAAATGTCTCCTCCTGCTATCTATCCAGCCAAACCTGTGTAAAAAAGATGTATATACTTACCTAGTTTTAGGCCTTTCCAGTCCAGCCATGTGATCTCTTCTGTATCAGTGAGCAGTAGCTGCAGGGAACAAGAGGAAGTGCTCAAAACCAGCTGGAAATTTCAACTGATGGTACTTCCTCCTGCTCCCAGCAGTCATTGCTCACTGACACAGGGGATCACATGCCTGGACCAGAGCAGACTAAAAATAGGTAAGTATGCACATCTTTTTTACACAGGTTAGGCAGGTTAGGCAGGATAGGTAGAAGGGTGGAGGGAACATTTTTAGGCATAGTTGATGTTAAGTTGGAATCGTACTTGAACTTCTATATCAGCTTTTTTTAAATCGGGGTACCTTCAGGATTCTTCAGGGGTGCCTTGGAAAAATGTCTAAAAGTTGCCCAAAAATTGTATACCAGTCAGTGGGTAAAGCTTGCTTTTTGGTTATAAAAAGCCACAGATCTTCATTGTGCACCATTGCTTCCTCCCAGCCACCAGTGTCCTAACAACTAATGATGTCATCAGTTCAAAAGGAGGACATTGGCACCTGCACACCATCTTTTTTTTGTCCTTCTCTGTCACTGGGGTCACATTAGTTGAGTGAGAAAGGGAAACTGAGGGAGAAGAGAAACATTGGAATACTAGTCAATATCAGTGCGTAAAGGTGTACTTGCTTTGGAAGAATAAATCACCTCTAACAATGGCTGTCCTACAGGTGTTATGCAGGACTTTTGACTGTTCTTTTCTACCTCCTCATGGCTTAGTGCCTAGCCTGCTTAATACATCCATGTGAGAGCTAATATACTCATTGACTATTTATACACAGACACTAATTGTGATTTAAAAAGCCACACATGTGGGAAATGAACCTTTCATTGCCATTTTAACCTGTTTGTGCCACCTTCTGTGTCTGTACCAAGCCAAACATTCCAGGGTATGTAAACTTTTGATCAGGGTCATTTGGGTGATTTCTGTCATCATTATGATTTAAAAATGATCCAAAAACACTATGTGATAATAAATAGCTTCATGTGATGGCTATCCTTAAATAAATTAGTTTTTTGGCATGATCAGTCATATTTTCAATATTAATGCTAAAATTTGACAATATCTGCCAGGGTATGCAAACTTTTGAGCACAGATGTGTGTATTTCCTCTAGCATTTATAGCCAGATATTTTATTCTCTCTGTCATCTGAAAATATGAGTCTTTGAAACAATATCACGAGAAGACCGTTTCCATCCATTATTTATCAGCTAGTAAATAAGCCTTGCTGATATCATTGTTATCCTGAATATAGTCTTCTTGGACGTCTTTACAACCGGTTTCTAAATAAGAATTCCTTCTTTGTGAGCTGCCTAATATTGTCTTGTTTGTGTATGTGTGTCTGTGTTTTTATATACACACACAAGCAATTTGACTTATGTTCTCCTCTACTAAATGTAGCCTTCTAGGCCTTCTGTAGGACATGTTTGTAAAAAAAAAAAAATTACTGTGTGGAAGTTAATAAAAACATGTGTGTGTGTGTGTGTGTGTGTGTGTGTATATATATATATATATATATATATATATATATATATATATATATATATATATTGCTCAGCATAAATGAGTACACCCAACAGATTTGTCAGAAAACCTTTACTTTCCTTGCAGAATCAACATTTCCTATGGGACACTGTCCGGTTCCGACCGGTGCGCGCCGATGTACGTTGGCAGAATGGCATCGCTTGGCAAATGGGCTTATCTGTACAGCCCTTTAAATTTGGCGCTGTGCCATTGCATGCGTGCCGGCCGGGACCTCCTTGAGTCGGGTCGTGGGTCCTGCAGACTTGATCGCCGCAGGGATATGATAATCTCACGGGGAGGAACAACGGGGAGCTTTTGTTGTGTATAGTGCAAAAAATAAAAACCCAAGGGGTGATCAAATATCACCAAAAGAAAGCTCTATTTGTGGGAAAGAAAAGGACCTCAGTTTTGTTTGGGAGCCTCCTCGCACAACCGTACAGTTGTCAGTTAAAGAGACGCAGTGCCGAATCGCAAAAAGTGCTCTGGTCAGGAAGGGGGTAAAATCTTCCGGGGCTGAAGTGGTTATACTACAGAATACTCCCACAAATGCGGCCCATTGACTGCAGCCAAGATTTGGTAGTTTGCAAACACAAAGTATTTTTCCTAACAAATTCTTTCAAGACCATGTTTCAAAAATAAATACACCCCAATGAAAGTTTTAGGAGCAAAGCTAAATTTTAGATGACAAAACCCTAATTAACAATAATTCAACTACAGGTGAGTCTAATTATTCATTAAACGGGTATCCAACAGACAGTTGATTATAAAAGGGTGTTACAAAGAAAACACCTTCCCACAAAGAGAAATGTCACAAGGCCTAAGAAAGAAAATAATTTCTTTACACAAGAAAGGTGAAGGCTACAAGAAGATCAGCAAAGCTTTACTTATCAGTCAGATTACTGTAGCAAAAGTGATACAAAAATGTAATGAAGATGGAACTGCAACCACAGAGACATCCAGGCCGTTCACGGAAGTTAACACCTCGACAGGAGCGTCTTCTGATGGGAAGGGTTGAAGAAAATCACCATGCAAGTTTACTGCAGTTAGCTAAAGTAGTAGAAAGCCAAACTGGGGTGATTGCTTATAGTGACACAATACAGCATACACTGCAGAGGAATGGCATGCATGGATGTCATCCAGGAAGGAAGCCTCTCCTAAAGCCCATGCACAAAAAAGCCTGCCTATAATTTGCCAGGGCCCATGCTGAAAAAGAAGATTACTGGAACTCTGGAGTGATGAGACCAAGATAAATGTTTTTTGGAACTTATGGCTTCAAAACTGTATGGCGCTGCAAAGGTGAGGCGTACAAAGAAAAATGCATGATGTCTACAGTAAAACATGGTGGTGGCAGTGTCCTTCTGTGGGGTTGCATGAGTGCTGCTTGTATAGGGGAGCTGCATTTCATTGTTGGTGTCATGAATTCACAGATGTACTTGGTTGTTGCGCACTGGGTGGAAGTTATTCAGTTGCCAAGTATATCTCCTTATCTGAACCCAATCGGACACCTATGGAGAATTATGAAGAGACAAGTTAAGCATCACTCTCCATCCAGCATTCAGACTCTGAAAGAGGTCGTTCTTGAAGAGTGGAAAAAGATAGATGTTGCAATATGTCGCCAACTGGTTCGTTCCATGCCTAGAAGACTTGGTGCTGTCCTTGCAAATCATGGAGGTCATACAAAATACAAGATGATTTTGTTGTGGGTTGTATTCATTTTTGCATCAACTAATTTGAGTACAACTGAAGATTTTGCAATCTAAGTTATATTAATAACCTTACTTTCATGTAATGAGCTAAATAAATGTTCTATAAAACTGTTTGTTGAAAAAATTTGAAATAGTGCTTGTGTTTTATTGGGATATTCAGATCTTACTTTTCAAAAGGGTGTACTTATTTATTCTGAGCACTGTGTGTGTGCATGTATATGTATGTAATATATATATATATATATATATATATATATATATATATGTGTGTGTGTGTGTATATATGTATGTATGTATGTGTATGTGTGTGTATATATATATATATATATATATATATATATATATATATATATATATATATATATTATATATTCTAAAAATCTCATAAGCTGAACCAAATTGCTTTTCTTTAAAAATGTTAATCTTGCCAACACCATGAACAGTCTAAAACTAGATGCAATGTGCAGGAGGCAAGTATTTTTTTTTTTTTTAAGAAAATTATGTTTGATATATTCTCAAAGTAGAACAAAAGTGATTTTTTTTTTTTTTTTTTTGCCATTCAGGATAGAGTAAGGAAAGGTTTGTTATCTCTGCCAGCATTTGAAGATGTCCCCTCTATTTCCGTTCTGATGACCATTTCAAATTTGCCATTTTCTTTCTCTTCAGTACTTGGTGATAATGGGTACCACGGGTGAAAGAGTGAATCTCCCTAACAGGAACACAGACCACAATAAAAACCTTATATTTCTAATCACTCTACATGAAGTATACATTTTGCTATGCTTTAGGTTGTTCCAGAGTTCAAAACCACTTGAAGTGGAAATAAAAGTTTGTTGGTTTGGGTTTTCCCTTTTGTTACTCCACAGTCAACATTGCCATCTTCCTAAATGCTTGGGCCAATGTTGGTATCTCCATCCTTCATCAAGAGCTCGGCCTGTCCTAATACAAATCCCATGCATGCACGATAGAGTTGTACCTTCTTAGTATTAGATATCACTTTTTGGTCACTAGTAACCCACACTGCACTGGACACATGCAGCAGGCTTTGTTATAGGAAAAAAGATTGGTTGCCAAAACAGTAAGGCTGGATTCACATCATTGTGAATTGGATGCAGGATCCCCAAATCGCAATAGCAGGAGATTTTGACTGTCTCTTTATGGAGTCGGTTCACACATCTCTGTAGCGGGTCCAGTGCGTTTTACACTTTTGGTCCATTTCAGGTCCGAATTCAGCCCAAAATTCTGTCTGATATCGGACCTGAAACGGTGGATCGGGATGCACCGGACCCCTGCTGTGAGGCGCATACGGCTCATATGTGAACTGAGCCTTAGAAGGGTTTTTCTGGTCATAAGAGGAATACAAAGTCTCTTCCACAGAAAGAGGGGGCTAGAAAATAATTTTTCATTATTTTTCATTGTGAAGTTACCCTTTAGGTATAAGCTTGTTTTTGAGGACTTAATATTAACAATGTTAAGCATCAATTACTTTGTTACCAAACAAAAACTTTATTTTACATTTGTTTTGGAAATTGTGTTTTGTGACAGGTTTTTAAGTGATACTGACTAATGTTTTTTGTGCAGATTTTGCTCACTGAATATCTTGACATGAAGAACACCAAGACGTCATCAGAACCATCAGCCCAGCTCAGCTATGCTAGCACTGGCAGAGAGTTTGCAGCTTTTTTTGCTAAAAAGAAACCCCAGAGGCCAAAGAATTCTCTTTTCAAGTATGTGTGATTGCGCTTTTCCCAAATTTATATACAGTAATATGCTTAATTTAAAGTGTATGATCTTTTTATTCTCATAGCCCATTGGGTTGAATGAAAAAAAAAACTTGGTGTATATACCCAGCTTTACATGACTGGACATGCAAACAAATGTTCTCATCTTTGAACGTTTGCAAGTTGAACATTCGTAGGTAGATGAAATAATGTAATTTCTTACTGTGTACTTCTGTTTCTTTGTAAGGTCAGCCCAAACCTCTGCTTTCTCCCTTCTGTTTGGAATGAGCAGTGCACACCAGTTGCTGTCATGTTCACTGCTGCATGCACACTACAGATGCCATAGTTCATGGTCCTTAGTAAAAGACAATGGTCCATGGTCCAGAGTAACAGAGTAAGAAACGATGGCTATGTTCCTATAGATATTTAGTGGGACTATAGGAAAAAAAAATGAATTTTGGTGATGAGGAGGAGGCTGAGAGCCATGAAAGTTTAAGCATATGTATTAAATACATATTTTTTTGTTTTTTAAAGCCTAAGGGTCCTTTCACACGGGGCGGATCAGTTCTGATCCGCCCCGTGGATGTCCGTTTGCTCAGCGGGGATCACTCCGCCGATCCCCGCTGAGCAGGGAGATGACAGGTCTGTCTCCGCACACTGTGCAGGGACGGACCTGTCACAGCGCCGCTCTCCCCTATGGGAGATCGGATGACGACGGACCGCAGTGCCCGTCGTCATCCGATCCGATCCGCAGACGGATGGAAAAATAGCTTTTTCCTCCGTCACACTTTTTCGGATCGGAGCGGGTCGGATGTCAGCGGACATGTCACCGCTGACATCCGACGCTCCATAGAGCTCTATGGAGCACCCGTTCAGGTCCGCCTGAAAAACTGACAGGCGGGCCTGAACGGGACGTTAGTGTGAAAGGGGCCTAATGCCGCGTACACATGATCGAATGCCGGACCACAGTACGCCAGACAATTCGATCGTGTGTGGGCTCCAGCGGACTTTTTCATCGTAAAAGTCCGGCAGACTTAGAAAGTAGTTTTGACTCAAAATATGTCTGCCAGACTTGGCTTTAAGCGGACAATCCGTTCGTCAGTGTGCTAGTCCAGCGGACTAAGAATCACGCATGCTCTGAAGCAAGTACGAGAAGGAAGCTATTGGCTACTGGCTATTGAACTTCCTTTTTCTAGTCCCGTCATACGTGCTGTACATCATCGTGTTAGCAATCGCCGGACTTTCCGAGTTTCCGTGTGTGGCCAAGTCCGTTCGTTATTAAGTCCGGGAGATTGTTTGCCGGACCAAGTCTGCCGGACAATTCGATCGTGTGTACGCGGCATTAGTCTACTTTTATTTTAACAATAAATGTCATCTTGTATTTGCCTCCTAATGGACTGTTTAACCACTTTCAGACCGGACCAATTTGCTGGTCAAAGACCAGACCACTTTTTGCGATTCGGCACTGCGTCGCTTTAACTGACAATTGCGCGGTTGTGCGACGGGGCTCCCAAACAAAATTGACGTCCTTTTTTTCCCACAAATAGAGCTTTCTTTTGGTGGTATTTGATCACCCCTGCGGTTTTTATTTTTTGCGCTATAAACAAAAATAGAGCGACAATTTTGAAAAAAACGCATTATTTTTTACTTTTTGTTATAATAAATATCCCCCAAAATATATATAAAAAAAACATTTTTTTCCCTCAATTTAGGCCGATACGTATTCTTCTACATATTTTTGGTAAAAAAAATCGCAATAAGCGATTATTGATTGGGTTGTGCAAAAGTTATAGCGTTTACAAAATAGGGATAGTTTTATAGCATTTTTATTAATAATTTTTTTTTTTTTTTTACTAGTAATGGCGGCGATCTGCGATTTTTATTGTGACTGCGACATTGTTGGGGACCCATCGGACATTTTTGACACATTTTTGGGACCATTGTCATTTATACAGTAATCACTGCTATATAAATGCAGTGATTCCTATGTAAATGACACTGGCAGTGAAAGGGTTAACCAGTGGGTGGCAGTGTAGGGGTTAAGTGTTCCTAGGGGTGTGTTACTAACTGTGGGGGGGTTGGGCTTTCATTTAGTGTACACTGATCTCTGCTCCAATCACATGGAGCAGAGATCAGCGTCACTAGTTGCTAGGCAGAATGGAAAAATTTTGTTTACACAGCATTTCCTCCATTCGGCCGCTCCGTGAGACATTCGCGGGGATGCCCGCGGCGATCGAGTCCGCGGGTCCCGCGACCGGACTCACGGGGGTCCCGACCAGCGCAGGGCGGCATCGAATATTGGACGTACCTGTACGCCAATATGCCTGCCCGTGCCATTCTGTCGACGTATATCGTCGTGCGCTGGTCGGGAAGTGGTTAATATACCATTGAAAAAAAAAATGGTTGATCTTGTCAGAAATTCATAGCTGCCTTTCGCCCTGTATACATTTTCTGGGTTGTCTTAAGGAGTCTAATTGGTGCTCTCAGTTTTTTCTTTGGGACTACAGATTCCTTATTGTTTGTTACAAGGGCCGTGAGCAGGGCTGACACTACTTAGGCCACAAAAATGCTGTGCGTTGTCAGCCTGCAACAGGACAGGAGTTTATTTCTGGATGATCAGCAGATTTTTTTTCTTGTATTTGCAGTTTCTATAAAGGGATGAAACATGATAATATATGTATGTATTGCAGAGATGTACTGCATATGTTTGTTTTTCTTTTGCTATGACATACACTTTAAGTCAGCAACACATCACATTTTAAAGTGTATTTCCATTTTTACAGTCAAATTTAAGAAACTAACGCTATATGTTTAGGTGCTCCTATTCACACAGCTTACATTAAATATAATTTTTAAAACAATATTTCTAGTTGTTTCTTTGGAGCAGATTTATACATCAGACTCAATGGGAAGCTTTTATTCCTTTGAAAAGATGGCAATGTGATAAAAGAGGCAGATGTAGGGGCATTTTTGAGGGTGCATTAACATAAATCGTAGAACCCTGAGATATTTAACTCTGTCAGGACAGACTATGTTCAGATCTTGTTTGCAAGTGCTAAAGAGATTTGCTAGCACAGTAAAGGCAGGGTTAATTATGCTAAACCTTACTCATCAACCCCTTCTTTAAAATGGAAGATAAACCTAAGTCTAACTATTCTTGAAAATGTTCTCTTCCCCCACCTCTTACCTATCATGCCTAACCTGTATAAAAAAAGATGTATATACTTGCCTATTGTTAATCTGCATCGATCTGGTCGCATGATCCTAAAGCTCTAGCTCAGGGAGCTTTCCACAATATCACTGTGTGTTAGTGGAGAGGTATAACTTTTTTTTGGCTATACTTCTCCTATGAATCGCGGTCGTGCAGTGAGTTTTGCATTCTTGTGACCCGTTTTCAGCTGACAGCAGGCTTCACTTCTGTGGCTTATATCACAGAGGCTGTCCAGGCTATGAAAAGATTCCCAACCATATGGTCAGGATCCACCCAGAAGCCTGGATCAACACCTGGCTCAGGCTCTCAGTGATCGATTTTTTTTGTTTGCATAAAGCCATGCTTCTATAAAAAAAAAAAACTGAAAAAATTATTTAAAACATTTTGCTTAACTTTTTCTAAGTTATGTTCTGTTAATGGGAACATCTAACAACTATAAAGTGTTTTCCATATTGGGCTGCAAAATCGGAAATGCACTTTTGGATACAAGCACATGGCTGTCTGCGGCCATACAGGGTAAGTTTTGGGCATATTTCCCTGCGGATGTTGTGTGCAGCTGTCTCATTGACATGGATGGTACACTGAAGACACAGTGTTCTGCATACAGCTATTTTTATCAGTGGGATGGTTGTTCACAGCACCTTCAGGGAAATGCATCCAAATTTTAGGCTGTTTGGTAACAGAAGATCGTGTGCATGTATTTTACCTTTCCAGGCCTCACAAGTGTTGTGTCTGCATTATAATCTGCTGTTTAAACCCCACTCCTCCTCTACCCAAAATGTGCAATCTTAGCTGACGAAACAGCACTGTTTGTGACCTTTAAATACCATAGTTTGGTAAGTTGTTTAATTGAAGGGTTCATAATTGGGGGCATTTTCTGTCAACATTGACAAAGCAAAAAGGCTGTTTAGATTAGGCATTAGGTATATAACCTTGCTTATTAAGAGAAAAGTGACAACGTCTGTGTAAAGCCCCACACCTTGATTTCTTTATCCCTGGCCCTCCTGCGCTGCTCCCCTACTTGTTCTTGTGGTCAGCTCTCGGTCTTCGGGCTGCAGAGAGCTGGCAGCTGTCATCTACAGACCCTCTGTTCTGCCCCTCCAGCGCTCAGTGCAGTGCTGGGCTGTGAAGGGGATGGGAGTGACTGGCTCAGGCTCTTATGGCAGGCATACATGGTCGAATTTCTTTTCAAAATCAGAATTTTTTTTTTTTTTTCGTGATCTGATGATGCCACCATTGATTTTCGAAATTCATCCAACCCATCATTGATTAGAAAATCGTTAGTTTTTCAAAAAATTTCCAAATTTGATTTAAAATCGGCTGTTGCTGCAGCCCACTAATGGGGCAAAATTCATAAGAAAATTCTTAGATATGATTTTCGAAATTAAAATTCTTTTGGAATTCGAACTGTGTATGGCCAGTATTAGGGATCTTTTTGGAGCCTGGGCCAGCCCTGTGATGTCAGCTGACAGCAGGTCACAGGAGTGTAGAACGAACTGTACTCCTGTGATCCATAAGAAAAGTACAGCCAAACAAAGCAATGTAATTAATTATAATTGTTTTATGATGTCTTCAGAATAGATGGTGGTCAAAATTTTGTGCAATGTTAATAAAATTTCTGCAGAAAACAATTTTAACTTAAAATATTTCTGTAAATATATGTTCACAGTTGCTATTGGCTGAATTAAAATGTTTGCAAAAAAATCAAGGTAGACGAAAAACAGACGTTGCATGCACAACAGACTTCAAATTCTCTTCTGCAGGGAAGAATAGGAAAAAGCAAGCATAGAAAAGCCTATTAGCTGGCCACATGAAACATTTAGGGTCAATTAACACCATGTGCTGGCATGCATTTATTATCAAATGCCAATGTATATACAGTATCTCATAAAAGTGAGTACGCCCCTCACATTTTTGTAAATATATATTATATATTCTAACATGTCATGTGACAACACTGAAGAAATTACACTTTGCTACAATGTAAGGTAGTGAGTGTACAGCTTGTATAACAGTATAAATCTGCTGTCCCCTCAAAATAACTCAACACACAGCCATTAATGTCTAAACAACTGGGAACCCCTAAGTGAAAATGTCCAAATTGGGCCCAAAGTGTCAATATTTTGTGTGGCCGCCATTATTACCAGCGCTGCCTTAACCGTCTTGGGCATGGAGTTTATTTTTGTGAGATACTGTACATTGTAAAAGCAATATATTTCAGTAGGAGCAGTTTACACAAGTGATGATGAAAAGTTGAACAGACCTTATTTTGCACATAAATGTAGCAGTCAAAACAATCAGTTGAAGTCTTTTTTACAAATAAAGCTTAGTTATGTTTAAAAAAAATAATTGTACACCAGCACATGTTAAAACCCAGTGCGTCACTAAAACGCATGTCAACACACATGCTTTTATGTGCGCTCAACTCACATAATATAGTTTGAATGGATCCTTAAAGGAGTTGTAAAGGCAGAAGGTTTTTTATCTTAATGCATTCTATGCATTAAGATAAACAACCTTTTGTGTAGCAACCTCCCCAGCACCCTCTAATTACTTACCTGAGCCCCATCTTTCTCCAGCGATGTCCACAAGTGTCTAAGATGTCCGGGACACTCCTGATTGGCTGAGACAAAGCAGTTGTACTATTACCTCCAGCGGCTGTCAATCAAAGTCAGTTAGCCAATTAGGAGGGAGAGGGGCCGGGTCGGGGGTCCGTGTCTGAATGGATACACAGAGATCCCATGGGCTCAGTTCGGGTGCTCCCATAGGAAGCTACTGGCTGAGGGGGAAAGAGGCACCCAAAAAGAGGAGGATTTGGATTGCTCTGTGCAAAAGCAACTGCATAGAGGAGGTAAGTATAACATTTAAAAAAAATTAAAAAATAACAAAGGCTTTACAATCACTTTAAATTGCATGCCAACAAAAAAATATTTACCAGTTACTAATATAACCAAAAAATATGCTTTCTTAAGCTCAGATTCTGACTGCTTTGCAACCTCCACTCTTGATGCTATCAACTACCTTTACTTATCTTATTACATGAGTTTAGCATTGTACCTTCAAAGAGAAACTATAAGGCTACATTCATACCAGTAATTAAGGCTGGTGCAAATTGTAGCGGCAATTCCTTCTGCGGCTCTCAGTGGGTAGGTGCTGCCTCTGCCCCCATTCATTTTATTGACAGATTGCCTGTGGCTGCAGCTATTCACCCCTCTGCCGAGCCAGCAATTACGTGCAGTGATTGCTGCTGGATTCACTTTGTGTGACAGTCGCAGTGGCTGAGCCATTTACTTAGTGACACAGAGCTTGCACTTTTAACATGCTCCACATCACTAAGCTGGCTTTGTGTGCATGTGCATTCTGCAAAAATATCCACCTCGGGTGGCCATGTAGGGATTATATCATATTTACTTTAAAAATAATGCAATGTCTCCATCCTTTTAGGCAAGGATGAGCCTTGGTTAATATGTTGTGTAACAGGCATGTTGTAATGCAATTTATCCTTTTGGCCACAAGATGGAGATAGCGAGCTGCTGACTTGTCCTTCCAGAAAACTCAGACACAAAACACTGAAAAAAAAGGGAGTGGCAGGAAGTGCCGACAGGAGACTGAAGAAAGGGAAGGCTTAGGTGATTGAAGAGAGACACCCAGCACTACATAGGGAGGGCTGTCAGCAGAAGAAGAGAGTGGAGGAGAGGTGACATAACTGTGTGGTGAAACTCCATCTGAAAGAGAGAGGACCACACTGTCTAGCAACACCTGCTAGCCACACTTTTCCTGAGACTACTGTGTGAGTGCTGACAGGAGGCTGAGGGGAGCCAGGAACAGTGACAGCTACAGGCACCCTGCTCATTAATCCAGTACCACCCAACAGACAACTCGCACCGCTTCAAGGATCGCAATATCTACACAGGTGTTCAGTCGGCAGCTGTCTGGTCACCTTACCAGTTTAGCTATCAGCCAAACAAAGGCAATCTGGTGCCTTACAACATTGCCAGGAGCCTGAGCCAACATTGGGAATTTTCGTTGTATCATCGCACAGAGGATTTGTTAGCGGTTGTAAACCCAAACATCCTTCTTAACACAGTACAGACACTGCAATCAGGCACACATTCCCCTTCCTAGTGTCAGAAGATGATTGTTTGGAGCTGCCACTACTTAATAGAATATCCTAGATGATTACTGTCTCCATTTTGATTAAACCTTCTCTCTTTACAAAGGGCCCCAACGTTTGCTAGCAGAAGTTAGTAGTACTCTTCACCCCAGGACCTGTAACATTATGTAACTGTGCTCACTGTATCTGTTAACCCATTTCTTAATATATTTTCTTTTTGTGGTTTTACTTTCAAAGGTAATTGTGGCCCAGAAGGAGCTTATAAGTTGACAAACCTTCTCTCCTCCCTCTCCGTGCATGTGTAATGGACATGTAGATTATTGTGCTTTGTTTTCTATATCTACAGTTGCTCAATATTAAATGTAATTTCTACTGTATTTATACTCTGCAGCAAGGTTTAACAGTGCTGTAGTTTACACATTTATTTTCATGATAATATACTCAATTTGTTTATCACTATCAGATGTATCTGTTTCTGGAAACAATCCACAGCCAGGATATCTGTATTTTCTACTTGTATTCTGGAAAGTGTTTGTAGTGATTTTATATCTAACCAAGTGTGCCAGAGTGCCTTGGAGTTGAGGCGGAGATCAGTGAACCCAAATTCTTGAAGCGGCTCCTTCAGGAGTAGCGCTACAGTTATATATGGTAGATCACATTTTTCAGCAAAAGCTTAGCCCATTTTCCTTCTACCTATACACCCCCGCCCTTCCTAAAATAGATGCTTGCTGCACTACATTGAAATTGAAAGAATCGTTAGTTTGGGAGCCAGTTTTATGTGATTGGTCTCTGACAACACTTCTGCCTTACAACTTCTCTTTCTGTTAAATGAATCATATGTTTTTTGTTTTTCTCACTTTCTCGTTATCTCGGTATTATTCAATTTTCTTTCCTTCAACCACATGTTGAATCACTCCCACTGCGCTATTGTGTTCTGACAGAGGGAGGTTTCCCAGTCATCAGAACATCTGATCACTGCCGGCAGCTAGAGTCCGAACAAAACCCAACAGGTTGGTTCTATTAAAGTGTATCGATGGAACTTCTGAACCAGCCACATTTTGATCTATCTATCGCCGGCCTTGCGCTCTAAATAATGTGGCACTGAAATAGCCTGTAAACATCTATAGGCTTCGTAATAGAACAATGTTTTCTTTTAAGGTTGTAATGTTGTGTGTACCTCATATTTATCGGATTAGTATGTAATATTGAATAAACTGTTTCCTTAGGTTTGAGTCTTCTTCTCACGCCATTAGTATGAGTGCCTATTTGCGGGAACAGAGGCGGGAGCTATACAGCAAAAGTGGAGAGCTTCAAGGTAAGAGGTTTACTCATCTTTTAATGCCAACAGTTTAATATTGTTCAAGTCGACGTGCTTATGAGGATAATTTTCCTGCATGATATTTATGTTTGAGTAATTTTTAAACAATAATATTTTTAAGATACATGATCAGTCAATATGAACACAGACTAAAAATAGAGGATTTATTCACCAGACATATATTCATACAAAATTGTATACGTATTATGTATGTGTGTGTATATATGTGTGTATATATGTGTGTATATATGTGTGTGTATGTGTATATATATATATATATATATATATATATATATATATATATATATATATATATATATATATATAAATTGATTGACAAAAAACAAACGTTACATAAAATTAAAGATACCGATTTTGTGCTGCATAATATTAAAAATATCAATTGAAACACCCGCTAATGGGAGTGTATATTATGATTAACTCTAGGTAAAGGCCGGAAGCTCTATGGATTTATAGATGAGTACACCCCTCACATTTTTGTAAATATTTTCATGTTGCAACACTGAAGAAATTACACTTTGCTACAATGTAGTGAGTGTACAGCTTGTATAACAGTGTAAATTTTAACACTCAGCCATTAATGTCTAAACCGCTGGGAACAAATGTGAGTACACCCCTAAGTGAAAATGTCCAAATTGAGCCAGAGCTTTATAGATTGCCACTGGAGTCCTCTTCCACTCCTCCATGACGACATCACAAAGCTGGTGGATGTTAAAGACCTTGTGCTCATCCACCTTCCGTTTGAGGATGCCCCACAGATGCTCAATAGGGATTAGGTCTGGAGATATGCTTGGCCAGCCCATCACCTTTACCCTTAGCTTCTTTAGCAAGGCAATGGTCATCTTGGAGGTGTGGGGGTGTGTTTGGGGTCTTTATGTTGGAATACTGCCCTGCGGCCCAGTCTCCGAAGGGAGGGGGATCATGCTCTGCTTCAGTATGTCACAGTATATGTTGGAATGGTTTCCTCCATGAACTGTAGCTCCCCAGTGCCAGCAGCACTCATGCAGCCCCAGACCATGACACTCCCACCACCATGCAAGGCACACTTGTCTTGGTACTCCTTACCTGGTTACCACTACACACGTTTGAAACCATCTGAACCAAATACATTTATCTTGGTCTCATCAGACCACAGGACATGGTTCCAGTAATCCATGTCCTTAGTCTGCTTGTCTTCAGCAAACTGTTTACGGTCTTTCTTGTGCATCATCTTTAGAAGACGCTTCCTTCTGGGGCGACAGCAATGCAGACCAATTTGATGTAGTGTGCTGCTTATGGTCTGATCACAGACAGGCTGACCCCACCCCTTCAACCTCTGCAGCAATGCTGGTGGTACTCGTATGTCTATTTCCCAAAGACAACCTCCTGGATATGATGCTGAGCACGTGCACTTAACTTCTTTGGTCAACCATGGTGAGGCCTGTTCTGAGTGGAACCTGTCCTGTTAAACCGTTGTATGGTCTTGGCCACCATGCTGCAGCTCAGTTTCAGGATCTTGACAATCTTCTTATAGCCTAGGCCATCTTTATGTAGCGCAACAATTCTCTTGTTCAGATCCTCAGAGAGTTCTTTGCCATCTTGACTTTCTAGTGACCAGTATAAGAGAGTGAGAACGATAAGTGAGAGTAAGAATGATAAAACAAAGTCCTCTGCCGTAAACTGTGGTTCCCCCATGCATGTGCACGAGTGACGACATCGCTGCTCCGGCCAGTCACACAACCGGAGTCAGTGGACCTGGAAGGAAGACAGGTAAACCTGAAAGCGGCCTCCAGTGGTGACATCGCATCACTGGAATGCTTTGTTTTAAGGTAACTTTCAAATAATGTGCTAGTATCTGATGCATACTAGCACATTATGCCTTTACCTTGCAGGTAAGAAGGAAAAAAATCTTGCCTCAGTGTTCTCTCCTCACTGAGCTCTGCAGAGTGTATTTTCGGCTCTTTGCCCCCTTTTTTTCTGACCACTCAATCAAGCTTTATGAATTCTGCACGTTGGTTGTAGAGAAGACAAGACTGCAGGTAAATGGGTACAGCTTATGTAGAATGATTTGTATCATTTCTTTGTATCACTTGGGGATAGTTAGTGCTTCACTGGGTATGTATAAGGGTTAAGAACCACTTAAAAGTTTATTTAACCACTTCACCTCCGGAAAATTTATCCCCTTCATGACCAGGGCATTTTTTGCAATGCAGCACTGCGTTACTTTAACTGACAATTGCACGGTCGTGTGACGCTGTACCCACGTAAAATTGATGTTGACCCCCCTCCCCCACACAAATAGAGCTTTCTTTTGTTGGTATTTGTTCACCTCTGCTTTTATTTTTTGCGCTACAAACAAAAAAAGACCGGAATGGAATTTTTATTAATTTTTTACTAGTTATGGCGGTGATCAGCAACTTCTAGTGGGAGTGTAATATTGCGCTGGACAAATCGGACACTAGCCGACACTTTTGACACTTTTTTGGGTACCAGTGACACTAATATAGTTATTAAAAATATGCTCTGTCACTGTACTAATGACACTGGATGGGAAGGTTTACCATGAGGGGCGATCAAAAGGTTAACTGTGTGCCTAGCCTGTGTATTTGTACTGTGGGAGAGGTGCTTTTACTTGGGATCCTAGTCCCTGCTTTACTGGAACAAAGGGTCCACGCTTTCCCTATTGACAGAACGGCAATCTGCCTTGTTCACATAGACAGACTGCCGTTCTGCCTGTGTACTAAATGGGGGGTGGGTACCAACAGACATCAAGCTTGCGGTTCCCGCTGTGTAAAATCACAGTGTGAGCAAGCCACCGACACCACACAACCTGCTACCCAGAAGAGCCGGATCATGTGTGTGTGTGTGTGTGTGTGTGTGTGTGTGTGTGTATGTGTATATATATGTATATATATATGTGTGTGTGTGTGTGTGTGTGTGTATATATATATATATAATATGTGATCCGGCGTACAGCTGCTGCCGTTTAGCAGTAAAACTGCTATGGAGCAGAAAGTCAATGGGGTAGCTTTCACAGTCACCGTTCCAGCATTGTACTAAGGAAAATATTGGCAGGACTAAGTGCTTCCAGCGGGCTTCTAGGGGTGGCTCTTAATAGGAGATAGACTTGCTGTCCAGGGGGGAAAGGTTTTACACTTTATTAGGGCAATCGAAAAGGCAGAATGTAGGTTGTTTAAGTTTATTTAAAAAAAATTAGAGCTGGGTGTAGTTTCCCAGCCCGTGGAACGCACGGGTTGGGAAATCATGTCTAGCAGGGGGGAAATGTTTCAGAGCATCTGATAGGCTCTTTCTTCATGCCGCTGACATCACCCACGAGTCCAGCATTCCACGCTGGTTCCATACAGCATGGCAGCCTCCTCACTGGTCTTCCCACAGCTTCCCTCTGCTGGATGGCTGGGATACCTAACACCCTGCTGCTGATTGGACCCCTACAGGACTACTACCACAGCCAGACTACTTTAATACATGAAGAGTCTTTTAACTTCATAATGCTAGTAAGTGTTTTTAATCCTTTGGTAATAAGTCATGGTGGTTCTGCACATAGCAGTGCCTTCTTTTTTATCTTATTTCTTAAGAATTGTTACTTTCCTCTTAAAGCTCTGCCCTAATTCCTTCAATTGAGGTTCATCAGCCAGATTCACAATCGCTCTGTTGGGTACACCTCCTCTGGTCAGATGCTGTTATCCAGAAGCGCCTTTCATTTTCCTTAGAAAAGGAATTAAACTGATGCTGTAACTGCTTACAAAGTGTTAGCTGGAGTTCAGCGTCAGTTTGTTAGTCAATTCCATCAATACCTGCTAGTCTATTACTATTCTTCTCAGACTGACAATGCTGATGTCCAGAGGTGTCTACATTGCTATTTCATCCAGAATGCAGACACCCTAAAACAGGAAACGGGATGCTTGCAGGGTTACCAGGTGTAATAAAGGGGAAAAAGCCTAAAAAAAAAAAAATGTAACCACCACATCTAAGGATTGGTCAGCTGCAGTATATTCATTTTTGTTTTTGGGTTTAATGTTGCTTTAATGGTTTCGGTAAATTTCCCTTATTTGACTCGTATAAGCTGTTTGGCTTGTTTTGTTTGTTTTATCACAATGTTATTACCCCTCAAGGGTTTTGCTTTGATTTTTTTTAAGTTGATTATTATTTTAATAGATTAAGTAATGTTCTTAGCAAGGCAAAACCTTCTTAAAGCGGAATTCCACCCAAAAGTGGAACTTCCGCTCATATGATTCCTCCCCCCCTCTGTTGCCACAATTGCCACCTTTGGGGGAGAGGCAGGATACCTTTCTTTGACAGGTATCCTTTCCCACTTCCGGGAACCTCAGCCGCAGCTATGGACATCACAACTGGGGCTCCCTCCTCCTTCCCCCATTGCGGGGCTAGTAGGAGAGAGGAGCGGGCCTCGCGCATGCGCAGTAGGGTTCCTGGCATGCAGCCAAAAGGTTACACTGCCGGGTACCCTTACCCGCAATGGAGGCAGCAGCACTCGACAGTTGATGAAAATATCAGCTGCGGGGCTGACTTCGCTGTACTCCAGGACAGGTAAGTGTCCTATTATTAAAAGCCAGCAGCTGCAGTATGTGTAACTGCTGTTTTTGCTCCACTTTGTCTTCATGTTAAAGGCCCATAATGTCATTTGTGTGATGTTCGCAGCTCAGTTTAGTTCTGTTTGCTGTACAAAGTGAGGACACTTACCCCTATAATTTCCCTGGTTATTTTTTCCTTATACTACATTCTGTGCATAAAGTAAGGCTATTTTTTTTTTTATTTTTTATTTTTTTGCTGTTAATGCAGTCACCTTCACCTGAAATAATAAGGCTACATTTTACTTCTCCGTGTGTTTTCTCCAACTTGTCAGATTAGCCTCGGTCTCTCTACAAAGACCATCCAATCACAGAGGGGTTATTAAAACCAGAGAGCTTTATGACTGAGAATTAATTAGTAGAGTATTTTCATGCAAAACATCCAATTTTTTGATTAGCAACAGAGCAGAGCTGCAATTAACACTCTGGGAAGCTTATATTTCCAGCTTTTTAATTCTCAGGAAATAAGATTATCAAACTGGGGTCAGGCACTTGACAGCGGAGGGTTTCAATGTGTAAGAAAATAATTTATTTCTTGATTTGTTAGACTGCATTAAGGCCACAACATTAAGGAGGGGGTTGTGGGAAATGTACGAGATTATTATTTTATATTTTTTTCTATTCAGATTGTGCTATTGTGCTATTGTCAAAAATATCATTGGTATGTCAAGAAAGACTTAATTTTTAGAAAGATAATTCAGACATTTATTCAAGTATGAAATTATTCATTCTTTTTTAGACTGGATTCCTATTCTTTTATGAACACCTATGCTTTGCAGGAGAAAAAAATAAAATTGTGACCGTGACTTAACGTTGCATGCATTAATTTGTTTTAACTAGGTGTTGCAACATGCAATATATTTTCTTGCTTATCCTTATATTCTGTTTATATTATAGATTTTATAAACTAATTGAGTAACACTTCTGCTTGGAGAACAAATGGATTGAACCAGTTTAACCCCTTTTACTCCATTGAAAAGTACTAGCAGAACTCTTCCCCTCCTTATGCATGTGTTCTGCACCATCTCCAACTAATAGCTGAGACCCGAGGGCCTGATAAAGAAACTCTAGCTCCATAATGTTTGAGGAATGGGAGAAAATCAGTTGCTCCTTATACCCATAATAATATATTCCTAATTAAATCTGAGTATGATCTCCTTGGCTCCTTTTCAGCCATTTTTCATTTACGAGCACTGAACACAGTGCTAGCTGCACATTATTGCTCTGGACTGGCTTTATGATAGAGGCAATAGTGTACCAACACCTGGACATTGTGTGCTGGAGTGGCCATTTGTAGTCTCTATTAGAGGAATGTGTGACAGTAAGACAACACAGGAACACAGTTAAGGCACAAGTCCTAAATAAGGACCTTTATAGCAGGATCACCACAAATTATTCTAGTGAACGCAGCTGAATTAAAAAGATTGAATACCGTTTTTGGAATTACATTAAAGCTTAAAGACAATTTTTTTTTAAATAAATCAGCACCAGGGAATGTTCTTACATGAATGACAAGTGTCCAAGTGCTCGTGGTTGCTCTTTAAATCTTCTCATATTCTCTTCTTCTGCCCCCCCCCCCCCCACACACGCACCTGGCTACCTGCAGATGTGACTATTTGGTATTGTTGGGGTTAACATGAGCGGCTTTACCTGTCACATGCACTCGTCAAAAGTGCTGACTATGCCCACTCTTTTCGAGCTATACTCTGACCCGTGGCTGTCGGAATACTCAGTGACTGCACCTGATTGGATGCAGCGGCTTTTTGGCTAACAATTTTATGCCCTGATCCTAACAGGCAGGAGAGTTCCCGCAGGGCCACCTAAGCCTCAATTTAAGCTGGTTCATCAGGAACTGGATTAATTTTGCTCTGCATATGGCCAACTTAAAGCGTGTTTATGGTGAACATTTTAAATCGTTATTATATTTATTTCTAGCCTACTCCTGTTAATCTGAACAACCTTAAAGTTTGTAAACTTTGTGAAGAATCCTACACATTTACGTTCTTGAACTCTCCAACACACATTCTAGAACATATATTCACTATGCCCTGTGAGTAGGCACTGATGTGTCACGTATTTCACTAAGCTCTATCTTCGGAAATGCAGAGGTGCTGAGAGGAGGAGTTTCAGGAGGTGGAGTCAGTACAGAAATCACTGCTTGCATGAGGCAAGGTATCATGGGATGTGTAGTCCTTAGAAATTGAAAGTTAAACACAGAGGAGAAGCTGCAAAGCATGCTGGGAGTAGGGGAAGTTGTGGACAGAGATGGCCAACAGATAGACTGCACTCACAACATTAACTTTTTTGAATTGTCAAAATATAACTATCATAACAAATTTACTGAAACATTTATACATACAGTAAATAGTGCACTGTAACAAACTAATAAAAGGCATGCATGAACCTGGGTGATAATAAATTACCACCCAGTGAATAATTGGTGAATGAAGTCTAAAAAGAAAATCCTAAAAAATAACAGCACCTAAAAGTGTTCAATTGAAGAGTCCGTGATGAACCAATGATGTTGCTTGGAATCCCCACACCACACCACGTGAAAAGTGTGCCACCACTTCCCCATAGAGTTTTAAACTCGCCAACACTAATTGCCTCACATTCTCATGCTCAGCAAAACAAGCAATGTGTCCCTCAGGGTTGAAGAGAAATACACACCGATCTCCAGCCTTTAATAGTGACTCACAGATATCCCATGTATGTGAAACAAAGGAAAAACTCCAATAGCGCAATAACGGTTATCAAAAATGTATTGGCATAAAATAAAAATCTGCAAATATTGCACTCACATTTAGCACAGTTAGTAATTGCATATAGAACTCCGTAATAAGGTGGCATATCACAGTCGCAGTGGACCCAGCATTACTATGTTCCATATGTCAGCTTATTACGCTGTTGTACACTGTTTATTTAACGTGGCAGCTAGCTAGTCATTCATTTATTTTACTTGTATACTGTGGCACAGTCGTAGGATCAACAGTATAGTAGGGTTTAAACTATAGATCCTGTGGATTGTCAAAATATAACTATTGTTTTTATATTGCTATTACATTGATGAGGTTTACAAAAAGTGTATGCTGTGGCCATTGAATTCCTTTAAGTCAGCAATAAACAATTACAGTACTTCAGTAGTAACAACACCTAGTCAGCAATCAATAATAACCACCAGGATACCAAAGTAAAATCAGCAAAAAGGTAAGAAAATTAAGAAACACAGTAAAAAATACTTTTATATTTGTCCTATCCAACTACTGATAGGAAAGTCCGGCTGGGAAGGAAAAGTTGATCTTGGATGTCCTTCAGACAGAAAAGGAGGTAGGTTCTATCCAACCTTCTGCAGTTTCTAATGAACACTGTGAGAAAATCGGAATACACATTTTTAGTACAGGTTAGGAGCCTGTACAACAATAGACACGTTTATATTTACTTTGAGTAGTAAAGTAGTAGTAGTTCTTGCACACATTTTAACCACTTAAGCCCCAGACCATTTTGCAGGCCAAAGACCAGAGCACTTTTTGTGATTCAGCACTGAGTCGATTTAACTGACAATAGCACGGTCGTGCGACGTGGCTCCCAAACAAAATTGACGCCCTTTTTTTCCCTGCTTTTCTTTTTGGTGGTATTTGATCACCCCTGCGGTTTTTATTTTTTGCGCTATAAACCGAGAGCGTCAATTTTGAAAAAAAACACATTATTTTTTACATTTTGCTATAATATCCCCCAGAAATATATATAAAAAAACTTTATTTTTTCCTCAGTTTAGGCCGATACGTATTCTTCTACATATTTTTGGTAAAAAAATCAGCGATTTATTGATTGGTTTGCACAAAAGTTATACATACAGTAAATAGTGGCACTGTAACATACTAATATCCACAATACCCATGATCAGCTCATGGGGAGGCTTTCACACTGGAGCGGTGCGCTTGCAGGATGGTAAAAAAAAACCTGCTAGCAGCATCTTTGGAGCGGTGAAGGAGCAGTGTATTCACCGTCCCTAAACTGCTCCTACCCATTGAAATCAATGGGGCAGCGGGGTTATACCGCCGGCAAAGCGCCAGTGCAGCGGGGCTTTGCGGGCTGTTTTAACCCTTCTTCGGCCGCTAACGGGGGTTAAAACCACCCCGCTAGCAGCCGAATACCACCGCTAAAACTATGGAAAAAGGGCCACTTTACTGCCCACGCTGCTCCCACCCCAGTGTGAAAGGGGCCTAACTGTTCATTTCTGCTCTACCTCCTAACCCATCTCATACTTCTTTTCTTTCTCTTGTCCTGAATTCTTTCTTCCTGCCTCACTCCATTGTCATCTACTATCTGCCTCCAATGTTTGTCCCACCCTGTTTGGATCAGTTGACATCCCACTTAGGCCCCTTTCACACTGGGGCGATGGGTGCGTTGGCGGTAAAACGCTGCTATTTTTAGCCACGCTTTACCACTAATTTCGCTTTTACTCCTGCCAACGGCCGAGAAAGGGTTAAAACTACTGCAAAGTGCTGCTGCAGAAGTGCTGTGCCAGTGGTATAGCTGCACTGGCCCATTGAGTTCAGTACATTGCTCCTTCACCGCTCCAAAGATGCTGCTAGCAGGACTTTTTTTTAGTGTCTTGCCAGCACACCGCTCCAGTGTGAAAGCCCTCGGGGCTTTCACAATGGAGACACAGCAGCGGCTCTTTCAGGGCACTTTGCAGGTGCTATTTTTGTAGCTATTTTTCTGTAGTGCCTGCAAAGCGCCCCATTATGAAAGGGGTCTAAGTTGCTGTTCCACCCTCTCTCAAAATGTTCCATGGTGAGTTGAAGCACCCAAATACTATAATTTTCTAAAGTAAATCAGCTTCTCTAAAGTTTTACCTGGCTAGTGTTCATGAATCCACGTTCATATTTGACATTTCATACTACTTTCAAAAAAAAAAAAAAAAAAAAAAAAAAAATATATATATATATATATATATATATATATATATATATATATATATATATATATATATATATATATATATATATATATATATATATAATATAATACTTTTAGCAAAAATGTACAGCAAACAGTACCATAACAAAGTGGGTGATAGAAAATATCTCAGAAAGCAACATAACCAATTTTTTTGTTGTTGCAATGTAGTAAAAAAATGACTTCTTCCCTTAAAGCTGAAGTCAGGTCATTTACCTGTAATGAAGATGTCCATGTCATGCAGGCTGCTTTTTCATGTAGAAATTTGTCTCTGGTCTTCTTCCTGGTGGAAGGGTTATTTGTTTTTGGTTCTTTGTGCTGAACTGCACAACTCCGCAGCCTCTCCTCCCCTCTCATCTGTTCACACCACATGCGGTCCAGTGTGTTTTTGTTCTGTATCAAAAATGCATGGAAAGTAGGTTATATGGTTTCCAATGGCATAGTTCACCAGTGCAGTCAGTTTCAGGGCTTTCCAGTTCCAGAAAAAAAAAGTAGGACATGCTGCATTTTTTTTCTGCACTGGACTGTACTTTGAACACGTAAAATGCATCAAAAACACACCAGAATGCACTAGAACACATCAACAACACACCAGACCCTGTACAGTAAAAAAAAAACTGAACAAAAAGCACCCGGGAACGTATAAAAAACGTGCATGCAAAAACGCATCTGGAATGGATCTTGAGTGCATTTATGTGGCATGAACCAGCCCGTAATCTAGCAAAAACTTTTGGGCAAAGAATACTGTCGTTCATCGGCCCTCACCCTGATTTAGGGATTGTTACATTGAATGTATACAGTGGGTCTGTTTCTTCCAATTCTTGTTGATGCCCAGTAGCTGAATTATGGCATGCTGGGTAAGGAAGACCACACGCAGGTCCTCAGGTCCTTTTTGTTTTTTTAAATCTTCACCATGTGCTAGCTGTTATAGGCATAGGAATACAAACATCAGTAACATGTTTATATACGACAAGCAGAATATGGTTGTTCTACTGCAGCTTTTATACTTCACCTTCAGTATTTCTGAACAGACCTCCCAGCATTCTTGTTTCAATTTATATTAATGCAATCTTGTGTAATTTGAACAGCATGCACAGCACTGACTGCATTATGATCTTCATATGCTATTACCACATGTTTCATTTGGCAACATGCTTAGACAGAATGTTACTTCCATAGGAAATGTATGACAATTTCTTGTGGGATTATTTAAACTGTAAGACAAGGCAGGGAATATGTTAAACAAAATAAAGAAGACTCCATATTCATCTTTTCAATTAATGAAAGACATAGGCGAATTTCAAAGGGGCTATGTCTAGTCCAATCAGTAGGGAATTTGTGAGCAAAACCCTGTTGCATTGGAACAGAACACATGTCACATTTGTGGCCGCTGTGATTGCTTATTTTTTGCTGCATGTAAATACTGGGGCTTTCCAGACCCATGTTGAAAACCCAGATTATTATGGCAGCCAGATGCAATGGATTTGGCTCCAGTTACCAGTTACCTCAATTTTCTTAGGACGTTTAGGTCCTAAGAAAATTGAAAAGGATGTAGACCTTTTTTTCTAGACCTATGACGGACTTGGGTCCTAAATGGGTGCGCTTCTGTTTACTTTCGGTCGTCCGTAGTTGTACATGGAGCTTCAAATTGCATCTGTCTGAACTTGACAGGTGGACCTTTATAGACCACCTGTGAGAAGAGGGGCTTTAGATTTTGGGACACGTTTGTATCTTCCATGTGTGTCTGTGTTTATATGGTCTCTGATGGGGCACTTGTAGCTGTTATGAGTGAAAGCGGAGTTAAGGAAAATAATGACTTTATATGTGAATGCATTAAGGTGAAAAAAACATGAAGGTTTACAACCCCTTTAAGAACAAAAATGTCAATCCTATTATTTTTCTGTATGTTATAATTTTTTAGCTGGGCTTGGTGACATTTCACATGATTCTTTAACTCCTCACTTTTGTCCGATGGACTTGTGTACACACGCTCGTAAAATCCTACAACAGTCATTTGTCAGGAAAATTTTAAAGCCTGCCATCCAACGTTTGTCCACAGAAAATCCAACAACAGTTGTTCGATGGAGCATACAAATGGTTGGATTTTCCACCAACAACCTGTCATCACACATTTCTTGTCGGAAAATCCATTTGGGTGTACACGGCTTAACTGAGCATGTGCAGAGCAGGGGGAATGAGTGTATTATAGGATTTTAAACCATATAGGCACTTATTTTTAATGTTTTACATAACTATACATGCAAAAGGGGCAGCTTGAAGTGATCTAGCAGAACTTAATTTTTTGACTAAATTTACACTTTAAGGGATCGTGACTAATTTTGTTTTTATATAGGTAACTCTCATACACTGAAATTGCCCATGGGACTTTTGCAAGAGTTGCACCCAACAAAAACGGGTCAACACTTTCTAAAAACAGAAACTTTATTCAAATAACATGCTTAAAATCACACTAAAATTACATAGAAGACATAAAAAAAAATAAAAAAAAAGATCCGTAGTTGTAATATGTACCTTATTTGCCGGCGTATAAGGCGACTGGGCGTATAAGACGACCCCCTATTTTTCAAGTGAAAACATTTTGGGCAATACTCGCGGTATAAGACTACCCCCCTTCTGAGGCAACACCATTTAAAAAAAACATTACAACCATTAAAAAACACAAAGCAAGAATGCCAACTACTCATCCGCCATGCTGTGATATGTCATAAAGTAAATCAAACAATAATAAACACAAACAGAGATCTATTGAATGCCACAACTCTGAAAAGTAATATTTTTCACTAACCAAACCTATACCACTTTTGGGTTACAGTCTATGGGAATTGTCCACCCAAATGCATTTAATAACCCCCCTGTCATATGTCCCAGATTTACCTGTCCCTCTTGGGTGCCTGGGACCTCAAAGGCAAATAGCAGGATGTATAGTAGTAGGAGATCAGTGAATAGATTTACCCAGGGAAGTATGGTGAGCAGTGTATTATTTTAATGAATACAACGCCTGCTTGGATTGGCAGAGGCTGTAGCATCATCAGCCCTTGCCTCTCTCTCTCTCTCTCTAAGCCAATCCGAGCAGGCTACTCTATGTAGCCTGCTCAGATTGGCAGAGGTTGTTACTCCAATCCAAGCAGGCTCTGTATTCATTAATAGAATACATCGCTCACCGGGATTGGCTCAACGACGTATACTGTTTGTAGCTGAAGCCACATACAGTATTAGGGGGGCTGACATCCATCGGGCAGCATTGTATACCTGTATACCCGGCGTATAAGACGACCCCCGATTTTTGGGCTTTTTTTAAGTGTAAAAGGTAGTCTTATACGCCAGAAAATACAGTATACTTAAAGTAGATGTAAACCCTCCGTATACCAGGTTAAGTGAACAGCCTCAGATGATGCACAGGGAGCAAACAAATCTTCCTACATAAGTTTTTAACATGTATATCTTCTATCTTCACCTTGATATACTGTTTAGAAAGTGCACGTCCTGTTAGAATTTTCTCTTCCTGGTTCCCCTGTAGGAGGGGAGTATTGCTAGACACTGTGGGACAGCTGATGGGAGCAAAGGCACATACCCCCTCCCCACACATGCAGAGCTTGCTTGTGAATAGTTTAGCAGTCTGCTAATCTATTTATAGCAACCTCCCTCTACACACTTCTATCTCCTGTCTCGGAGAGTTTGTCAAAAGTTATTATGCTGTTAACAGAGGAATGGAGGAGGACAGAGCTACAGGACAGTGCATTGAAGAGAGAGAACAAAACACTGCAGATAGAAGTGCCCAGCTCTTTTACATCCACTTTAACCACTTTCAGACCGGACCATTTTGCTGGTAAATGACCAGAGGTCTTTTTACACTTTGGCACTGCGCTGCTTTAACTGGTAATTGCGCGGTCATGCAATGTTGTACCCAAACAAAATTTGCGTCCTTTTCTTCCCACAAATAGAGCTTTCTTTTGATGGTATTTGATTGCCTCTGCGATTTTTATTTTTTGCGATATAAACGTAAAAAGACCGCAAATTTTGAAAAAAAATGATATTTTCTACTTTTTGTTATTAGAAAAATCCAATAAACTCAATTTTAGTCATACATTTAGGCCAAAATGTATTCAGCCACATGTCTTTGGTAAAAAAAAAAGTCAATAATTGTATATTTATTGGTTTGCGCAAAAGTTGTCACATCTACAAACTAAGGTACGTTTTCTGCAATTTACGCAGCTTTTAGTTTACGACTGCCTATCTCATTTCTTGAGGTGCTAAAATGGCAGGGCAGTACAAAACCCCCCCAAATGACCCCATTTTGGAAAGTAGACCCCCTAAGGAAATTGATAAGAGGCATGTTGAGCCCATTGAATATTTTATTTTTTTGCCTCAAGCGATTGAATAATGACAAAAAAAAAAATTTTTTTTTTTTTTTACACAAAGTTGTCACTAAATGATATATTGCTCACACATGCTATGGGCGTATGTGAAATAACACCCCAAAATAAATTCTGCTGCTTCTCCTGAGTACGGGGATACCACATATGTGGGACTTTTTGGGAGCCTAGCCGCGTACGGGGCCCCGAAAACCAAGCACCGCCTTCAGGCTTTCTAAGGGCGTACATTTTTGAGTTCACTTCTCACTACCTATTACAGTTTTGAAGGCCATAAAATGCCAAGATGGCACAAAACCCCCACAAATGACCCCATTTTAGAAAGTAGACACCCCAAGCTATTTGCTGAGAGGCATGTTGAGTTCATGGAATATTTTATATTTTGCCACAAGTTGCGGGAAAATTACAAACTTTTTTTTTTTTTTTTTTTTTTCACAAAGTTGTCACTAAATGATATATTGCTCACACATGCCATGGGCATATGTGAAATGACACCCCAAAATAAATTCTGCTGCTTCTCCTGAGTACGGGGATACCACATATGTGGGACTTTTTGGGAGCCTAGCCGCGTACGGGGCCCCGAAAACCAAGCACCGCCTTCAGGCTTTCTAAGGGCGTAAATTTTTGAGTTCACTTCTCACTACCTATTACAGTTTTGAAGGCCATAAAATGCCAAGATGGCACAAAACCCCCACAAATGACCCCATTTTAGAAAGTAGACACCCCAAGCTATTTGCTGAGAGGCATGTTGAGTCCATGGAATATTTTATATTTTGCCACAAGTTGCGGGAAAATTACAAACTTTTTTTTTTTTTTTTCACAAAGTTGTCACTAAATGATATATTGCTCACGCATGCCATGGGCATATGTGAAATGACACCCCAAAATAAATTCTGCTGCTTCTCCTGAGTACGGGGATACCACATATGTGGGACTTTTTGGGAGCCTAGCCGCGTACGGGGCCCCGAAAACCAAGCACCGCCTTCAGGCTTTCTAAGGGCGTTACAGTTTTGAAGGCCATAAAATGCCAAGATGGCACAAACCCCCCCCAAATGACCCCATTTTGGAAAGTAGACACCCCTAAATTTAGGGGTACACTAGTGAGACTAGGTAATAAATGGCGGGTGCCCTGAAACTATAAAAAAATAACTAACCAACCAGCGTCACCTGTAACAGTTATATGGTGATCACTGGTGAAAGGGTTAACTAGGGGGCAATCATGGGGCTTTATGCGGTAGTATATGGGGGTCCCTGGCGCTATAAAAAGCTGCGGCGAACCTAAATACCTACCTGCCTAACTAGCGTCACCTGTGACACTAATACAGCGATCAGAAAAACGATCGCTTATTAGGCTGGGTTCACACTGGAGCGATGCGGGAACGCCACGAATGCGCGGCGGGTTCCCGCATCGCATGCCTCCCGGCGGCAGTTCACACTGCCCTATGCGAACTGCTGGGAGTGTCAGTGAAATGTTACTGACACCCCCAGATCAGTTCGCATATCGCAGTGCGATCTGCAAACTCGGATCGCATGGTGTGAACACCCATGCGATCCGATTCTGCTGCGGGCCAAAAAAAGGGTCCCGTGCGAATTTGCGGCGGGTGCGGCGGGTGTGGCGGGTGCGGCGGGTGCGGCGAATGGCTGAACTCGAATCGCACAGAGATCGGATGTGATTTGCACTGCAGTGCGGTGCGAATCACATCCGTTCTCATAAACCGCTGCAATGTGAACCCAGCCTTAGTGACACTGGCGACGGGGGGTGATCACGGGGTTAAACCTTTATTGGGGGGGTTAGGGGGGTACCTTAGAACTAAAGGGGGCTAACCCTAACTGCCCTAACAGTTATTAGTCACAAATGACACCCGCCGGGTGATCAGGGGGTTAAACCTTTATTAGGTAATAAATGGCGGGTGCCCTGAAACTATAAAAAATAACTAACCAACCAGCGTCACCTGTAACAGTTATATGGTGATCACTGGTGAAAGGGTTAACTAGGGGGCAATCAGGGGGCTTTATGCGGTAGTATATGGGGGTCCCTGGCGCTATAAAAAGCTGCGGCGAACCTAAATACCTACCTGCCTAACTAGCGTCACCTGTGACACTAATACGGCGATCAGAAAAATGATCGCTTATTAGGCTGGGTTCACACTGGAGCGATGCGGAAACGCCGCAAATCCGCGGCGGGTTCCCGCATCGCATGCCTCCCGGCGGCAGTTCACACTGCCCTATGCGAACTGCTGGGAGTGTCAGTGAAATGTTACTGACACCCCCAGATCAGTTCGCATATCGCAGTGCGATCTGCAAACTCGGATCGCATGGTGTGAACACCCATGCGATCCGATTCTGCTGCGGGCCAAAAAAAGGGTCCCGTGCGAATTTGCGGTGGGTGCGGCGGGTGTGGCGGGTGCGGCGGGTGCGGCGAATGGCTGAACTCGAATCGCACAGAGATCGGATGTGATTTGCACTGCAGTGCGGTGCGAATCACATTCGTTCTCATAAACCGCTGCAATGTGAACCCAGCCTTAGTGACACTGGCGACGGGGGGGTGATCACGGGGTTAAACCTTTATTGGGGGGGTTAGGGGGGTACATTAGAACTAAAGGGGGCTAACTCTAACTGCCCTAACAGTTATTACAGTCACAAATGACACCAATGCAAAAAAAAAAAAAAAAAAAAAAAAAAATGACATTGGTGTCACTGTGACTGGGGGGCAGGGGTAATTGGGGGGGTGATCGGGGGGTAAAGGGGGGGTGTGAGTGTGCCTGGCATGTTCTACTGTGTGTGTAGAGTGTTGGTGCAACTCACCGATCCGCTCTCCTCCGTGTCGGAACGAAAAATACCGACACGGAGGAGAGAATACATCACTTCCTCTCCTGTGTTTACATTACAGGAGAGGAAGTGATGTCACGGGGGATTCCTATTCGTCGGGAGCGATCGCGAGGGGGTGGCCATGAACGAATGGCCGTCCCCTCGTCCGGGATCGCTCCCGCACGAATACCGACCGCCGCAGGCACCGGGCGGGGGCCCGATCGGGCCCCCGACCCGCGGGAGGCAAGGGACGTACATGTACGCCAATATGCCTGCCCGTGCCATGCTATCGACGTACATCGTCGTGCGGCGGTCGGCAACTGGTTAACCACTTCAATACAGGGCATTTATACCCCTTCCTGCCCCGATCAATTTTTAGCTCTCAAACTTTGAATGACAATTACTCAGTCATGCAACACTGTATCTTTTTTTTAAGCAAAAATACAGCTTTCTTTTGGTGGTATTTAAACACCAGTGTTTTTTTTTGTTGGTTTCTTTTATAATATTTTGCAAATAAGTAATTTTTGTTCATAAATTTGGGCCAAAATGTATACTGCTACATATCTTTGGTAAAGAAAAAAAAAACAAATTGGTTGTATATTATTTGGTCTTTATGAAAGTGAGTCTACAACCTATGGTGCAAATCATTAAAAATTGATCACACCTGATCACGCCTAATGTACTGACGTCCTATCTCATTTCTTGAGGCCCTGAAATAGTACAAATACCCCCAAATGACCCCTTTTTGGAAAGTAGACCAAGGTATTTAGTAAGAGGCATGGTGAGTTTTTTAACCACTTGCCGACCGCCGCACGACGATATACGTCGGCAGAATGGCACGGGCAGGCATATGGGCGTATATATAAGTCCCTGCCTGCCCGCGGGTGGGTGGCCCGATCGGGCCCCCCCCCCGGTGCCTGCGGCGGTCGGCATTCCTTCGAGAGCGATCCGGGATGAGGGGGCGGCCATTCATTCATGGCCACCCCCTCGCGATCGCTCTCGACGAATGGAAATCCCCGGTGACATCACTTCCTCTCCTGTAATGTAAACACAGGAGAGGAAGTGATGTATTCTCTCCTCCGTGTCGGTATTTTTCGTTCCGACACGGAGGAGAGCGGATCGGTGAGTTGCACCAACACTCTACACACACAGTAGAACATGCCAGGCACACTCACACCCCCCCTTTACCCCCCGATCACCCCCCCAATTACCCCTGCCCCCCAGTCACAGTGACACCAATGTCATTTTTTTTTTTTTTTTTTTGCATTGGTGTCATTTGTGACTGTAATAACTGTTAGGGCAGTTAGAGTTAGCCCCCTTTAGTTCTAATGTGCCCCCCTAACCCCCCCCAATAAAGGTTTAACCCCGTGATCACCCCCCGTCGCCAGTGTCACTAAGGCTGGGTTCACATTGCGGTTTATGAGAACGAATGTGATTCGCACCGCACTGCAGTGCAAATCACATCCGATCTCTGTGCGATTCGAGTTCAGCCATTCGCCGCACCCGCCGCACCCGCCGCACCCGCCGCAAATTCGCACGGGACCCTTTTTTTGGCCCGCAGCAGAATCGGATCGCATGGGTGTTCACACCATGCGATCCGAGTTTGCAGATCGCACTGCGATATGCGAACTGATCTGGGGGTGTCAGTAACATTTCACTGACACTCCCAGCAGTTCGCATAGGGCAGTGTGAACTGCCGCCGGGAGGCATGCGATGCGGGAACCCGCCGCGCATTCGTGGCGTTCCCGCATCGCTCCAGTGTGAACCCAGCCTAATAAGCGATCGTTTTTCTGATCGCTGTATTAGTGTCACAGGTGACGCTAGTTAGGCAGGTAGGTATTTAGGTTCGCCGCAGCTTTTTATAGCGCCAGGGACCCCCATATACTACCGCATAAAGCCCCCTGATTGCCCCCTAGTTAACCCTTTCACCAGTGATCACCATATAACTGTTACAGGTGACGCTGGTTGGTTAGTTATTTTTTTATAGTTTCAGGGCACCCGCCATTTATTACCTAGTCTCACTAGTGTACCCCTAAATTTAGGGGTGTCTACTTTCCAAAATGGGGTCATTTGGGGGGGGTTTGTGCCATCTTGGCATTTTATGGCCTTCAAAACTGTAACGCCCTTAGAAAGCCTGAAGGCGGTGCTTGGTTTTCGGGGCCCCGTACGCGGCTAGGCTCCCAAAAAGTCCCACATATGTGGTATCCCCGTACTCAGGAGAAGCAGCAGAATTTATTTTGGGGTGTCATTTCACATATGCCCATGGCATGCGTGAGCAATATATCATTTAGTGACAACTTTGTGAAAAAAAAAAAAAAAAAGTTTGTAATTTTCCCGCAACTTGTGGCAAAATATAAAATATTCCATGGACTCAACATGCCTCTCAGCAAATAGCTTGGGGTGTCTACTTTCTAAAATGGGGTCATTTGTGGGTGTTTTGTGCCATCTTGGCATTTTATGGCCTTCAAAACTGTAATAGGTAGTGAGAAGTGAACTCAAAAATTTACGCCCTTAGAAAGCCTGAAGGCGGTGCTTGGTTTTCGGGGCCCCGTACGCGGCTAGGCTCCCAAAAAGTCCCACATATGTGGTATCCCCGTACTCAGGAGAAGCAGCAGAATTTATTTTGGGGTGTCATTTCACATATGCCCATGGCATGTGTGAGCAATATATCATTTAGTGACAACTTTGTGAAAAAAAAAAAAAAAAAAAAAAGTTTGTAATATTCCCGCAACTTGTGGCAAAATATAAAATATTCCATGAACTCAACATGCCTCTCAGCAAATAGCTTGGGGTGTCTACTTTCTAAAATGGGGTCATTTGTGGGGGTTTTGTGCCATCTTGGCATTTTATGGCCTTCAAAACTGTAATAGGTAGTGAGAAGTGAACTCAAAAATGTACGCCCTTAGAAAGCCTGAAGGCGGTGCTTGGTTTTCGGGGCCCCGTACGCGGCTAGGCTCCCAAAAAGTCCCACATATGTGGTATCCCCGTACTCAGGAGAAGCAGCAGAATTTATTTTGGGGTGTCATTTCACATATGCCCATAGCATGTGTGAGCAATATATCATTTAGTGACAACTTTGTGTAAAAAAAAAAAAATATTTTTTTTTTGTCATTATTCAATCGCTTGAGGCAAAAAAATAAAATATTCAATGGGCTCAACATGCCTCTTATCAATTTCCTTAGGGGGTCTACTTTCCAAAATGGGGTCATTTGGGGGGGTTTTGTACTGCCCTGCCATTTTAGCACCTCAAGAAATGAGATAGGCAGTCGTAAACTAAAAGCTGCGTAAATTCCAGAAAACGTACCTTAGTTTGTAGATGTGACAACTTTTGCGCAAACCAATAAATATACAATTATTGACTTTTTTTTTACCAAAGACATGTGGCTGAATACATTTTGGCCTAAATGTATGACTAAAATTGAGTTTATTGGATTTTTCTAATAACAAAAAGTAGAAAATATCATTTTTTTTCAAAATTTGCGGTCTTTTTACGTTTATATCGCAAAAAATAAAAATCGCAGAGGCAATCAAATACCATCAAAAGAAAGCTCTATTTGTGGGAAGAAAAGGACGCAAATTTTGTTTGGGTACAACATTGCATGACCGCGCAATTACCAGTTAAAGCAGCGCAGTGCCAAAGTGTAAAAAGACCTCTGGTCATTTACCAGCAAAATGGTCCGGTCTGAAAGTGGTTAAGTTGTATTTTTTTCCCCACAATTCTTGAGAAAATTAAGAAATGTATTTATTTATTTTTTTTCCAATAAAAGTTTTTATTGAGCAAATTGTCATAACAACAAAAGTAGAATAGTTATTACAGTCTTATAGGGCATCATACAACACAATGTTCTACTCCAAATTCCGCTTCAGTATACAGGCCATCTTATAATTTCAATTGTTATAATAAAGCTGTGAAAACTGTGCAACTTAATATGTTGAAAACCCCCTATCGTCCAGCGCGCCATTAGAAGTTCAGAGTCAGGGGAAATATTTTTCAAGTGTCCTGGGAGTTATAACCCATAAAGAATAGATCGTAACAAAATATACAAAATAATACAATAATGTAAAGAGGAAGAATATGTATTGGGGAGTAGAAAGGTAGCGGGGAGGGGGTGGGAGGTAGGTGATAAGAAGGGAGATTTTATAGTACTTTCTGTTACATACAGGTAAGTCTAAAGTTAGACAGATATAATCAAGGTTGTTTTGCCCCAGATCTTCTAGGCAGTTTTAAATTTAAGTGTGTCTAAGTGCCACATCCCTCTAAAGTATTTAACCATTTAGCATTTTCGCGAAGGCGTCTGAGTATTTAAAGGCGAACCAAGATCTCCATAGCTCATGGTATTTGTCAGTCCTCTCTGAGGCCATTGCTACAATTTCCTCCATCTTGTATAGATTTCACCTCAGACAACCATTCCCTTATTGTGGGTGAGTGTGTTGATTTCCAGTGTCTTGGAATAATTGCTTTCGCCACATTCAGCATGTGGCGAACAACTAATTTTTTTTTATATACCTGCCCAAAGAATATTTGGATATGTGCAGCAAAGAGCATTCAGTTTCTGTTATGGCACGTTTCTGAGAGCAGACCCCATCCCAGAATCCCCTTAAAAGCGGACAATCCCACCAGATGTGCAGCATGTCACCCTTGGCTGTGCTGCATCTCCAGGAGGTCTCTGACATTTCTGGGTGTCATGCGTGTAGTCTGGCCGGGGTAAAGTACCAAATCGTTAGTACTTTATATGCGGTCTCCTGAGCGCTGGTGCTGATGGAACACTTGTGTGCTAATATGCACGCATTTCCCCATTGTTCGTCAGTGACGGTCTTTTTAAGAGCTATTTCCTAGTCCTGCTTGTGCCTATTTGGTTGGCCTTTCCTGTTGGTCTGTAACCAGTTGTATACCAGAAGAGTTGCTTTTCTCACTGGTTCTCCCTTGATCCACAACTGTTAAAACCAAGTCTCTCAAAAATTGTCTGTTCACAGCGCAGTAGACATAGTCATGCAATTGCCTATACTGCCAGTGTGTAAAGTGTTTCGCTTGCAGTTCTGTCTTTAGTTTGTAGAAAGTCTTAAGTCTGCCGTCTACTACGCAATGGGAGATGGTCATAGGTCTCTTATTTTCTCTATGTAGAAAAGATGTCATAGTAGGACCTGGCGCAAACTCAGAGTTGTGAATCAGTGGTGTCAAGGGACCCGGAGTGGAGGCCAGATTATATTGTTGTGTCATTGTCGGAAAAACTTCTAGAGTTGGTCCTATTGTAGGGTGTAGGGCTAAGTCAGCCAAGCGTGCTTCTTTAGTGACCCATGGTAAGAATCTCAAGGGGATCTTAGTCTGTAGATTTTCTATTCCCACCCAGTCTTTGGAAGACGCATGGCAGTTTCAATCTAGGATCCGTATCAGGTGCGTCGCGTAATAATAGTGCTTGAAGTGCGTTAGATTAATACCCCCCCTCAGCTTTTGGTGAGGTCAGAGTTAACATGCTAATATGCGATTTCTTCCCAGTCCAGATGAAGTCTCTCAGGAACGTGGTCAGTTGGGAGAAGAACTTTTTGGGTAGTCTGATGGGCAGGGTGTGGAATGGGTACAGCACCCTAGGTAGTACAGTCATCTTTACTGCCGCCGCCCTCCCAAACCATGATAATGGCTTGAGATTCCATATTTGTAGGTCCCGACGCAAATTAAGTAAAAAGGATGAAAGTTTTGTGTATAAAGTCCAATTCTGGTGTGAGCCATATCCCTAGATATTTGAGCTTGAGGTCTACCCACTTAACCACTTTCAGACCGGACCATTTTGCTGGTAAATGACCAGAGGTCTTTTTACACTTTGGCACTGCGCTGCTTTAACTGGTAATTGCGCGGTCATGCAATGTTGTACCCAAACAAAATTTGCGTCCTTTTCTTCCCACAAATAGAGCTTTCTTTTGATGGTATTTGATTGCCTCTGCGATTTTTATTTTTTGCGATATAAACGTAAAAAGACCGCAAATTTTGAAAAAAAATGATATTTTCTACTTTTTGTTATTAGAAAAATCCAATAAACTCAATTTTAGTCATACATTTAGGACAAAATGTATTCAGCCACATGTCTTTGGTAAAAAAAAAGTCAATAATTGTATATTTATTGGTTTGCGCAAAAGTTGTCACATCTACAAACTAAGGTACGTTTTCTGGAATTTACGCAGCTTTTAGTTTACGACTGCCTATCTCATTTCTTGAGGTGCTAAAATGACAGGGCAGTACAAAACCCCCCCAAATGACCCCATTTTGGAAAGTAGACCCCCTAAGGAAATTGATAAGAGGCATGTTGAGCCCATTGAATATTTTATTTTTTTGCCTCAAGCGATTGAATAATGACAAAAAAAAAATTTTTTTTTTTTTTTTACACAAAGTTGTCACTAAATGATATATTGCTCACACATGCTATGGGCGTATGTGAAATGACACCCCAAAATAAATTCTGCTGCTTCTCCTGAGTACGGGGATACCACATATGTGGGACTTTTTGGGAGCCTAGCCGCGTACAGGGCCCCGAAAACCAAGCACCGCCTTCAGGCTTTCTAAGGGCGTAAATTTTTGATTTCACGCCTCACTACCTATTACAGTTTTGAAGGCCATAAAATGCCAAGATGGCACAAAACCCCCACAAATGACCCCATTTTAGAAAGTAGACACCCCAAGCTATTTGCTGAGAGGCATGTTGAGTCCATGGAATATTTTATATTTTGCCACAAGTTGCGGGAAAATTACAAACTTTTTTTTTTTTTTTTTTTTTTTCACAAAGTTGTCACTAAATGATATATTGCTCATGCATGCCATGGGCATATGTGAAATGACACCCCAAAATAAATTCTGCTGCTTCTCCTGAGTACGGGGATACCACATATGTGGGACTTTTTGGGAGCCTAGCCGCGTACGGGGCCCCGAAAACCAAGCACCGCCTTCAGGCTTTCTAAGGGCGTAATTTTTTGAGTTCACTTCTCACTACCTATTACAGTTTTGAAGGCCATAAAATGCCAAGATGGCACAAAACCCCCACAAATGACCCCATTTTAGAAAGTAGACACCCCAAGCTATTTGCTGAGAGGCATGTTGAGTCCATGGAATATTTTATATTTTGCCACAAGTTGCGGGAAAATTACAAACTTTTTTTTTTTTTCACAAAGTTGTCACTAAATGATATATTGCTCACGCATGCCATGGGCATATGTGAAATGACACCCCAAAATAAATTCTGCTGCTTCTCCTGAGTACGGGGATACCACATATGTGGGACTTTTTGGGAGCCTAGCCGCGTACGGGGCCCCAAAAACCAAGCACCGCCTTCAGGCTTTCTAAGGGCGTTACAGTTTTGAAGGCCATAAAATGCCAAGATGGCACAAACCCCCCCCCCCAAATGACCCCATTTTAGAAAGTAGACACCCCTAAATTTAGGGGTACACTAGTGAGACTAGGTAATAAATGGCGGGTGCCCTGAAACTATAAAAAAATAACTAACCAACCAGCGTCACCTGTAACAGTTATATGGTGATCACTGGTGAAAGGGTTAACTAGGGGGCAATCAGGGGGCTTTATGCGGTAGTATATGGGGGTCCCTGGCGCTATAAAAAGCTGCGGCGAACCTAAATACCTACCTGCCTAACTAGCGTCACCTGTGACACTAATACAGCGATCAGAAAAACGATCGCTTATTAGGCTGGGTTCACACTGGAGCGATGCGGGAACGCCACGAATGCGCGGCGGGTTCCCGCATCGCATGCCTCCCGGCGGCAGTTCACACTGCCCTATGCGAACTGCTGGGAGTGTCAGTGAAATGTTAATGACACCCCCAGATCAGTTCGCATATCGCAGTGCGATCTGCAAACTTGGATCGCATGGTGTGAACACCCATGCGATCCGATTCTGCTGCGGACCAAAAAAAGGGTCCCGTGCGAGTTTGCGGCGGGTGCGGCGGGTGCGACACGAATTCAGCCATACTATCTGTATAGCTGAACTCGAATCGCACAGAGATCGGATGTGATTTGCACTGCAGTGCGGTGCGAATCACATCCGTTCTCATAAACCGCTGCAATGTGAACCCAGCCTTAGTGACACTGGCGACGGGGGGTGATCACGGGGTTAAACCTTTATTGGGGGGGTTAGGGGGGTACCTTAGAACTAAAGGGGGCTAACCCTAACTGCCCTAACAGTTATTAGTCACAAATGACACCTGCCGGGTGATCAGGGGGTTAAACCTTTATTAGGTAATAAATGGCGGGTGCCCTGAAACTATAAAAAAATAACTAACCAACCAGCGTCACCTGTAACAGTTATATGGTGATCACTGGTGAAAGGGTTAACTAGGGGGCAATCAGGGGGCTTTATGCGGTAGTATATGGGGGTCCCTAGCGCTATAAAAAGCTGCGGCGAACCTAAATACCTACCTGCCTAACTAGCGTCACCTGTGACACTAATACGGCGATCAGAAAAATGATCGCTTATTAGGCTGGGTTCACACTGGAGCGATGCGGAAACGCCGCGAATCCGCGGCGGGTTCCCGCATCGCATGCCTCCCGGCGGCAGTTCACACTGCCCTATGCGAACTGCTGGGAGTGTCAGTGAAATGTTACTGACACCCCCAGATCAGTTCGCATATCGCAGTGCGATCTGCAAACTCGGATCGCATGGTGTGAACACCCATGCGATCCGATTCTGCTGCGGGCCAAAAAAAGGGTCCCGTGCGAATTTGCGGCGGGTGCGGCGGGTGTGGCGGGTGCGGCGGGTGCGGCGAATGGCTGAACTCGAATCGCACAGAGATCGGATGTGATTTGCACTGCAGTGCGGTGCGAATCACATTCGTTCTCATAAACCGCTGCAATGTGAACCCAGCCTTAGTGACACTGGCGACGGGGGGTGATCACGGGGTTAAACCTTTATTGGGGGGGTTAGGGGGGTACATTAGAACTAAAGGGGGCTAACCCTAACTGCCCTAACAGTTATTACAGTCACAAATGACACCAATGCAAAAAAAAAAAAAAAAAAATGACATTGGTGTCACTGTGACTGGGGGGCAGGGGTAATTGGGGGGGTGATCGGGGGGTAAAGGGGGGGTGTGAGTGTGCCTGGCATGTTCTACTGTGTGTGGGATGTGTTGGTGCAACTCACTGATCCGCTCTCCTCCGTGTCGGAACGAAAAATACCGACACGGAGGAGAGAATACATCACTTCCTCTCCTGTGTTTACATTACAGGAGAGGAAGTGATGTCACCGGGGATTTCCATTCGTCGGGAGCGATCGCGAGGGGGTGGCCATGAATGAATGGCCGTCCCCTCGTCCGGGATCGCTCCCGAACGAAAACCGACCGCCGCAGGCACCGGGCGGGGGCCCGATCGGGCCCCCGACCCGCGGGAGGCAAATCACGTACATCTACGTGCTTATGCCTGCCCGTGCCATTCTGCCGACGTACATCGGCGTGAGGCGGTCGGCAAGTGGTTAAAAGGGCAGTTGGATTTGGCATTCTGCAATTGTCTGGGTTCTCCTTGTCATAAGTGATTTCTCACAAACAGCATAAGCATAAACAGCATAGGCATACTTCCAATTACACCCCAAAATACATTCTACTACTCCTCAGTATGGCGATATCACATATGTGAGACTTTTACACAGGCTGACCATATTGAGAGGCCCAACATGAAGGGAGCACCATTGGGCATTCTAGGAGCATAAATTGCACATCTAAATTGCATTCCTACCTATCACATGTTTGAAGGTCCTGGATCACCAGGACAGTGCAATTACCCACAAAATGACACAATTTTGGAAAGCAAACACCTCATTGTATATTCTTTGAGGCATAATGAGCTGGTGACAGGTACTCTGGTACTCTGATGGGCTGCTGACAGGTACTCTGGTACTCTGATGGGCTGCTGACAGGTACTCTGGTACTCTGATGGGCTGCTGACAGGTACTCTGGTACTCTGATGGGCTGCTGACAGGTACTCTGGTACTCTGATGGGCTGCTGACAGGTACTCTGGTACTCTGATGGGCTGCTGACAGGTACTCTGGTACTCTGATGGGCTGCTGACAGGTACTCTGGTACTCTGATGGGCTGCTGACAGGTACTCGTGTACTCTGATGTTCTGGTGACAGGTAATCTGATGGGCTGGTGACGGGTAATCTGATGGGCTGTGACAGGTACTCTTTGTAGCGGATGACATTGCCTCAGGACCTTACAGTACTGAGGGTTAATTGTGTAGGTAAGCCTTAACACCAGTCTGGCCAGGCCATGATTGATGTTCTGACTGATCATGTGAGCGGTGAGGTGCACATGACAGGCGAGAATCAGGCTTGGTTGGATGTTTGGGTATGGGCCTCTGAGCCAATCAGCGGGAGTGCCGGACCTGCTGAGGAGTCTGGGAGGGGGTACTTAAGCAGGTGTGGGTCACGTGTTCGGGGTTTCGGAGTTGTTCAAGAGACCCGTGTGGTCTGTTCTGGTTCCAGGACCGGGGTATCCCCGTGAGGGGTCCCGGTCACGGGGTGTTTGACATCCCGCAACATGTTCCTGTCAGTGGTCAGTGTTTAGACCCGACTGGTCTGGGGTAGTGATCCATCTGTTCCCGAGTCTCAGGAACCTGCTGGTCCGATGCGCTGTAACTGATTGAGGATTCAAAGTGTCCGGGTGTGCTCTCAGCTTGGAGGAGCACCACAGCTCGTGTAAGTGACCGGGGGAGAACTCTTCGGAAGAGGGCCGACAAGTGGCATCCTGAGAAGTGCCTGGTTACGGAGTTGGGAAGGACATTGACGAGTCCACACTTTTCCAGTACCTCAAAGGAAGCGGGAAACGTTCCAGGTACAGTTGGAAAAAGGTTCCAGTTTATCTTCGGTTCAAGTTTGAGTCAACGTGCTGACTGCCATGACCTCTGGCTAGAGGTCTGTTCAGCCTTGAAGTACCCAGCTGCGAGTGGCTACTCTCTGGGTGGAAATAGAGACTTTGCTAGACCTGCAGTTCAAGGTACCTGAGTTCTTCACCCGTGCCCTCTGTTCCCAAAGAGACTGTGTTTTGTGAGACTTCTACAGCAAAATAAAACCTTTTGAAAAGACTATCTGTGTCAGTGTACAAGTCATTGGGTATCAACCCTGGGAACCCCTAGACGTGGAGGAGCAGGCCAGGAGAAGGTAACCAGTAAGCCCATTAAGTCAAGGCCGCCCTGCAATGGGTTATGGCCGCTACATCTTTATTTGGGGGGAGATCAGGCACTGTACTGTACTTTCTTTCTTCCAGATCTCCTCACACACTGAAGAGGAGAACCCAGGTAGCGGAACTACAGCTGTTTGTTGACATTTGTGACCAGCTGTGATTTGGACACGGCCGGTCACGTGGTGAAGAGCCATTTTCATTGGCTCTTTACCCTGATCGGGGATGGGCTGTGTCCAAAGGTCACGCCTCATCCCTGATCGCCGTGCTAGCGAGAACCGGAGGACATCATATGGTGTCCACCCGGAGGGAGGAGATGTTCCTGCTGGCGTCATTTATCTATGGCCTGGTATGAAAGTGGTTAAGGAAGCCATCAGTAGGAAACCTAACACTAAATGCATTTCATGTTGACTTTATTAGGTGACAAACCTATTTTATTGTTTTTACATAGTTAAACCTAAAGTAAATGTAAAACTAAAAGGCATTTAGGCCGGCCATAGACGAGTCGAAAACCAAATGTTCTGCCAATCAAAAACGAAAATGGCCCATGCAATTGTACCATTGTTTTTGTTTTTCTAAAATAAATTTCACCATGTTGGATCAGCCACTTTCGATCTGTGTCGCAGCTGGCACACTGTCGCGTACCTGGTGGGTAGAGCCTGGTTATGGAGGAAGATCTCTCTTGCACCTCTGACTCGGGGCTCCTGGTAGTGTATACAGATAGCGCACGAGTACTGGTTAAGCGTGCTTGCTGTTGGGCTGCTGATCCAGTAGTTTGCCAGATGGCAGTGGGTCTCTGTCGTCAGGAACAGGCTGTTACTTAGTAGAAGAGCGGGTCCCAAAGGTAGCTGGACAGGTGCTAGTAACTTGGTAGCTTTGGAAGGGCTGGAACTTATGCGTTCCAGCCCCGCATAAGTTCCAGATGCAGAGGCAGGACAATGGTCAAAGGACAAGCCGGGGTCGATGCAGGTGGAAACAGGAATGATCAGAAACAAGCTGGGTCAATACTTCAAGAGCAGATCCAGGTAACGGGAAACGGGATACTCACAGAACGCTGTAGATGAGACGGCACTGACCCTGGGTGCTGATGCAGCTTAAATGGCCCATTTGACGCCCTTATCTGTCACGGAATGTGCCACGCAATTTAGCGCGTGTGTGCGCATGTTCGCATTTCCATGTATATGCGTTGACATGAGCTAATGCACCTCTTCCAGGCATTCGGGCAACAGGGATTCTTCTGCAGCTATTATTCTGTCTTCTGACAGAGCCTTCCTGACACACACTATTGATGCTAAAATCAAACGCCCTGACGATCAATAAGAATTGTGATTACATTTTTTGACTTTTCTATTGCCTGCTTTAGTTTGCCAAAATGTGGGGGTTTTATTAAAATTGGAACAGCTGTGCATGGCAACCAATCGGCTTACATCTACAGCTTGTTCAGTTAAGGTTTGTAAATGAAAGATATGAATGAATTTAGATCTGGGTGTTATTGTTTTACGATACCCTCAGGAATTTGCATTGCACTCATAGTCAACTTGCACAGGACCTTTTTTTGTCTCGCACTAAATTTGCAATGCGTAGATGTGAACCAAAGCCATGGAATACTATGCTTTTTACATGACCTGTGGATCTGTGTGTTCCTAAACGCATCAAACCCGCTGTAAATTCGCATCAGTGTGAACCCAGGCTAAAGGCAAATATTAAAATGCTATTGTACTCTGATATTATACTCTAGTATATTGTACTCTATCATAGGATTCTTCTTCCCCCCAAGTGCATTATTTTAGAAACAATGAACTGCATTTCCAATGCTTTGACCAATCTTCCAGCATTGTCAAATTTATGATCCATGTTACAAACCCCTCCAGAAATATCAAGCCTATTTGCACACATTTATGTCATCGACAAAAGGCATGCCTTACCCACCAGACCTTTTCGTTTTATCCATTATAAACAAATTAAATAGAACAGGACCCAGTAACAGAGCCTTGTGGTACACCACCTGTCACTGGTCTCTGTTCCAAATCAGCCCCAATAACAACAACTCTAAAATCTGTTCTTTTAGCCACCTTGTATATCTACTGACCTACCCAAGGGTTAGGTTTGAGATTGTAGAACTTTTTATGAGAGCATTATGTGGAACTTTATTAAATGATTTTCTAAAATCAATATATGATATGTCCACAGCACCATCCTGTTCCAAAATGTGTGGTATAGTCAAAAAAAATCAGATTAGTATGACCCACTCTGCCCTCAGTATAGACCATGCTTAAGGTTCAACAAGTTGCTTGTTTTATATGACCATTCATCCTTCTTTCTAGGAGTGATTCCGTTACTTTTACTACTAGATATGTTAAACTCTGTGACCTGTAGTTGCCAGCTTCTACCTTGCTACCCTTCTTGTGGATAGGTACAATATGAGCTGTCTGCCAGTCCCTGGGGACTTCTGTTAGAAGAAATTGAGTAAAGGAGATTGTCAGGGCTGGGCTTAGCCCCTTCCCCTCAAAGCTGGCCGCTCAGCTGTAGGCTAATTGCCAGCTTCTTTCGATCCACAGTGACTCACCTGTTGATGATATCTTGCTCATCAGTCCTGCCTACTTAAGCCGTCCAGCCCAGATGATCTCTGCTTTCGCCTTGGTCACGTCCCTAGAGACGCTCTCCTGGGTTCCTGTTAAAGATATGCTTGGCTGACATTCCTTCTGGCTCCAGATCCTGCTTACTGTTCTACTACACTCATTTCTGGCTCCCTGACGTTGTGGCTTGTCTGACTATCCATTCCGGTTCCTGAACTCTGGCTATGTTTTGACTACATTTGTGTGATTTAACTGTATTTCTGTTTCACTCTGATTCATGGTTTCTGACAGATTGATCAAAATCAATTTGTCAAATGTCATACAAGCCTTTGACAGTCTTGTAGAGCTGATGGGAATAATTTAAAATCAGTTTTCATTTATTAGCAGAATAGGCTAAGTGGTTTAGTGCATTTAGCTTAAAGCAGAACTTCACTCTCTCAATCAGTATTGACTATTTTAATTCCTTATGCTTCTAGCATTAATAATTTGATGGGAAAATATATTAAATGTACTTGTTTTAAAGATTGTTTACAAAATTCAAGAGCTCATGCATGATATGTTATGAAGCCCAAGTGAATCCTACTCTGACCTGATCAGCCCTGAAAATAAACAAATATAAATATAAATTAATAATGTATGACAACAAACAATAATACAAATATAAAACCGTCTGTTACTAGACTGTGTTTTTTCTCAGAGATTCATCCCATTTATGATCTGAGACCACATAAAACAGTAGAGATCGCAGGCGCTCTCCAAGCTCATCTCTATCCGCATTCAGAACTGCTGCTCCTACAAGGTAATATCTGGGTTTGCAAAGTGTTTAGGTGGACACACAGAACATTTATAGCCTCTGTGGCTATTAAGGATAACATTTATTAGATTTTTTTTGTGCCTTGAATTCAGCTCTAAGCATTCTAATCTTCTTGACAGATTGTCTTTAAACTTATATAAACCATGAAGAAAACCTTTCTAAAATGTAATTAAGATAATGTAAAAAGCCCAACCCCCCAAGCAGACAACAAATTTTACGTTTTCAGAAAGGTAGACACAGACCAATAGATATTAGTGGCGATATATTTAAGGGATAGTGAGCATATGAAGATATTTATTATCACACACTTTTCTGGATATTTTTTAAATTATAACAATAACATAAATCACCTACTTGGTCCTGATCAAAAGTTTACATACCCTGGAATGTTTGACCTTGATACAGATGCACAAGATGACACACACAGGTTAAAATGGCAATTAAAGATGAATTCCCCACTGCGGCTTTTTAAATTGGAATTAGTGTCTGTGTATAAATAGTCAATAAATTTCATGGCTCTCAAATTGATGCACTGAGCAGGCTAGATACTAAACCCTAAGGAGCAGAAAAGAACTGTCAAAATATCTGAATAACAAGGTAATGTAATTTTATAAAGATGGAAAAGGATATAAAAAGATAACCAAAACCTTGAATATGCCAATCAGTACCATTTAATCACTTAGGAACTGGAAAGTTTGGGCAATCTCTTTATACCAACCAATGTTAGGTAGACCAAGAAAGATTTCAGCCACAATGGCCGGAAGAATTGTTTGTAATACAAAGAAAAACCCACAAGTACCCTCAGGAGAAATACAGGCTGCTCTGGAAAAATACGATGTGGTTATTTCAAGGAGCACAATTCAATGATACATAAAATGCCAGAAAAGAGTCCTTACTGCGCCAGTGTCACAAACGAGCCTGGTTACAGTATGCCCGACAACACCCTGATAAACCTCACCGCTTCTAGCACACTGTAATCTGCAGTCACGAGACCAAAATAGAGCTTTATGTTCACAACCATAAGCGCTATGTTTGGAGTAGAGTCAACAGCTAGAACAAGAATACCATTCTCGCTGTGGAACATGGTGCTGGCTCACTGATGTTTTGGGGATGTGTGAGATCTAAAGGCACGGGGAATCTTGTGAAAATTGATGGCAAGATGAATGCAGCGTGCATTCTTCTGCATGAAAGCTGCACATGGGACCCTCATAGACTTCCCAGCACGACGATGACCAAAAGCTCAAAGCCAAGTTGACATTCCAGTGATTACAGCAGAAAAGGGTGGAGGTTCTGGAGTGGCCATCAGTCTCCTGACCTAATGTCATTGATTTTATAAGGGGAAATACACAATATTGAAGTGGTTGTAAAAGCAGATTTTTTTTTTTACTTAATGCATTTTATGCATTAAGATAAAAAAAAACCTTCGGTGTGCATCAGCCCCCCTCACATTTACCTGAGCCCAATCTCGATCCAGCAATGTTGCAAGAGTCTCAGCTGTCTGGGACTCTCCCACCTCATTGGCTGAGACAGCATTGGGGCACCATTGGCTCCCGCTGCTGTCAGTCAAAGTCAGTGAGCCAATGAGGAGTGTCTGAAGGGACACACAAAGCAAAGGCTCGGCTGGGGTGCCCCCATAGCAAGCTGTTGCCTAGGAGGGCACTTGGTGAGGGACCAGAGAAGAGGAGGATGTGGGCTGTGCTGTGCACAACCACTGCACATAGCAGGTAAATATAAAACATGTTTGTTATTTTTAAATTAAAAAAAGAGACTTTAATGTCACTTTAAGGCTAGGTTCACACTATTGCGATGCGGGAACGCCGCGAATCCGCGGCGTTTTCCCGCATCGCTCACCTCCCGCCGGCAGTTCACACTGCCCTATGCGGACGGCTGGGGGTGTCAATGTTATGTTAATGACACCCCCAGATCCGTCCGCATATCGCAGTGCGATCTGCCGACTCGCACAGGAATCGGATCGCATGGTGTGAACCCCCATGCGATCCGATTCCGTTGCGGACCCAAAAAAGGGTCCTGTGCGAGTTTGCTGCGGGACAGCTGCGAGTTCAGCCATACTATCTGTATGGCTGAACTCGCAGTGCTACGGAGATCGGATGTGATTTGCTGTGCGAATCACATCCGGTTCTCCCCCGCAGCAGTGTGAACCCAGCCTAAGAACTAAGGGTATGCCAACTGTTGAACAGGAGTTATTTTGTTTATTTACTTGTTGCCATGTTTTGTTTTATGATTGTGCCATTTTGTTATTACCTACAATGGCATAAGAATCCCATAGGAAATAAATTAAACGTATTTTGCCTGCTCACGGTACATACTATATATTACCAATTCTCCAAGGGTATGCAAACTTTAGAGCTCAACTGTCTTCATTTAGGTAAACAAAGTGCCTCACCACCTTAGTTGGTAATAATTTGGTAAAAAACATGCAGCTGCCAAGAGATCTTCTTTGAGTTTACAGTTGTTTTTGGCCAATGAAATTGGATTTTGATCATTTTCTGCTGCTTGTTTTTACAATATTCATTTGCTGCAATGATGATTTCCTTTTGTTTCTTTTTTCATTACTTTACAATTACTTTAATGTTTATTATTATTGCTCACATTTTTTTTTTACTTTAGATTGTGTTCTGTTTATAGATACAGGTTGATTTCTGAATCTGACAATGGTATCAAGTTAGTGAACTTGTGCAATCTCTGTAGATAAGGGAGAACAATTATTTCTATTCCCCTGAGTAATTTATTGCGGTGCTGAATTGAACAGCTTTTAAACTAAATACTGAGGTTGTAAACACCTTGATGCAAATGCCCAAAAATAGCTAGTAATAACAATACTCATAAAGCAATCATCCTAAAAAAAGAAAAAAGATGAAAATGCAAAATTGTGCAAACAGAATCTTATGTGTTGAAATAAATGGTAAGAACGTCACTGACACCTAGTGGCAAATGGACAGAAATGACCACAGGGTCCCTTTCTGACTATTAAAGGAAACTTGTTAGAGAAAAATAGTCAATATTAACCTGTCCTAAGAGTATTCATTGCCTGAATGTCTTGTTGATGCTTTCCTAAAATACACACTCAATCACTAATGAATCACAGGGCTAAGTAAATGTGACTTCTCTCACTTTTATTTAGTGCATTCTTTTTACAAGTCAGTGCCTCTGGAGTATTGAAGGCAAACACAGACCTACACATCACATTTTTGTTCCCCGGCCTGTTACCCTCAGGCTAGATATAGCCCTTAGTTTGCATTTAATTGGCTTTTGGGCTAATATTCCTCTGATGCCAAGGGCGGGGCACAATTCTTTTCACTGAAACCATGCTGGAGCCTCTCACCGGCACCATGGATGTAGCATGGTTCCTTGATAAAAATGTTGGAGCACATTCCTACCATTGAGATTAGGGGAGAATGATGTTGGAGCACTGTTCCTCCCACTGACAGCAAGGATATGGCAATATTCCTCCCATTAAGAATGATGTTGAGGCACATTCCTACCATTGATGCCAGGGATTGGGGCATTGTATTCCCACTGAGAATGATGTTGAGGCACTGTTCCTCCTTTGGACACCATGAATGGGGCACAATTCCCTCCACATAAATCAATATTGGGGCAGCATTCCTACTACTAACATAGTAGTAGTAGCCTCCTCCTAACACCAACAATGGCTCCTCCTGAGCTGATAATGGAACACCTCAGGATAATGGAACATTATTCTTTCCCCCACTGACAACAAGCTCTAGTTCATTTTTTTTTTTTTATTCCCATTGACCACCATTCCTAGGGCAATGTTTACTCCTATTGGCCACAGTCTGCCCCTCAAAAAGCCTAATGACAATGAACTGGCCCTTTTATTACCAACCCCACCAATATTGTTTGTTAGTTGTTTTTAATTTCATAGGTTTTTATTGAGTGCAGAAAAGTGAAAAACAGCATTGAGTTATAGATAAATTCAAATGTAACAGTTGAAAGCAATCCTACAAAACTCGTGATTGTAAAGGATATTTTTTAAAATGATTAAATAAAAAAAAATTTGCCTTCTTGCAGTGAAATTGCAGAGCGGTTCCTTACCTCCTCTTATGGAGTTCCCCACTAGTGATCTCCGCTTCTTCTTAAGAGTGCCCCCATAGTAAGCCATATGCTAAGGGGGCTTCCACATGTGTGTTCTCCAGAGCCAGGCTTTATGCATCCATAAAAACCAGCAGCATGGCTCAGCCATGCCTCCTGCTTCTCCTAAAAAGATTTGATTGACAACAGTGGGAGCTTACTGCTCCCTCTCTTGCCAGTGTCTCCTGAGAAAGCTGGAAGAGAGGAGAGCAGGGCTGCAGACGGGACAACACTGGATTGATAGAGGAGTCAGTTAAAGGTTTAGAATGAGTGAATGGGGGTAGGTTTAGAATGGGTGAATAGGGGGAAACTGGTAGTGAGGAATCTCTTTATCCTAATTCATAGAATACATTAAAGTGATTGTAAAAGCCTTTTTTTTAATTTAAATAACAAACATGTTATACTTATCTGCTCTGTGCAGTTGATTTTGCACAGAGCAGCCCAAATCCTCCTCTTCTAGGGTCCCTCTTTGCTGCTCCTGGCCCCTCTGTCCTATCGAGTGCAAAACTTGAGCCGAGTCAGAACTCCTTGTGTCCATTCACACGCGGAGGCCTGACCTGTCCCCTCCCCTCTCTTCTGATTGGCCGACTGAGTGTCCAAGATTGGCATAGACACTCGTGGACAATGCTGGAGAGATGGAGCTCAGTTAAGTAATTAGTTGTGTTGTACGTCACTGTGTTATAAATGATCTGAATTTTATGTGACCGTGTGTAGGCAAGACAGCTTGAGCCGAATTCCGTCGTGAAAACCATCAGAGCTTTTTTTGATGAGAATTCCGATTGTGTGTACGCTGCATTAGGCTTTATATTGTGACAACTTCTCCACCTTCAAAATACACTGATTTGTGGCGTTGTCTATAGTTGGTGGCCCTGATCGATTGAGAAAAACCTGACAGGGTGGTTGTATAGAAGGTGATGGGTCGATCTACTACTGTACAACCAGCCATACATGGATTGAAATTTGGCCGCCCCTGCTGAATCAACCAAAATTTCAAGCCATATATGGCTGCCTTTAGAACCACTTTAAGGAACTCAATAGTGAGACAAGGGTGGGGGGGCAATTAGGACATATCATTTAAAGCCACTCAGATGCGACTAAGCCACACTGCTAGGAGTGCTTAGTTCCTGGTCTGTTGCTGCGATCAATGACTCAATTCACTGGTCCCTACATCACTAACGTGTCCTATGTTGACAAATGGTCAAGCAGCCACGATGCATGGTTGGGACCAGGAAATCGACATCCATAAAAATGCCTGATTCTGCTACCCGGTGTTTCTCTTTATTACTACAATACCAAAAAAAATACAATATAATTATTTACATCTGAACTATGTGGGGCTCCCCTCCACACTACACAGGTTAAATGCTTGTTTTTGCCTTGGAAAGCACTTTTACTTGCCTAAAACCCCTGCTCCCCTGGCTGCCAGCACGTTCTCCTTTTCACTCTGACCCCCCAGTTTGTGGTTGGGCACTCAGCTCCCTAACTTACAATGTAGGACTGCTGGTCCTGCATTAAATGAAATGATGTCAAACTGCGCTCGAAGCAGCGGAAGTGAAGCAGCTTTAGAGGACTAGTCACACTGAGGGGAGGAGCCTGCAGTAGCGAGAAATAAGGTAAACAAAAGTGCTTTTTTATGGTACAAACAAACTTGTGTCAAATCATTTTAATAATATATTAAGCCTTAAAATTGCACCTGCAAAATGGCACACAAATATGATATGCAAAGCTGTCCTTATGCGACACTTTAAAAAATCTTTTCAGCTCATCAGTTGAGTTAACCATAGAATTCCTTTCACTCTGGAGTGTGCGGCAATACCTTACATCTGTTAGACCAGTGGCCATCAACCCTGTCCTCAGGGCCCACGAACAGGCCAGGTTTTATGCATTACCTTGGGGAGATGAAGGCTAGAATACTGAAATCACTGAGCAGCAAATGATATCACCTGTGATGTATTTCAGTTATCTTGCAAACCTGGCCTGTTAGTGGGCCCTGAGGACAGGGTTGATGACCACTGTGTTAGACAATCACTGTGACATATGACTGTGCATACGAGGTGTGTATATATGTGTAGGGGTCTGTTTTACTATTTTCTGTTTCATTTGTTTTTATTAATGTTTTAAAATAGTAAAGGTTGGCAAGAGCATTGTGCAGAGCACTGAACAATCCTAGCAAGCTCTGTATAGACAATGGTACAGAAGTGGGGGAAGCAAAACATCTGAAAAGCTTGGCAATTAGGTGGGTATTTGCTAAGCTCACGAATAAGCAATTTGACCACCATCAGAAGTGAACTGGAATAACATATTTTGTGTGTATGGATATAAAACATCAATACGATTGTGAGCACTAGGAAGTGGTCTTCCATATGTCTCCCCTTGGATCATAATGTGGGACAACAAAACCCAAGATATCAAGGTCAAGACCATCGTATATCATAATCCCAGGAAGTAGGCCCAAAATGAAGTTAAGCCCATGTCCGGTGACCACGGTTTGCAAAGTATTACTCATTGCCAAGCATTGTAACGGTTCCAGACCCACAAATATGTACATCAAAAAGGTAAATAAAAAAGAAGAAGAAAAAACTAAGAGGATGCGATGCCGAGGCTGGCCAAAGTTAAGGGAACAATAAAAGAAAAGAAAAAAAAGATTATAAAAAGTGAGGAAGAACAGAAATGGATCTGTCTGGGGATCCAGCATCAACTTATTTGTACTATAAGATTCAGTCATTCGGAACCTGTAAGTAAGTAAGCCAAGGGGACCATATTTTGTAAAAAAAAAAATTGATTGTCTCGTAAGACACTCACTATTTTTTCATTCAACATGATCCATGGGAGTTTTCATTTTACTATTACAATGTCTATGATGGGGCTTTTCCACGCTGTCACTTTCGCTATACATTTATTTTGTGCTGAAAATGCCCCCCTCGGCTTATACTCGCGTCTGTGTCCACCTGCAGCCTCATGTTCCTGATTTCCTGGCACTGTGACGTCAGTCTAGTCCACGGCCATGCAGTGTAACAAAGCCCCGCCGCCTCCTCGTCTGTGATAGGTGGAACACTGACTCACTAGTGGGAAGAGTCAGTGTTCCGTCCCTGACAAGGAGGAGGCGCTTTGGTACACTGCATGGCTGCCGACTAGACTGACTGCACGTCACAGCCTCAGGAGATCATAAGCCTGCAGATGGACACAGCACCGGAGATCAGGTAGGGAGATTGGGCACAGTGAGGCATGCACATGGACACAGTGAGGCAAAGGGAGGCATGCACATGGACACCCTAGGCTTATACTTGAGTCAATACGTTTTCTCAGTTTTTTGTGGTGAAATTGGGTGCCTCGGCTTATACTCGAGTATATACGTTATTCTGCTACGTGTTTTTGGTAAAAAAAAAAAAAATCCCAATAAGCATATATTGATTGGTTTACTTGACCGTTATAGCGTCTACAAACTATGGTATATATTTAGGGAACTTTTATTTATTTTTATACTAGTAATGGCGGCAATCAGCGACTTTTCCGATTGTCGATCACAAAATATGACACTTTTGGAACGAATACAGTGATCAGTGCTAAAAATATGCATTGCCACTGTACTGACACTGGCTATTCTCTGGGGCAATCAAAGAGTTAAATGTAACTATATATAAATATGTGTGTGTATATATATATATATATATATATATATATATGTGTGTGTGTGTGTATATATATATATATATATATATCTGTGTGTGTGTATATGTATATGTATATGTGTGTGTATATATATATATATATATATATATATAAAAAATCTCTATCTATATCTCTATAAGTGAGATGCAGGCTTTAAATGGTAGAGGGTGACTAGGTGTCCCAGAAGCCACACATCAATTCAAGTCTGCTAGGCCACATCCCCAACGCATTTCAATCTGTCCACCTGAGCTTACTCATTCGTATTGGGGTGCTTTTAACCCCAAAGCAGGGGTTTAAAAACTCTCGTGTTGCGGCACTTCCGAATCACTGCCCATTCATTGCAATGGGCAGGCGCAGTTTGGGAGCAGTGTACACAGCGCTCCCAAACTGCCCCAAAGATGCTGCTTGCAGGACTTTTTCTAATGTTCTGTCAAGTGCACCACCCAGGGGTGAAAGCACCCATTGTAATCAATAGGAGGCAGTTTTCAGGTGCTATTTCTTGCACTAAAACGCCTGAAAACTGCCTCAGTGTGAAAGGGGTCTTAATATTCAAGTAGTGAGCCAGTAGGCTATGCAGTCTGTAGGCATACCAAGTCTGGTTTTATGCCGGTTGCTTATTTTTAGAATGCCTTTACTTTCAGTCTAAGGTGTAGTAATGTACAATTGAAATGAAATAAAAGTCACGCTTGTTAGATGAAACGATGTTTCGGTGAAAAATTTAGTCTGTATTGCTCCATGTCCAATGTGATTAGTATAATCTGTTTATGCATGACATACAACCGGAGAAACGACAAAAGAGGCTGCTGGAGAAGGGTGGTTGAGAAGAAGTTAATACCAGCCATGATAAAAGCTATAAACATTTTAATAATGCACACTTTGTAAGATTTCTACATGAAGGTGAAATCCATTAAAGGAAATAATAGCTTTTCTTCGTAACAATGCCTCTTGCAAGCAAAGGTTTTTCGGGATGCTGTCTGTGTTTACCTTTGTTATTATTGTAAAAGCGCATTTTGCCACCATAGCGGTGCCATTATTCTAATAACACTTATCTGGGTATGTTTCTGTAAAGCCTAGGGCCCTTCCCTTCGCTTGTGTTTTGCCAGAGGAATTGCGTTTAAATAGGTAGCAAGAAAGATACACTTTTTTTTTCTACTTTTTTCTATAATAGTGTTGCTACATCCATTTTTCTTGTCTGCACTATGTTCTTAAATTGTGACTTAAAGAGACCATTTCATGTAATGTTACAAGAAATTACATACCCGTAAAGATGCAACAGGTGTGACCCAGTTTCTAACTCCTGATAGAAATCATCCACTTCAAACACAGGACACTTATCCTAAAAAGGTCACCGCAGCAACCAGAAAAAGGGAAAAGGCGAGCACCACTGTATCGGCTTAAAATGCATGTATCTTTATTTATACAGAGTTTTTTGGCTATTTTTTTTTTTTTTTTTTTTACCTGTAATAAAGATACATGCATTTTTAAGTCGCTATAGTGCCACTTGCCTTTTGCCTTTTCTGGACACCTTTAAAGATGAGGGTGAATACTTACCTCTCTTGCTGCCCATGCCATTCAACAATGCAACATTTTAGAGAACTGGAGCCCTGAGGCCTGCTGGGCAACTGACACTTCCGGGAGCATCAATCTCTGTGGTCTCCTGCAACTCTTATGCTGCGTACACACGACTGTTTTTTCCGTCTGAATAAACTGACGGCCTTTCTGACGCTCTGCTGAAACGGACTTGCCTACACACGATCACACCAAAGTCCATTCGTTTACAACGCAATGGCGTGCGATGGAACTAGAATAAGGAAGTTCAATAGCCAGTAGCCAATAATTGCCCTTGCGTAGTTTTTGGTCCGTCAGAATAGCAGAATTATTTTTTTTTTTTAAAGTCCGAAGAAGCCCACACACTATCGGAATATCATATGAAATTATTCCATCTGACTTTTTCTGCCGGAAAGTCCAGTGCACGGCATTACTTGTTACTCCCTTACATCATTAATTTCCATGTAGTTAAAACAGTAGGGATATCACAATTCCAAGATCTTTCCATTGGAGTCGTTGATGAGATGTAAGAAGCTTATGGATGAACTAGCTTACCGAACAAAATATAAATGAAACCATTAAAATTTATACAGTATTTTGAATACATTTTTTATTTATAGAACTGTCTCCAAAATGCATTTAAATACTAGCTAACGTGCCTTTTTAATGCTTTTGTGTCTTGCAAAATACAGATATGATGTCTATTATCATACTGGCTAGATCTGGTCACCAGCATAATGTAAATATTTAGTTTCAGGTTGAACGTTCAGTAATTATGATGATATAATTGATGTAAGACTATTATTATGTAGATTATACTTTTAAAGGGTCAGTCATGAAATCATATTTTAATGTGTATGGTCTTCCTAAATGTTTTTGATACTCTTAAAAGTGAGATATTATTATATATACATACGTATGTGTGTGTGTATGTATGTGTGTGTGTGTATATATATATACAGTGGTGTGAAAAAGTGTTTGCCCCCTTCCTCATTTCCTGTTCCTTTGCATGTTTGTCACACTTAAGTGTTTCGGAACATCAAACCAATTTAAACAATAGTCAAGGACAACACAAGTAAACACAAAATGCAATTTGTAAATGAAGGTGTTTATTATTAAAGGTGAAAAAAAATCCAAACCATCATGGCCCTGTGTGAAAAAGTGATTGCCCCCCTTGTTAAAACATACTATAACTGTGGTTGTCCACACCTGAGTTCAATTTCTCTAGCCACACCCAGGCCTGATTATTGCCAAACCTGTTCACAATCAAGGCATCACTTAAATAGGAGCTGCTTGACACAGTAAGGTCCACCAGAAGATCCTTAAAAGCTACACATCATGCCGAGACCCAAAGAAATTCAGGAACAATTGAGAAAGAAAGTAATTGAGATCTATCAGTCTGGAAAGGGTTATAAAGCCATTTCCAAAGCTTTGGGAATCCAGCGAACCACAGTGAGAGCCATTATCCACAAATGGCGAAGACATGGAACAGTGGTGAACCTTCCCAGGAGTGGCCGGCCGCCCAAAATTACCCCAAGAGCGCAGCGACGACTCATCCAAGAGGTCACAAAAGACCCCACAACAACGTCCAAGGAACTGCAGGCCTCACTTGCCTCAGTTAAGGTCAGTGTTCATGCCTCCACCATCAGGAAAAGACTGGGCAAAAATGGCCTGCATGGCAGAGTTCCAAGGAGAAAACCACTGCTGAGCAAAAAGAACATCAAAGCTCGTCTCATTTTCTCCACAACACATCTTGATGATCCCCAAGACTTTTGGGACAACATTCTGTGGACCGATGAGACAAAAGTGGAACTCTTTGGAAGGTGTGTGTCCAAGTATATCTGGCGTAGAAGGAACACGGCATTTCATAAAAAGAACATTATACCAACAGTAAAATATGGTGGTGGTAGTGTGATGGTCTGGGGCTGTTTTGCTGCTTCAGGACCTGGAAGACTTGCCGTGATAAAAGGAACTATGAATTCTGCTGTCTACCAAGAGATCCTGAAGGAGAATGTCCATCTGTTCGTGTACTCAAGCTGAAATGAACTTGGGTTCTGCAGCAGGACAATGATCCTAAACACACCAGCAAGTCCACCACCGAATGGCTGAAGAAAAACAAAATGAAGACTTTGGAGTGGCCTAGCCAAAGTCCTGACCTGAATCCTATTGAGATGTTGTGGTATGACCTTAAAAAGGCCGTTCATGCTCGAAAACCCTCTAATGTAACTGAATTAGGACAATTCTGCAAAGATGAGTGGGCCAAAATTCCTCCAGGACGCTGTAAAAGCCTCATTGCACGTTATCGCAAACGCTTGGTTGCAGTTGTTGCTGCTAAGGGTGGCCCAACCAGTTATTAGGTTTAGGGGGCAATCACTTTTTCACACAGGGCCATGATGGTTTGGATTTTTTTTCACCTTTAATAATAAACACCTTCATTTACAAATTGCATTTTGTGTTTACTTGTGTTGTCCTTGACTATTGTTTAAATTGGTTTGATGTTCCGAAACACTTAAGTGTGACAAACATGCAAAGGAACAGGAAATGAGGAAGGGGGCAAACACTTTTTCACACCACTGTATATATATATATATATATGATTTATTTGTCATTAACAAATTTTGCTAGCTGCTTTGTTAATCTTAGTCTGAGCACGGATAATATATTTTGTTTCTATTTACTGTACTGTAGTTATTATTGCAATAGTTCCTGGCTCACCTACACCTGGGATTTTTCAGTGCTCTTGCTGAGCTTTGCAAGTTTCAGCATTTCCTGTTGCATTTTTTAGAAGGCAAAAAAATAAAAATAACATTCTGATAATGGTACGGGAACCCTCCATATTGGTCGCCACAGCTAAAAAGAACCAGGAATTACAGCACAAAGGTTTTTGCTAATAAAGTTCTAGAGAGATTTAGGAAACTTTAAGCTGATTTAAGGGTTCATGCACATGGCCGCAAAAAGTGTCAATGTTTGTGCTAACATTTGTACTCATTGGAGGTGTCAAAAGCAGCCTGTGTCATATCAACGATAGACACTAGATGTAAACAGAAATGAAGGATGTCAGCTGCGTCCTAGGAATGCAGAATGTCAGGAGGCAGTAGCTACCTGCGTCCTGTGAATTATGGATGTCAGGTGGCAATAGGCAGCCTAGCAACGAAGGACATTAGGTGCTAATAGCCACCTGCGTCTTAGCGATGGACACTAGGTAGCAGTAGCCACCTGTGTCCTAGTGATGAAGAATGCTAAATAGCTGGAGCCCCCTCTGTCTTGGCAACAAAGGATGCAAGGCAGCAGAGACTGTCTGCGTTTTTGCAATAATAGATGCTAGATTGCAATCGCAGACTGCACCCTAGCAACCTATAGGCTACATTAATGCTTTATGCTTGTATGCAGTAAGCATGTAAACATTACTCAAAGATTACCTACATACAGCATTTGGAGAACTTAAGAGAAGTATGGGTTTCATTTATTTTTTAGAATCATGCTTCCGAGGATGATGCTGCATCTGTCTCCCGGTGCCTCTGCACTGAGAACCGAACGATCGAACACCGCCGATCGCTCGGTTCTGACAGTTCCCTGAGCAGAGAGCTGTAGACTGTCAGTCACCACTCTCTGCTCTTCTCCCTCCTCACTCATTGGAGCGTTGAGCTCTGGAGGGGGCAGTTGGCTCAGTCTCTCAGCGGCTCGCCAGCTCAGCCTGCTCTCCTCCAATGATTGGACTTGTACTGACAACGCCCCCACAGCCTTTCATCTTATGCAGCTGAGAACAGGAACGCTATTTTATCTTTTTTTATATCTATTCAAAACTGTTTTGCTTTTTATTTTTATTTTAAACTGGGTTGTTTTATAAGGTGAGGGTTTACAGTCACTTTAACCTCAGGATCTTGCTGCCAGAAAGATCCCATGTTTTACTATGTAAAGCTCAGTATGCTCATGTGCATAAGCCTGAACCCTGAAGTGGGGTACACACTATCGGACAATCGACAAACGGTTGTCCGATTTTCCTCGTTGTTTCACAGCAAATAGGAACCTATGAACAAAAATGCAAATACGGCAAAGGCCTTTTTTTTGTTATTTGTAATGTTCATGTGCAGTCTTTCTTTTCTGATCTTGTACGAAAATAGTACGAAAACCATACGAAAACAGTACACATTAAACAAAGATTGTTCTTTCTGTTCCCTTAAGCTGCGTACACAAGTAGCCGTCTGTCCGACGTCTGTCCGTCGGAATTTTCGAACGGGCTACTTGCCCACACACGGCACTTTTTCAGCGGACTAATACGGCGTACTAAGTCCGCCGTACTTTCAAAATGAACGGACTCGCCCACACACGCGGAGGAAAATCCCCTCATTTCGAGCGCGTCTAGAGGTAGGCGGGGCCCGCGAAGGAGACGTCGCTGGCCCCGCCGCCTGGTATGGACTTAAAGGGGAACCCCCAACGCCGAAAAAAATCGGCGTGGTGGTCCCCCCCAAGTCCACAACAGACCCTTGTCCGAGCACGCTACACGGCCGGCCAGGAAAGGGGGGGCGAGCGAGCGCCCCCCCTCCTTAGCCATACCAGGCCGCGTGCCCTCAACATGGGGGGTGCCTTGGGGAAGGGGGGGCCGCGCGGCCCCCCCCACCCCAAAGCACTTTGTCCCCATGTTGATGAGGAAAAGGGCCTCTTCCCGACAACCCTGGCTGTTGGTTGTCGGGGTCTGCGGGCGGGGGGCTTATCGGAATCCGGGAGCCCCCTTTAATAAGGGGGCCCCCGGATACCGGCCCCCCACCCTATGTGAATGAGTATGGAGTACAATGTACCCCTACCCATTCACCTGTAAAATAAAAGTACAAAAAAAAAACAACACACGAGATAAAATACTTTATTGCACAGCTCCGGGGGTCTTCCGTCTTCGGGGGTCTTCTCGCCGGACTCCTCCGCTATCTTCTTGTAGCTCTTTTTCTAGCGGAGGAGTCTGGCTTTCTTCCTCGCCGCCGGCCTCTTCTCCCGACTTCGGGGGTCTTGTCCCCCTCTTCGGTTCTTCTGTCGCCGCTGCCGCCTTCCGTTCTTCTTCTTCTCCTGGAAATGTTGACTCGACGCTCTCTCTGGCCACAATGCCAGGGACGCGCTGCGTGGCCACTTATATAGGGACAAGGGGCGGTGTCACATGGCTTTATGTCACATGGGTTTTGAGAAATATGCCCCCATTGTTGGTGTCAGTGGCTAGAAATATGCCTCATTGTTAGTGTCTTATATCAGGAGAATAAATAGTACCCCAAGGGTGGGATAAAGGCAATTAAATGGCCGCGTCTGGGCTGCAGTTCAGAGACTCCTGCTCTAGTGTATTGCAGAAAAACTGTAAACCCAATATGTTCAATCTACTTACAGATGTGTTGGCTAAGTCCTGCTCTGCTGCAGGTGTGTATTAGAAGCACATTCAAGTTCTGTGTAATATTTCCTGCATGTATCCATGTCATCAGTGCTGGGGTTATATAGCCTGAAAACAAAACTTCGGGAAATACTAGGAACACCTCAGAAACATTCTGATTGCTCCCATAAATGCTAGCATAGAATGCGCCTTATGCCGCGTACACATGATCGGAATACTCATTGGAAAAAACTGATGGTTTTCCGGACGGAATTCCGAAGGAATTCAGCTCAAGCTGTCTTGCCTACACAAGGTCACACCAAATTCCCATCGTTTGTAACGTACAAGAAGGTACTACGTGACTAGAAAAAGGAAGTTCAATAGCCAGTAGCCAGTAGCTTCTGTCTCGTAGGTGAATCTGAACATGTGTGATTTTTGGTGTGTCGGAATTGCATACACACGATCGGAATTACCGATACAAAGTTTTTCCGTCTGGAAAATTGAGAACATGCTATCAATTTTTGGCGGGAATTCTGACAGCTAAATTCCAATGGAACATACACACGGTCACATTTTCCGATGAAAAGCTCTCATTGGTCTTTCTGGCCGGAATTCCGATCGTGTGTACGCAGCATTATAAAACAATTATTAAGTTAATTGATATGGTTTCTATTTGACAAGCCTAGCATTTGTCTTTTTTTATATAGAGGAGCATTTGTGTGAAATGGTTAATAAATTGTCAGGGTTCGTTAGCCTAATGTAGTGCCCCTATTGTTAATAACTCCTAGAAATATACAATTTCCTAATTCATCACAGTGTTCTAAATTTTGAATGATTTAAAACTATATTGCATATGCATGCTTGCTAAAATGTATTGCTGATTTGCTTCCTCCCACTTTCCTGGGGCTGCCTATGTATTTATTTATGTTTGGCTTTCGATCCAGCAGGGAAGAGGTGCCTGCAATCTAGTGGCTGAAAGCATTTTTAGTAATTGCTCATGTTTTCCTGGTATCATAGTCACCTTTGTTTGCCAGTGGATGCTCTCCAATGCTCTCGCTGGGCCACTACTGAAGAACCTCTCCTAGGCTTTAATCAGCCCGGAGCTGTCATTTCTAGTCCGTCACTACCGCATTAGCCGCTAATCGCCACTTGCTGATTAGTAAAGTGGATGGAAATCACAGCTCTGTGTGCGTCCAAATAAGATGCTCATCAGCTGCATCTGAGATGCGCCCAGATAGCTTGTGTAAACTTTAATCAAGGACATGCTATGTCACCTCAAGAGGATTTGTTCCAAACTTTGTAATGTCTTGGTTGTATACAAGTGCAAGGAATCAAGGCCTGTTTATCAATACAACAGAAAAGTGCACTTTGCCAGGAATGTTCAAAAACATTTAATCAACCATATTTTTACCAAGTTAATTATCAGTACATTTTTCCTTGCACATTTCTTCTGATTTAACAATTCAAATATGTTTTCATTCCGCAGTAATTACTTTGAGTTATCGATGGTAGTCAGGCCCTGTGCTGTCATCATTTAGTTACAATGTGTATGTGACTGGCAGCTTAATTTCACCCCAGCCTCTCCCCATTGTTAGCCATGGTCAGCTACAGCTGACAACCATTCGGAAATCTATTCATTTGTCCAGGCACGCTGCTACTAGGTGCATCAGCATTGTTTGCTGGATAATTAACTAGCACAGACACATATTTGACTTTGACATCCCCTTGTGGCAAACCGGAATGTTTCTGTGGTCCTTGTAAGAGTCTTTACCTGAAATGTAATTCCATCCTCTACTCTAGTCCTGGTTCCTGAGGACAAGGCTATAGTCAGAGGACTACTACTTTAAACAATTTATATGAGGATCAGGAATGTCTATGGACTGCAGGCAGTTTTGATTATTTACCTGTGCCCAGCTAGTCAGTTACACACACACACTGATCAGTCTATCTAGAAAGGTAGGTGTATACCAACTAAAGCCGGCCATAGACTGGATGTTATTCTTCCTACAACCACGAATTGCAGGAAAGAAAATTGCTCTGTTCCCCCATCAACACAGCCAGTGGGGGCAGCGGGAAGCCGCCCCCACTGGGAGAACCAAATGATTACTGCTAGCGAATATATTAACCGCTAGCAACAATCACATGTAAAATCCAACATACTGGCTGTGCCCAAGTTCATTGATCGATCAACGTAGGTACATTCAGCCCTGCCCATACATGGCTCAAATCTCGGATGGTCCCTGCTGAGATTCAAACAGTCTATGGCTAGCTTAACAGCCTTTAACACTTTTCCCTGTTTTCCACATCACAATTTAAAGGTGAACATGTTAGCCATTTTAAACTTTTTTTAAATTTACTAGTCCTGCCTAGGGGCAGCTACCACACAAACATCCTCCTTTACTTTGTTCACCAGAATACATACATTCCTTCATGCACTTTGCTCATCCTGGTTTAACTTTGTTATTATAAGTACTGCACAACAGTCATGCTTTTGTTTTATGCAAGCTAACCCATGGCTAATGAGAGAGCTTTCATTGGCTAATGGAATGGTGGTTGGATTGCTCTGCAGACAGAACATTTAGGTGCAATAAGAAGGAATAATTTGCGTAGGACTTGGCTCTTAATTTAGGCTAGGTCGAGCCCTTAGAGGTAAAAGTAGCCTCCCTAGTGTTATTTCCGAGTCTGGCTTGGGGTAAGATTTAAATACCATAAGCGGTATTCCTGAGCCAGACTCGGGACAGCATCGCTGGATCCATGGAGGGGCTTACTTACCTTGTCCCCTGGATCCAGCGATGTCCCCCCACTGTGATCTGCGAGCCGTCCTCCGCTCGATCTGTTACAGTGCCGAACTCCGTTCCCTGCGAGCGTTGCGACGCACGGGGGATGGAGTTCGGTGCCAAATTCAAAAAGTAAAATACACAGTATAGATACAGTATACTGTAATCTTACAGATTACAGTACTGTATCAAATAATTACACATCCCCTTTGTCCCTAGTGGTTTGTCCAGTGCCCTGCATACAGTTATATATTATACTGTTCTTTATGCCTGGAAACTGAAGATTGTCCATAGCAACCAAAAAATGTCCGTTTGCATCAAAAGTGGTTATAGACCAGCTAGAAAATCGCTATGATAAATTAGAATCACTTGCAGAATTGAGCGATAGTAATTTGTGGGGAAATTTGTCATCAAACACTAAAAGTAATGACAGCGACAATTCTGCAACTCAGCATATTTTAGTATTTTTGATTTGATTACATTATTGAATATTTTTTATTATATTATTATTATTATTATTTATAGTTATTTATTTTATTATATATATATATATATATATATATATATATATATATATATATATATATATATATATATATATATATATATATGACTTTTTCTGCCGGAAAGTCTGGCCGTGTGTACACGGCATAAGAGATCTGGGGAACAGCAGTTGGATCATTTTTTTGGGTTTCAAGTGGTTTTATACGGCTTTATGCCATTAGTCTGAGTTGTACTTAACAATTTCATCATAAATATACTGAGCCTGTCCCCAGTAATCCCTATTTTGGGAGTGAAAATGTATATAACATTTTAAATGTCCCATAGCCTCCCAAGCATATAGTATAAGCATAGCTGTGATTTAGACTTATGTCCATCTAGCATTTTGCAAGTTATATTTAAACATCGAAATGTTCCCTTGAAAAACTTATCTTGCGGCACTGTACAATTTTGTACCTTTCCAGAACACGACTGATATAAAAGGATACTTTAACAAATCCTACATGCTGTCCTCTTGAGCTCTAATTGCTGAGCCTGCAGACTGATGGCTTAATCATCATATTTTTGGAGCTGCGTGGTCTCTTTCTTGTATGTACTCGGATACCGTTAGAACAGAAACTGTTGATAAAAGGAGCATTTCACAGATGTATTCCAGCGTAGGCACTCTAATATACAAATCTTTAAAAGCAAGATTCATTCTCTGTGCAGTGTTCTCGTGCTGTGTAAAAGACGGTATTTTATTCATCATAATGAGCAAGTTACATTCTTTTTTTTTTTTCCTCCTCCTCCTTTTTTTTTTCTTTTTAGAAAGATCCAATATTAAAGTAAACCTATAATGAAAGATTTACGGGGCTGCTATTGCTGACCTCGTTTTGAAAATACTAGTTGAGAAGTCTTCAGTTGCAGCCAACATGTTCCTTTACCAGCTATGTGTGACATTACTTTAAAGAATTAACATGGTTCCAATACTAGGTCACTGTGAGGACACCATAGGTCACGTTTCTAGTAAGGGTCGTTTCACACTGGGACGACTTGTCAGGCGACTTAGCCGCCTGACAAGTAGCATCCCGTTCTGTACAATGGAACCGTTCTAATCGGAGCAACACAAGTCGCTCCGACTTAGAAAAAGGTTCCTGTACGACTTTGGGGGCGACTTGAGGCAACTTGCATTGACTTCTATACAGAAGTCGTTTTTCAAGTCGCTGCATGCAGTGGTCGCGTCCAGGTCACCTGAGGCAGTCGCACTGTAAGTCATGCTGCCTCATTGTGAACCGGACCTAAGGCTTACCACATAGTAACCCCCAGTTGTATATCATGGTAGAAGCGGGCTGTCAGAGATGACGCCTCATTCAGTACTCCCATTGCTGCCTAGGGAGGAGAGCTTGCGAAACCACGAGAGAAGGGGGAAGGAAGATCTCCAACTACAGGCCTCACCTCTCCAAACAAGCGGCCACAGGGGTAACAACTCCCCTCCCCTTCCTATCCCAGGATTTAAAGTGATACTAAAGTCTTGCTTTTTTGTTTAAAAATATCAAACATGTTTTACTTACCTGATCTGTGTAATGGTTTTGCAAAGAGCAGCCCAGATCCTCCTCTTCTCGGGTCCTGCGCCGGTGCTCCTGGTCCCTCCCCTTCTTCCCCCACAGCAAGCAGTTTGCTATGGGGGGCATCCGAGCTGCTGCTGTGTGTGTCCATTCAGACACACAGTAGCATCTCAGCCCCACCCCTCCCCTCTCTCTCTCTCTCTCATTGGTTCACTGACGTTGACAGCAGCAGGAGCCAATGGCGCCCGTTGTGTGTTTCAGCCAATCAGGACGGAGTCTCATGTGCAACATCACTGGATGGAGATGGGGCTCAGGTAAGTTTTAGGAGGGCTGAGGGGAGCTGCTGCAAATTGAAGGTTTTTTTTATCTTAATGCATAGAATGCATTTAGATTAAAAAAAAACCTTCTGCCTTTAGAACCACTTTAAGAGGCTAAGAGTACTGATGGAAAAAAGGCATCTTTGGAGTTTCCCTTGAGTACCAAAACAGTGTCCCTGGTCTTCATCTCTGGTCTGAGGTGTCTATCATGCCAACAAGCCTTGATTTCACTCTCTTGACCATGCAAGGGATCCATTCAATCTGGGGAGTGTGTTGTATGTTGGTTTCCACAAGGTGAAGTGGAGCATGCATTGTCTAGTCATGCAGGGGTAGGGAACCTCGGCTCTCCAGCTGTTTTGAAACTACAAATCCCATCATGCCTCTGCCTCTAGGAGTCATGCCTGTGATTGTTAGGGTCTTGCAATGTCTCATGGGACTAGTAGTTTCAAAACAGCTGGAGAGCCAAGGTTGCCTAGTGTATGGAACATGTGGGGTGCATGAAACACTACATAGAAGATTTTTGGGACTTATCTTAGGACAATTGATGCTTGCATTTAATATTGTTAATTTTTGCACATGTTTAAGTACAAGTGCTATTTTTTTCTCACAAATAGTTTAAAACAACTTTGTAACTGTATCTTTTTCGGACACGAGGTGGACCATATCCCAGAATCTGCTGTTGTGTACTTGTTAAATGCCACAAGAGCCTGTCTTTCAGTTTGTGGGTATTGTTTGATTCCACCTTGTACAAGTGCATGTAATTAATCTGGGATTTAGAACTTCTCATCTCTTGTTCATCACTGCATCAATAAGCTTTGGATGGAATGAAATGCATTAAGATTGTGGGACAGGTGGATTGGTTTGTGCTTGGTGTAATTTAATAAACATATTCTCGCTTGCAGAACCATGGCCCTTGCACAGAGCTGCCAGAAAGTAGTTTATCACTACTATATTATGGATATGATTATAGTTCTGTTATTTTCTAGGCCCAATGCTCATAGTGCATAAAGATCAGTAAACTTGCATTGTGTTCAAGTGGAATTAAACCCAAATCATCAAAAACTGTCAAAACACGCTATATTACGTTGTGTTCATACTTTCCCATCATGCATTTTGTAATGTAGACTGCAAAAATCCTGATTGATCTGCTGTTTACTGTCCCTCCCTTTTTGTTTAAGTCCCCTCTGCTCTACCTTGCCAAACACCACCAGCCACATCTCCAGCCACGTAATTTTGACTCCCAACTTTTCACATCCATAAGGCACATCCAGATATCTGGCTGATGGATACAACCATCTTTAACCCTTGAGGTTCTGGATGGTTTAATCATTTTGGATATACATTCTCTATCAACCGGGCCTGCATCAAGGGGAAGTACTATTCTACCGCTCTTCTATAGCTACGGTCTATGTAAAGTTATACAACTAAATTATATAATAAGGCCATCCCACAATATACGAACCCCTGGGTGATGTCATCCACCTTTTTTTGTTGCTTGTGCGCTGCTCTGATGGACATTTTTGTCCGGACATTTTTGAGTTATGTTCTTTGTCATTATGGGTGGAGCATCAACATTTGGGCTATAAGCTACAGATCTGGAACCCGCAAGTCCTCTGTCCCTGAAGAAGATCTGCATTTTGTTTTTCGAAAATTGTTGGACATTCTGTCTGTCTGACAAAGCTCTGTGCTTTTCCTTGCAGCTGGTTTCCTTTTCTGGTCCCAATAATTGTGTTTGTTGCATATATCCCCATGTTCATGTTGCTATATATTATCAAGGTGTAATACATTTTTTGTGGCCTGGTTTAAAGTCCCAATCTGAGGAATTCATATTTTGACTCTATGTATCAGAAATGTGGGCCACAATCAGTTTAAGCAATTCGTTGCGGTAGAGGGTCTCTTTAAATCTCTGCAACTTAACGTTGTGTAGACCAGCTGTTGTCATCTACTGAGCATGCTTCAGTTTCAGTTCCCTTTCTGTGCTTTTTATTAACATTTTTTTCTTATCTGTGCAGCCCATGTGACTACACGTGGAAAATGACACTCCCTTCCTTCCCTGCTCTTCCTTCTCCATTTCCACTTATTGCTAAACACTATCTGGGCGGGTTAGAAGATATTGCTTGATGGAGGCTTTACCTCCCTAGGCTGGAAAGGGCATGAGACAGCCTGTGATTGTCAGAACCTTCTTCAGATATCTTTAGAGTTTGAACACATTGAAAGCTATTGTCAGTCAACTTAAACCTCATCTACATCCTGTTGTTGCAAAAAATAATAAAAGTTTGCATTGAATTATAGATATGTATAAATGTTTAAAAACACTTGGTTTCTATCTATTCACTTAAATTCTCTGTTTTTAAGGGTTTTCTTTTTCCCCCATGTCATGTGACCGTCAAAGCACCAATCAGCACTATGCAGACACAAATGCATGCATCAACATTGTGCTATAACTTTACCTGAGGACAGGAAATACCTGGAAAACCTCATGTGACCTCTGGGCAGCAATGATTAAAGTGATTTTCTAAACCCTTCCATATACCCTTTGAAGTGACTGGCCTCAGGTGATACACAGAGATTATAGGTAGTAAACCCCTTCTTTTAAATTTCTGTCAAATTAATCATTAAAAGCTATCAAACTGTGTGCTCTGTGTGCATGGCTTCCTACCTCCTTGCTTTCATGGTAATCCTTCATGTTGTGTCCAATGATGTCACCGGCACATGCACTGTTGGTACCATTTTTCAGCAAGCTTTTTCTGGTGGAAAAATGTTGTTTACGTGCCAGGGTTACACCGTTTCCTTAGTCGGTGCCAGCCCCACCCCCCTGATCATGAGATACTTATTCCCTATTCTGAAGCTAAGCCTTCACGCCGTGTAACTTGCTTCATCATAGGGGTTGAGGAGACAGTTAGTGGCACATCAGCTCCTATTCGCTGGACTAGGAACGAAAACGAGGCTTGGCAACTACTGAGCATGTGTGGTATTATGGCCCTAAAGTACTATAAAGACAAGGAAGACAGGAGTTACAATGGTGGTGGCTGCAAACAAGCAGGAGTTTTCCAAAAAAGTTAATCATCTAATTCCTAATGTATAATTTGTGGTACAATAATCTGAGTTTACTACTGCTTTAAACAAATCCTCCTACATAAGTTATACCTGCATATATACAGTCTTCTCTATATCCAGTATAAGTCCAGAATTTTAAAGCTGGTCAGAGCTGTCAGAAAGAATGGGGGCTTAGAGCTACAATTATATTCTGCGGAGTTCAGTGAGGAGAGCTGATTGGAGAGAAGGGACATGCCCCCTTCACACAGCACACAGGAACAGAACCTGTCAGTGAGCTGGAGGTCCCTCCCCTGCCACCATATTCTTTTGGTGTCAGGAAAACTTGTAAGAAGTGATTCATGCTGATAACAGAGGCACAATGCAGCAGACACAAATTACACTTGGTGCTAATGATTGAAAGTATGAGTATATGCTATAGAGCAGTGATGGCGAACCTTGGCACTCCAGATGTTTTGGAACTACATTTCCCATGATGCTCAACTGCACTGCAGAGTGCTTGAGCATCATGGGAAATATAGTTCCAAAACATCAGGGGTGCCAAGGTTCGCCATCACTGCTATAGAGCGATGATTTATTCCTAGTTCATATCTAATGTTTAAAACCACTTTAAGGTAGTCGGATGATTTTTTTTTTTTTTTTTTTTACATTAAATATAATGACATGATCTTTATACTTAAATAGAAGGGATGATGGCAATTAAACACTGTATGTTTAGTATCCCTTTCAGTATCATCAAAATAGAAAAATTATGTCAGTAATATACACGTCTGCAAATATAAATGCATACACTAATGAACACACACATGCTTGCAAATTTAATTTAATTGAAGTCTAATTTTGGTTTCTAAATGCTCTATGGATACATGTAAACACCAGCCTGTGCCAAGAAGTTCTGCTTAGATAATCAATAATTTCACTACATGTGCATGTACCCATAAACCAAAGTAGTAAACCCGATATGCAAACTAAGCGCAGGAAAGCACATCTTAAAGTGATTGTAAACCCTAGAAAAAAAAAAAACAACCTGCAAGACAAAGGCATAATGAGCTAGAATGCATAGCATACTAGATCATTATGAATTACTTGGCCCCTGGACGACATAAGGTATTATGAAACGCAAAGGGCAGAGCAACGTGCTGACGTCACCTCATTTTTTCGTTTGACGACATACCAGGAAGCACAGGTTGGATTGTTTGTGTGCGTCCGGCCGGCGCACACTTCTTAAAGCCTGATGCCATACTACTCTTGTAAGTACAATACTTTGCATATATTTGTATGAATTAAAGTCGAAGGTTTTACGCTATTTGGAGCCTTCATCTTTTATTTGCTACCTCGGAGAGTGGTGCACGGGAGGAGAGGATCTGTGAGAGAATGAGCCGGCTGCATTATGTGGAAGATATAGGGTCGGATGGATATTCTGACAGCGTAAGAGCCCACTTACTGCAATTTTACACCTGTTGTGACCCTCTGTAACGGGGGGTCATATCTAGTCAGTAAGGAGCCAATCTCTATATATTTGGTGGTGGAGAGAGCACGATTTGCACTTTTGAAGAGCCTATTGGAATTCAGCTTTTTAATGTATTTTCACCACGGGTGGTCGGCTATTGATATGGACACTATTTATTAATATTAGTTTTTAATTTTCAAATTTTCTATTCATTAGCACTACTATTAATTTGTGTATTAATTTTGCTTATTTAATTATTTATATGTGATGATCACCACTATTTGTTTTATATTAATTGGTACTTGTCACAGCACTAATCGTGGTTTTTGACCATTTTTCTGATCTGACAATTGGTGACATTGAGTTGTATTTAGCATTAGGTTGTTTTTTGATTTTGTGTTTCATACGCACACTCATATGTTTCGTTATTTATAGGTTAGCGCAACTCGTATTTTTTCATTATGAATTACTTACCTGAGATCGAAGCCTCTGCAGCCGTCCTCATACCCCACTCTGGTGGCCGACATTGCTCCCGGCTTTGCTTCCGGTACTGTGGGCTCCATCGCTGTGATTGGACGCAACAGCGATGACTTTGCACTGTCTAACGTTCGTGCCGTTGCTTCAGTGTGCATGTGGCGTTGACTTTGGCAAATACAGGGTATATCTCTTAAATCGTTTAAGAGATATCCAGTGTAGCTACAGGTAAGCCTAATTATAGGCTTACCTGTAGCAAAACGTGGTTGTAAAGGGTTCACAACCACTTTAAAATGCAACAATATTCATAGCATATACAGTGCCTTGCAAAAGTATTCACCCCCTTGGCATTTTTTGTTTTGTTGCCTCACAACTTGGAAATAACATGGATTGTTTGAGGATTTGCATCATTTAATTTACAGAACAAGCCCACAACTTTGAAGATGTTTTTTTTTATTATTGTGAAGCAAAAAACAAATAGGACAAAATAACAGAAAAAGTCAATGTGCATAACTATCCCCCCCCCCCCCCCCCCAGTCAATACTTTGCAGCTCCAAGTCACTTTGGATAAGTCTCTGTGCTTGCCACATCTTACCACTGGGATTTTTGCCCATTTCTCTTTGTAAAACTGTTCCAGCTTCTTCAAATTGGATAGTTTGTGGTTGTGAACAGTAATCTGACCACAGATTTTCTATTTGATTGAGATATGGGCTTTGACTAGTCCATTCCAACACATTTACATGTTTCCACTTAAACCACTCAAGTGTTGCTTTAGCAGTGTGTTTGGGGTCATTGTCCTGAATTTCTGGAAGGTGAACCTCCGTCCTAGCCTCAAATCACACACAGAGTGGTACTGGTTTTGCTCAAGAATATCCCTGTATTTAACACCATCCATCTTTCTCTCAACTCTGACCAGTTTCCCAGTGCCGACTGCTGAAAAACATCCCCACAGCATGATGCTGCCACCACCATGTTTCACTGTTTGATGGTGTTCTTTGGGTGATGTGATGTGTTAGGTTTGTGCCAGACATAGCGTTTTCTTTGATGACCAAAAAGTTAACTTTTTTAGTCTCATCAGACCAGAACACCTTCCTCCATACATTTTGGGAGTCTCCCACATGCCTTGTCGCAAACTTAAAACATGCTATTTTGTTTTTTGCTGAAAGTTTTGGCTTTCTTCTGGCCACTCTGCCATAAAGCCCAACTCTATGGGACTTCTGGCTTATTGTCGTCCTATATAAAGATACTCCAGTTACTGCTGTGGAACTCTGCAGCTCCTCCAGGGTTATCTTAGGTCTCTGTGCTACCTCTCTGATTAATGCCCTCCTTGCCCTATCTGTGAGTTTTGGTATGTGGTTGTCTCTTGGCAGGTTTGCTGTTGTGCCATGCCCTTTCCATTTGGTTATGATAGATTTGATGGTGCTCCTAGGGATCATCAAAGATTTGGATATTTTTTATATAACCTAACCCTGACTTGTACTTCTCAACAACATTGTTCCTTGTTTGGAGAGTTCCTTGGTCTTCATGGCAGTGTTTGGTTAATGGTGCCTCTTACTTAGACCTTTCAATAACATGTGTATATGTAATGACAGATCATGTGACACTTAGATTGCGCACAGGTGGACATCATTTCACTAATTATGTGACTTCCAAAGGTAATTGGTTTCACCAAAGATTTTTATGGGCTTCATAACAAAGGGAGGGAATACATACGCACATGCCAATTATCAGGTTTTTATGTCTGAAAAATAGTTTTATGTATATATATTTCTAATTTTACTTCACCAACTGAGACTATTGTGTTCTGATTCATCACATATTAGTCGGGTTAAAAAAAAAAACATTGAACTAAGGGCTGTAATGTAACAAAATGGGTAAAAAGCCAATGGGGGGCCTGTAAATGCACATAAAATACATGCCATTTCAAAGTGAACCAACATGAATAGTCTTCACTCTAATTAGTTTGGACATGTTGGCTATTGGGTACAGAAATCATACTATCTTGATAACACATCAGCCTGTTTACCAGTAGTCGCCTACATCTTGGTTATGCTGTTTGCAGTACTACTATAGCTAGCTGCTTTGATATCAGGGCTGCATAAATTACAACGTTCATATTCATGACATCGAGCAATAGGGCTATTAAAGTTGCCTCTGGCTATGCAGGCTGTATATATATTTCTCTGTATATTCAACTGTTTGCATTAACCCACATAACCTTTATATTCTCTTTGTTTCCCAAGTGTTAAAACTATGCTTTGCTCATAGTATACCGAGAGAAGGATTTCATTTTTATTTTTCCTGTTGCAGTTTAATATAGTCCAACGAGTGGAATATTATGATGTGCTTAAAGAAATGCATTAGTGAATTGTCAGCTTTGTAAAGACCACAGTCAAGTTTATTATGTATAAAGAATTTCACGTTTGTGCTTACGTATTATTCACAAATCGGTGGCCAGATTTTTGTTGTTGGTATCTTTTGCCCAGTGGTAGTCGGAGCTTACTTTTTGTATGTGAAAAGACAGCCATTACATTACATAAATTAAATCACGCTATTAAGGGCTTGCTCACTTAAGTGGAAATATTCAGCCTTTGTGCGTAGATGAGATGTCAAATGGTTTTAAAGATTTTTAGTTTAAACCTAATTTTGTTTTTAAGCGTGTTATTCCATTTTATTCCCTTCCTTAAACCAAGCTTTTTATTAGATTATAGAAGGCACTTAAATCATTGTCAGAAAAAATGGCCCCATCAGATGCACTTATTTTTGCTCACTGAGCTATAACATATAACAGGGCTCTGGCGCTATCTGTAAAGCAGGATTGTTTTATGCTGCTTGCTATAAAATTTGACACTCTCGACTTAAATAATGTTCAGCATAGCTGCTGCTCTATATTGTTACATTGTCATTATTCATGTTGTTTGTATGCTTGATTTTTGCTTAGCTGTGTTCTACTGCGAAGTGGGTAATAGAGCTCTGATATTCCATTTACTATGCCATTTTCCATGAACTTCATTTTAAATAGCCTCACTAGACCAAAAAATGGAAAGAGTTCGGTTATGGGAACTTCAGTTTTCTGTCTTTTTTATGTTGTTCAGAGGAGTGCATCCCTTTCTTGGGAAGCTGAGCGCTCCAGCGTGCAGCTTGAAAGTCCCGACATGCAGTACTTTCAGAACCTTCCAGCTTGTGTCACCGTCTTCTTGAGTCTCTAATATTTATTTTTTTAAACCTGAAGTGTAAGAGTGGAATGCCTTGAGATGGAATTTGCTCAGACTTTCTCACATTTAAGTGGAATAGGGCATGAAGTTGAGAATGTTTTACACCAGCCTTTTTCAACCATGGTGCCTTCAGATTTCTTCAGGGGTGCCTTGGTAATAATGCCTAAAAATTGCATGAATTTTGTGTAATTGTATGCCAACCAGCGGGTGCATGAAGACTGCCTTTTTAGTTCCACAGGTTTTCATTGTGCACCATTTCAACCTTGCAGCTCCCGGAGTCCTAACGACCAATGAAGTCATCTGCTAATAAGGAAAAAGTCAGACACCGCATGCTTGTTTGCCAACGTTCCCCCATCCCTCCCGTCCCTTGTCCCTGTCCATCAGCACTGGGGGTCACATAAGCTGAGTGAGAGACGGAAATTACATTTTCCTACAATTATTATTTATTTACTTATTTTTTTGTTCAAAAACAACTGACCGCTCAGGTTGTAGCCGCTGTACTAACAATCCAATGTTAGTGCCACAATCTCTTTTGTTGTGCTTTTGACAGGGAGATGGTCACCCGCAAGAACACTCCGGTCTTCGCTCCAGCTTTGGCTGAGGGCACTGATAGGAAGCCAATCCGCAGACCTTTTTCGACAGAAGCTGGTAAGCCAGACCAGCTGCCATACACACAGGCCAGGGGAGTGGAGGGGGTAGGGCACAACAAGTGGTGGGACTTTTTTTTACCATAATGCAGGGAATGCATTAAGGTTAAAATGTTAAACTTTAGAACCACTTTATTTTTGTATTTTGTCATTGAAAAGTGAATGATTAGGACTTTTATTACTTTTTATTGCTCTCGGTGTCCTTGCTGGGGAGAATGACCCCCCATTGTAGGGATCCTTGTGACCATTGTTGTTAGTCTTGAAGGTGAGCAAAGATCCTGAATTTTTATTTGTCACTCAACCCGTAATCGAGTGGATATCTTCCAATTGGAACGCTAATTCTGGTGGTAAATCTATCAGAATTGTTTTGCCTTGGTAGAAATGTCTTCTTTCTTGTAGTGTCTTTGGGAAATCTTCTCATTGGGACACATACAGAACCTGTGATTTTAACTTTCATTACTAATTGAAAAACTTAAAAAAAAGAAAAAAAAATACATTTTGGTTTTACACTTTTAAAATATACACCATAACTTTATGACTTATAACTTTAAGTGAATAAAATGGATTATATTGTTACAATGGCATATGAAATTCAGTGGGATATATTAGGCTGCAAGTAAGCATGTTGTCATTGAAGTTGATGTTTTGAAAGCAGAAAAGACCTGGACCATAGAGCAAGACGAAAGTGGCCTGATAGGATGAATTGTATTTTCTTTTGCATCATGTGGATGTCCGGATGTGTGTGTCGTTTAATTGAGGAAGAGATGGCACCAGGATGCAGTATGGGAAGAAGGCAAGTTGGGGTGATCAAATACCACCAAAAGAAAGCTCTATTTGTGGGAAAAAAAGGACGTCAATTTTGTTTGGGAGCCACATCACACGACCGCGCAATTGTCAGTTAAAACGACGCAGTGCAGAATCGCAAAAAGTGCTCTGGTCAGGAAGGGCGTAAATCCTTCTGGGGCTGAAGTGGTTAAGGGCACAGGGATGCACGTGACACCCAGCAAGAGCACAATGGCAGTGAAGGCATCCAGTGCATCCACTGTACAAAAAAGTGGCAAACACCCCAACTTATAACAGGCCTTTGTAGCCAGGTGCTCATGGAAGGGCAATGCACACATGGCAGCAAAATGGCCTGTTTTGGCATCAATAGTGTGGCCTACTCAATATTTAGGGATTGGTCATAAAGTTACAGCTAATCACTGGTGTGGGAGCAGCTGTACCTGCTACAGAGTTTGTATTTCTGTCTATCCAGTTCTGAGATTAGGGCAGCTCTGCCCTACTGCCCGATCTATCAAGACCTAAAACCTGATTTTTCTCTGCTGTGGTTGTTACACTTACTAGTTTTGTCCTGCACCTGGAAAATGAAAAGAGAAGAAACAGACATATTTGCTCATATCTTTCATTGTACGCTCTCCTCCTATTAGTATGCTTCTTGTAAGCACATAAGCACTGCAGTTTCCCTGATTGAATGTTTCTTGTTGCTTATCTTTCTCCCTTTGTGAGTTTAACAGTACAGAGACCTCAAAAGGCTGCTCTCTAGTCATATCCCTGTATTTACTATGCTTGAATTTAAAAAATGCACTTATAGATGTGTAATTGAAGACATACAAGCGATTATTTGCGAAGGGCAAATCCACTTTGCACTACAAGCACACTGTAAGTGCACTTGGAAGTGCAGTGACTGTAGATCTGAGGGGAAGATCTGAAATGAGGGGAAGCTCTGCTGATTTTATCATCCAATCATGTGCAAGCTAAAATGCTGTGTTTTTATTTTCCTTGCATGTCCCCCTTGGATCTACAGTGACTGAGCTTACAAGTGCACTTGCAGTGAAAAGTTTATTTGCCTTTCGTAAATTACCCCCACAGTATCTGCATTTTATAATATGCACAACCCGTGTTTTACGTCATATTTGCTTTAACATAAATGTGTGCTTTTATTACTCTAAAGCAGGAGTAATAAACTTCCAAAATAAAGGACAAGTTTACTGTACTTAAGACTTTTTGGGGGTCGCACTGTGGCCATCGAGAGTAGAAAATGTCCCAGTATCAGTAGGGGGTTAACAATGCCCCATCTTTGGTGTCATTAGGAGGAACTGTGCCCCATCGCTGATGCCATTGGTGGGAATTGTGCCCCTTCACCAGCGTCATTGGGAGGAACTGTGCTCCTTCATTTGTGTCAGTGAATTAAATAGGGTCCCAAGAGCCAGATAAAAGCAAGCAAAGGGCTGTCGTTTGGAGATCACTGCGCTAAAGGACAGCATTTTATTAATTACCAAATGCACGTTCCCAGCTTACCTTTTTTTCTCTCACATTCTGCAGCATTCTTGGGGTTATTTTCCACTAGATGTAGCAGAGATAAATTCAGCCTGTATTTTATGTGTGCTTCTAGGGAGGTCTAGTCAAAGGACTACTGTTCCCAGGTAGTATTGTGCGTTGTCTTTCTATGAAGGGTTCTTCATAGATAAAAGTTAGTGCCCAGCCATGATTTGCTGCTTTGATTGGTGAAGGGTCAAGGAGGTGCCATGTTGTTGTGGCTGACTGCGTCATCTTGTAGACTACTGCAATCCATTGCAGTCATTATGTCTGTACTCCAGCAGTGATACACCCTTCATACACAGGCTTATCACTTCTTGGATTATGTGTGTATAACAGTGTATATTTCCATCCATTTTATGAGTGTTTTGTCATGTGTTAACTTGTTTTGATGCACGTTTTGACATGCATTGATGTTTGTTAAATTGCCATGCTGGTCAATGCATTGTTGCATTATATACATGACATTTGTCTATGTGTTGACATGCATTTTCTATATGTGGAGGTTGATACAGCTAAATATCAGTAATCATAGCTATTTCAAAGGCCTCTTTCACACGGAATGTCCGTTCAGGTCCACCTGCCAGTTTTGTAGGCGGACCTGAACGGACACTTCATAGACCTCTATGGAGCGACGGATGTCAGCTGTGACATGTCCGCTCCGATCCGAAAAAGTGTGATGGAGGAAAAACCTACTTTTCCATCCGTCATCGGATCGCATGACGACGGACTCTACGGTCCGTCATCATCTGATCCTCCATAGGGGAGAGTGGCGCTCTGACAGGTCCGTCCCTGCACAGAGTGCAGAGGTGGACCTGTCATCTGCCTGCTCAGCGGGGATCGACGGAGTGATTCCCCGCTGAGGAGAGTGGGCTCCGTACATGGACACGTCCGTGTGAAGGAGTCCTTTGTGGTACCTTCTTGTTTTTATACAAATTTAAGTAGAAATTCATTCCCATTTCTGCTGGTTCTGTGCAAAAGAAGTGTGTGTGTATGTGTGTGTGTGTATATGTGTGTATATATGTATGTATATATATATATATTTATATATATATATATATATATATATATATATATATATATATATATATTGCACCATACACATTCTCAAATCTGTGTTTTTCATTTAAAGTAGTACACTATGGGGGTTATTTACAAAAGGCAAATCCATTTTGTACTGAAAGTGCACTTGGAAGTGCAGTTGCTCTAAATCTAAGGGGTAGATATGACATGAGTGGAAGCTCTGCTGATTTTATCATCCAATCATATGCAAGCTAAACTGCTGTTTTTTCATTTCCTTGCATGTCCCCTTCGGATCTACAGTGGCTTTACTTCCAAGTGCACTTTCAGTGCAAAGTGGATTTTCCTTTAATAAATAACCCCTAGTGCCTTGAAAAAGTATTTATACCCTTGAAATTTTTCACATTTTGTCATGTTACAACCAGAAATGTAAATGTATTTTATTGGGATTTTATATGATAGACAAACACAAAGTGGCACATAATTGTGAAGTGGAAGGAAAATGATAAATGTTTTTCAGATTTAAAAAAAAATCTGAAAAGTGTAGTGTGTGTTTGTGTTCAGCTTCCTTTTACTCTGATAAACCCTAAGGGCCGGTTCACACAGCGAGGCGCGGCGAGGCGTCTCCGACTTGCCTCGCCGCGACCTGCGGGGACCTCAGCGGCGACTTGCAGAGGACTTCTGTATAGAAGTCAATGCAAGTCGCCCCCGAAGTCGCCCCCGAAGTCGCCCCGAAGTAGTACAGGAACCTTTTTTCTGAGTCGGAGCGACTCGAGTCGCTCCTCTCAGAACGGTTCCATTGTACAGAACGGGGGCGACTTGCGGGAGCGAGGCGAGAGGGGCCGTGTCGCCTCGCATCGCCTCGCTGTGTGAACCGACCCTAACTAAAATCTAGTGGAACCAATTGCCTTCAGAAGTCACCTAATTAGTAAATGGAGTCCACCTGTGTGTAATTTATTCTCAGTATAAATACAGCTGTTCTGTGAAGCCCTCATAGGTTTGTTAGAGAACCTTAGTGAACAAACAGCATCATGAAGGCCAATGAACACACCAGACAGGTCAGGATAAAGTTGTGGAGAAGTTTAAAGCAGGGTTGGGTTATAAAAAAAAATCCCAAGATGTGAACATCTCACAGAGCACTGTTCAATCCATCATTCGAAAATAGGAAGAGCATGGCACAACTGCATGCCTACCAAGACATGGCCATCCACCTAAACTGACAGGCCGGGCAAGGAGAGCATTAATCAGAAAAGAAGCCAAAAGGCCCATGGTAACTCTGGAGGAGCTGCAGAGTTCCACTGCTTAGGTGGGAGAATCTGTCCAGAGGACGACTATTGATGCATTCCACAAATCTGGCCTTTATGGAAGAGTGGCAAGAAGAAAGCCAGTGTTGAAAGAAAGACATAAGATGTCCTGTTTGCGAGAAGACACGTAGTGGACATAGAAAACATGTGATGAAGGTTCTCTGGTGGAAAACTAACACTGCACATCACCCTGAACACACCATCCCTGCTGTGAAACATGGTGGCTTTTTTTTTAGCAGGGACAGGGAAGCTGGTCAGGGTTGATGGGAAAGATAGATGGAGCCAAATACAGGGCAAATCTTAGAAGAAAACCTGTTAGAGTCTGCAAAAGACTCGAGACTGAGGCAGAGGTTCACCTCCCAGCAGGACAATGGCCCTTAACATACAGCCAGAGCTACAATGGAATGGTTTAGATCAAAGCATATTCATGTGTTAGAATTTCCCAATCAATGTCGAGACCTAAATCCAATTGAGAATCTGTGGCAAGACTTGGAAATTGCTGTTCACAGACGCTCCCTATCCAGTCTGATAGAGCTTGAGCTATTTTGCCAATTAGAATGGGCAACAATTTCAGAAGAAATACCTAAAAACACTTTCAGCTGTAATTGCAGCAAAAGGTGGTTCTACAAAGTATTGACTATTTATTTGTAAAAGAAAAACTATAATTTTCCTTCCACTTCACAATTATATACTACTTTATGTTCTCTAGCACATAAAATCCCTATAAAATATATTTTACATTTTTGGTTGTAACATGACAATGTGGGAAATTTCAAGGGGTATGAATACTTTTTCAAGGAACTGTATATACTATTGCTCCATAATTATGCCTGCTGGCTCAAACATACAGCTTGTTCCCGATCTCTGCAATAAATGACTTGCTGCATTATTACTTTCTTTAAATAAATTAGTTCTTAAATAAAAAAAAATCTGCAATCCAAAGTCACCAAGATGTTTATATATTTATGTATATAGCCATAGAGTGCAATGAATATGTTAGAACACATATAATCATTCTTAAAGTGTTATTAAACCTTTGGTTCTTTTTAAACTAAAATAACAAACATGTAATGCCTGCCTAAAGTAGAATAGAAGGCAGAACCTTTGAGGACATGCTTGTGCACGAAACGCATTGGGTGGGGTGTATGTGCTGATGTCATGCTGCCGTTCCCATTTATCGGTTTGGTGGGTGCTTGAGTACGTTTTGGCCAACTGTTTTTATATGTATGCTGCAGCTTTTAATGCAAGTTAATTTTGTGGCTGTAATAAATGCTACACTATATATGGCTCCATGTGGTGAGCTTGTATATTGCAGTGGTCTAAGCAATACTGTGCTATACTGCAGTGGATTGTGAGGAAACCTGAGAGACCAAATGATGCTGGGATAATTAAGAAAGGCATGGTCATTATGTACCTCTGGTTAGTGCATAGATGGCGGTGGAATCACAGGAATAGTGATTTGTTTTCATGTGGTGGAAGTCTACGTTCATCTACATTTTTTTTATACACATATATCACAGAAATGTGTATTTGAATGGAGATTAAATCGTCTCTTCTGTGAAAGTTTTTTTTTTTTTTTTTTTTTGGTGGATTTGGACTGAAACTTTATGGACTCTATGTTTTTGATGAATATAATGTATTGCTCATATATTTTTTTCACTATAAGCGCTGCACTTTATTTTATTATTTCGTACTTGCCTGCTTTGTGCAATGGATTTGCACAGAGTAGCCCCGACCCTCCTTTTCTGGAGTCCCCCGCCTGTGCTTCAGGACCCTCCTCTTTGGCGTTTGCCTTCATGGAAAGCCACTTCCCCTGTGGGCACCTGTGTATACTTGTTCCCGAGCCATTTAGTATGTGTCTATTGACACAGACCAGGCGACTCGCCCCCCTTCCCCCCGCCCCACTCCCATAGCACGGCTCTTGATTGACAAGCTAGCGGGAGACAATGTCTGCTGCTGCTATCAATCTGCCAATGAGGAGGCAGACAACGGCGAGAGCTGCTGCTGTCATGCATATCACTGGATGGGTGTGGGCTCAGGTAAGAATTGGGAGCCTGAAGCACATAAAGCTTGTTACCTTAAAGCAGAGTTCCGCTTAAAAAAAAATAAAAAATAAAAATGAAAGTCAGCAGCTACAAATAGTGCAGGTGCTGGCTTTTAATAATCAGGCACTTACCTGTCCCAGGGTCCATCAATGCGGGGGAATGACCCGCTCATCTCGCCCTCCGCTCGCCGGCATTTTTAACTGTGGGCATGAAGCCGTGCAATCATCTGGGACGTGTTCCAGATGATTGCCTAGAGGGAGGGGGGAGAGGTGACGCTCAGGGTGCGCCAGAAGAAAGTGGGAGCTGGAACCCTCTGAAAAGAGGTTATCTGCCCGCCCGCCCCCCCCCCCCCCGTGAAAAAAAAAATGAAATGACAAAATGTGGCATGTCAGGGGTCACCTTCTCTTAAAGCGGAAGTTCCATTTTTGGGTGGATCTCCTCTTTAATGTATAGAATGCATTAGGGTTAAAAAAAAAAACCCACCTTCAAGGCTTTAGAATCACTTTAACCCAGACAATGCACTTCAGATTCCTGTAGTTCTAAAAAAAAAAAAAAAAAAAAAAAAAAAAAAAACGTATTGCATAATTAATGATAGAGCCAGGTATAAATGAGAAAGATATGTCAGTGCACAGGGAAGTCTGTATTACGGAATTATTTAGCAGAGGTACTTGGTTTTGCATATTAAATACATATAAAATATTTATTTCCTTCCTTTTTCTGGAGGTGTGGTGGGTCTCCAAACTCTCATTAGCAGCTACTGTCAGGTACGGAAGTGATTGGACAAGAATGAAAAATTGATTATATGTGTCTTGGATATGAGCAGAAGAAGAGCACAAGTCAAGAAAAAAGTTGGCTTTAATGCATGTTCAATCACCTTTTAATTGTGCCTGATACCCAGTGGGTGCAATTAAGAGTATTAAACCATAATTACTTGTCAGAGTCAGTGGTTTGACTTGACACCTTCCTGCTTACTTCCCGACATCTTTTCCCCTGTGAAGCAACTATTATGACTTTAAGAACATTGCAAATGAATGCCTGGTTATAAAATGTATCTTTTCATTTTTCAATGTCACTTGCTTTGCCAAGGCTCATATGAAAGGGAGCATCTGTAACACATATTGGGCATTGGCCAGAGGCCTCAACAAGCCAGGAGGACTTTCTTTTATTGCAAAGTCCATATTCATTTAGAAAAAAGGAATACATTTCTAGCAGTGGAATGAGCAGGGCTTCATTATTTAATACTCTTAAAAATGTTTATTAAAGTTTTGTCTTTTGGTTTAGTCTAACTTTTTGTATATTACAAAGGTTGCTAGCAAGCAACTTATCACCTTAAAGAGGAAGTAAACCCTGATGAGTTTACTTCCTCTTTCATTCCCTGCAAAGGCAAAGCATAATGGACTACTATGCATCGCATAGTAGCCCATTATGTGTCACTTACCTGACACAGGAACCAGCGAAGTCACCGCTGTCCCCTGTAGTCCGGCGCATCCATCTTTTCGGTGGGGTCTCGCTGCTCCGCCGCTGTCATTCGGCGAGGCCACGATGACGTCACTCCCGCGCATGCGCACGGGAGCCAACACGCGCGGCATCTTCGTAGTTGACTGTGCCGCGCTCAGTGTGCCTGCGCACTGCTGTCTATGGCGCATGCGCCGTAGACAGTGGTGCCTGTCTTTCGGCAAATATCTCCTAAACCGTGTAGGTTTAGGAGATATTTCTTGGACCTACAGGTAAGCCTTAATCTAGGCTTACCTGTAGGTCAAAGTGTGTTGTAAGGGTTTACAACCACTTTAAGGGGTCTTGGATGATAAGTTAAACATGAGACATGTAAATCATTTGAGACTGTATAATGCATTTATTTTTATCAATTGTAATATAACTTGATTGTCTTTGGACATTTGTAAAAAAAAATTTAAAAACAATTCTTTGTTTTAGAATTTGGGTGGTACTGTTAAAGTCCTTATTTTGTTTAGTTCGTTTTTTTTTTCTTGATGCTTAAAGGTATTAGTCCAACTTTACTAACAAAGTAGATTAAGGGGTGCCTATACATAAAAACAAACTTTGCAGCTTTGGCCAAAGTTGAATAATGCCCTGGCTACAGGTGTAGGCCATTGACATACCTCCTGAAGTCTGTCCTGAAAAATGCACAGAGATTGTGTCATCCCATCCTGCCTTGTTGCTAGGATATTGCTGAGAGACTCCTAGCTGTTACTGTTTACCTCCACCATCACAGGAGCAAGCTCTGAAAGGCTGAACTCAGAGCTGCTGCACCAGGGAGAGAATACACATGTGAAGGGGTTTGAATCAGAGAAAGAGCTCTCTTCTGTGATGGTGGATGTGAACAGTAAAAGCTAGAAATCTCTTCGCAAAGTCCTAGTAACAAGGCAAGATGAAATGATGTGATCTCTGTGAATTTCTCTTATATTCACTGACCGACCCAGCTCCTCTATTTTCTATATCCAGGATCCTGCTGTTTCTTCAGCAAAGGGTAGACCAGAAATTGGTGTTAAGTACCATTAAAGGGCAAATTTCAGCCTTGGCTGTCTTTTTTTTTTCCAGCGACCCCTGGCATCTCACTCTTTAGTGAGTACCTTTGTTCAGGGGGTACGACATGTAGTTCCTCTGGTGCGTCCACCGTTACCCCCTTGGAATTTGAACCTGGTGTTGTCGGCGCTTCAAAAACCGCCGTTTGAAAATATAAGGGAGATTCCCCTGTTGACTCTTTCCCAGAAAGTGGTCTTCCTAGTGGCCATCACATCGGCCAGGAGGGTTTCGGAACTGGCGGCCTTGTCTTGCAAGTCTCCCTATCTGGTTATCCACAAGGATAAGGTGGTGTTGCGTCTGCAACCGTCTTTTCTACCTGAAAGTGGTCTCGGCTTTTCATATCAATGAGGACATTGTATTACCATCTTTGTGTCCTTAACCCGAAGCACCCTAAGGAGGAGGCCCTTCATGCTCTGGATGTGGTTCGGGCTCTAAAGTTGTATGCCACGGCTCCTTTTCGGAAGTCAGACTCACGGTTTGTTTCGGTGGCTGGTCCAAAGAAAGGCATGGCGGTCTCGTCCGCCACCATTTCCAGGTGGATTAGACAGATTGTAGTACAAGCCTACGCCTTGAAGGGGCAGGTGCCCCCCTTTCCGGTCACGGCCCACTCCACAAGGTCAATTGGAATGTCTTTAGCCTTCCGACACCAAGCGTCTGTCGCTCAGGTGTGTAAAGCGGCAACCTGGTCATCTGTCCACATGTTTACCAAGTTCTACAAGGTAGACGTCAGTGCATCGGCTGATGCCTGTTTTGGCTGCAAAGTTTTGCAGGCGGCCGTGTAGTTGCAATTGAATATGCAATATATATTTTCTGTTTTTCGATAAAAACACAGTACTGTTATGTTAATTCCCGGTTGCATTACTTCCGCAGTTTGGTGCGGTTTTGGGTGATCACTCCTGTTGAGGATAACCTGATTTTTGTGGTGGTTTTTCCACACTGTTGTTTTTTGTGGGTAAAGTTTCACTAGTTCCCACTTGCCATGATGGATGAAGTTTTTATGCTGTTTTTTCCCACCCCTCGTTTGGCACTGCTTGGGGACATCCCAATGGCTAAGAGAGGAGCTGTGTCGATTGGTGAATATAAGAGAAAATAGGATTTTTTTGTACTCACTGTAAAATCCTTTTTCTCTGTACTTCACCGACCGACCCAGCACCCACCCCTCCTTTTATCTTTACATTATACTGCTTGTTGACGTACTGAGGTCTGTCTGCAGATGGGAGGGTTGTTACCCAAGGGACCGCCCCCCTGGGCAGAACTAAGAGTTCTGAGTGTTGTGTTACAACTAATGCCTAATATTCTCCTAGTGATAAGGCTAACAACCCAATGGCTAAGAGAGGAGCTGTGTCGGTCGGTGAATTACAGAGAAAAGGATTTTACGGTGAGTACAAAAAATCCTATTTTTTCAGTCCAGCTAAATGGCCTACAAGGGCATTATTCAAATTTGGTCGAAGCTGCACAGTTTGTTTTCATCTACAGACACCCCTTATCTACACGCACACTTTTTGGTAAAGTTGAATCATGCCTTTTTTTTTTATTATGCTTTTTTTGTCTTTAGTTTATACTTTTGTAGCAAAACTGTCATCAATAAAATGTAACCTTGCAGCAGTAAAAACTGTGGGGCTGATTTACCAAAATCTGTTGCCGCTGTGGATGTTAGCCAATCAGCTTCTAACTTCAGCTTGTTCAATTAAGTTTTGACAAAATAACCTGAAAGCTGGTTGGTTTCTATGCAGAGCGTCACTAAATTTTGCACTCTCCAGTTTTAGACCCCTTTCACACTGGGTCGTTTTGCAGGTGCTATTGCGCTAAAAATAGTGCCTGCAAACCGACCTGAAACAGCCGCTGCTGTCTCGGGGCTTTCACACGGGTGCGGTGCGCTAGCAGGATGGTAAAAAAAAGTCCTGCTAGCAGCATCTTTGGATCGAAGGAGCAGTGTATACACTGCTCCTTCACTGCTCCTGCCCATTGAAATTGGTTGGGGCAGCGCGGCTATACCACCGACAAAGCGCTGTTTTAACCCTCGGCCGAATACTGCCGCTAAAACGACAGTAAATCTGCGCTAAAAAGTAAATCGGCCCCAGTGTGAAAGAGGCCTTTTTAAATCAACCCCTCTGGCTTGAAAATGTACACTTTGCTATGATTAGTTAAAGGATATTTCTTATTTATTCATGTTGGTTACTCCAATTAGCAAGTAGCGGTTTACCTTATTGGAAAAAATACTGACCCAGCTTTACATCTGGTCATCTGAAAAGTGGAGGAGGAAGTCAGATGTAAAACTCACCACATGTTGCACAATCCGATTATACAATCTGCTTTAGCCCTGGTTCACACTACGCTGCGGGAATGAAGCCGTGTGAGTTCAGCTGAACTCGCACGATTTCACTCCTGCATGTCAGTCCCGATTTTGGCTGCAATTTCAGAGATATCTGTGCAGGTGTCTGCACAGATGTCAGTAGAAATCACAGCCCGAAATCGCAAAAAGTAGTACAGAAACGACTTGTTGAAATCAGTGAGGTGGCACAAATGCAGCGCCACACTGATTAGGACGGTGCCATTGCCGCCAATTTGACATGCGTGTCAAAATCATACCAATCGCATGTCAAATCGTGCCAGTGTGAACCAGGGCTTAGATCTACTGACAACTAAGTGATGGGAGGGCCTGTCGCATTGGATACATATTGATTGGATAGATAAGTTAAATATACACGTTACAATTTGACTTTAGATCTACCAGAACTATGGAATATGAGGACCTACTTGAACTATCCAATCAATTTGCAGACAATCACATGGCCCCTTGACTCTACATAGTAGTTGGTAGCGCTAACAGAGTTTGTACAGTCAGATTGCAATGTGTGTGGAGAGCTTAACCACTTTCAGACCGGACCATTTTGCTGGCTTAAGACCGACCACTTTTTGCGATTCGGCACTGCGTCGCTTTAACTGACAATTGCGCGGTCATGCGACATGACTCCCAAACAAAATTGACGTCCTTTTTTCCCCCACAAATAGAGCTTTCTTTTGATGGTATTTGATTACCCCTGCGGTTTTTATTTTTTGCGCTATAAACAATTGATTGGTTTGCGCAAAAGTTATAGCGTTTACAAAATAGGGGCTCGTTTTATGGCATTTTTATAATTTTTTTTTTACTAGTAATAGTGGTGATCAGCGATTTCTATTGTGTCTGCGACATTGTGGCGGACACATCGGACATTTTTGACACATTTTTGGGACCATTGTCATTTATACAGCAATCAATGCTATACAAATGCATTGATTCCTGTGTAAATTACACTGGCAGTGAAGGGGTTAACCAGGGGGTGGCAGTGTAGAGGTTAAGTGTCCCTAGGGGCATGTTACTAACTGTGAGGGGCTGGGCTTTGTGTTAGTGAACACTGATCTCTGCTCCAATCACATGGAGCAGAGATCAGCGTCACTTGTTGCTAGGCAGAATGGAGAGATGCTGTTTACAACAGCATCTCCCCGTTCAGCCGCCCCACAAGACAATCGCCGGTATCCCCGTGGCGATCGAGTCCGCGGGACCCGCGACTGGACTCATGGGGGTCCCCACGACGCGCTGACGGTGGCGCACGCAATGGCAGGGCGGCATTCAAAAATGGACGTACCTGTACGCCAATATGCCTGCCCGAGCCATTCTGCCAACGTACATCGGCATGCGCCTGCTGGGAACTGGTTAAAGTGGACCTTAAACATAAATATTATGTACTCATGCCCTTCCTTCTATCTCCCTTCCCCCTCTCTTTAAGCACTTTGCATTTCACACCTAGGCAAAAGTGATGTCTAGGACCCCCTACCCCTCTTTTAAAAATGTGGGCGTGGGTAGATGTGCCACAGAGCTTTAAATCTCAACAGCCTGGCAGCATGTTTGGGATGGTTCTCTGCAGCTCCACACATGCAGGATATATTGTGCGTGTATGGCGTTGAACTGAATGGCTCTGCAAGTACCTGATGACCAGTATATGGTGAACCCTAAAGTGGTTGTAAAGGCAAAGTTTTTTTTTAAATCTTAATGCATAATATTCATTAGGATAGCAAACCTTCTGTGTGCAGCAGCTCCTTCAGCCCCTCTAATACTTACCTGAGTCCCATCTCTATCCAGTGATGTGCACAAATACCTCGGCCATTCAGGACTCTCCCTCCTGATTGGCTGAGACACAGCAGCGGGTGCCATTGGCTGTCAATAAAATGCAGTTAACCAATCAGGAGAGAGAGATGGGACAGGACCAAACCAGGCACCCTGTCTGAATGGATACATGGAGCTGCGGTTTTGCTCGGGTGTACCCATAGCAAGCAGCTTGCTGTGGGGCCACTCTACAGGCGGGAAGGGACAGGAGCCCCGTTGAGGGACCCGAGAAGCTGACTGCATAGAGCTGCATAGAGAAAGTTAAATATAACCTGTTTCCTTATTTTTTTTCTTTAAAAATAACAGACTTTACAATCACTTTAAAGTGGTTGTAAACACTTACAACACACTTTGACCTACAGGTAAGCCTAGATTAAGGCTTACCTGTAGGTCCAAGAAATATCTCTTAAACCTACACGGTTTAGGAGATATTTGCCCGAAGACAGGCACCGCTGTCTACGGCGCAGGCGCACTGAGCGCGCCATTGTCAACGACGAAGATGCCGCGCGTGTCAGCTCCCGTGCGCATACGCGGGAGTGATGCCGAATGACAGCTGCGGAGCTGTGAGACCCCACCGAGAAGATGGTTGCGCCGGACTACAGGGGACAGCGGTGATTTCGCTGGCTCCTGTGTCCGGTAAGTGACACATAATGGACTACTATGCGATGCATAGTAGTCCATTATGCTTTGCCTTTGCAGGGAATGAAAGCTTGCCATACGTGGATCAAAATTTGGCTGGTTCAAGAGGGACCAGATACATTTATATCCATGTATGGGCACCTTGGTTGTACACAAGTTGATCTAATGAGCAACCAGCCTGTCTGTTTTTTCCTGAATAATTGGTGCCATCGGCTGTAACCAACAACACTAAGCATTGTTCTATGCCAGCAGGGAAGGCTCTCTATCGGCAGAACACAATAGAGCTGCGGACTGACTGCATTGATGGGGGATTCAAGCAAGTTTTCTTTCCTTCCACCCACGGTGCCTTACAGAGAGCATCATTTGTCCCTTTTTAAATTCATAGGTCTTGGTCCAGCCACAGCTAAATTTTAAGCAGTTTTCTACCTAGTGATTTAAAGATGTCATTCAAACAGACACATAGAATTTTTGCAAGTTTGCACATTTTTCTTAATAGTACATACCAAAGAAATTAACTAAAAAAATCCAGCATTATGGACTACCTAAAATTGCACATTTCCTGGCACATGTGACCATATCTGTATGCAGAATTCTTACTACATTCTCAGCTTGTTCCCTGGTGGTTTTATCAGCTGTCAGTGTTACTGTATGGTGCTAGAGAGACATTTCAAAGTGAAAGTGACACATTCAAGAGCCATTAAAATTTGTGTAGAAGGTACAGAGAAGCCGCTGTTGAGTAAGATTTTTATGAGGAACACGTCTGCACGTCTATGTGATGTTTTTCAAGGTTTCTTTTGGCAGTGCAATTAAATCTTCACCTAAATGAAACATGCAATGTGGCGTGCTGCAAAAAGAGTTTTTTATTTTATTTTTATTTATTTATTTATTTAAACATGTCTTTCCATTCACATTTCTCAGATTTAGCGGGTACGCTTTTCGTTCTTTAAAGGTCAGCTTTTGTTTTCTTCACTATGTATACTGATGACAGTTCTTTTACGAATTCAGTATGTGTATGTGATGCTGAATAGGTTTTATTTATGTATACGTATGACATGTTTTGCTTATCTTTGATTTCCACAGTAATTTTGTGAAAAATCCCAACTACTCTTATCACAGCCCTTTAATCCATAGATAACTCTCGTTGACTATGGGAACTGGCAGAATTGCATAGTCAGCATGCAAGTCATTCCAATTTAAACTTTCAATAATTTTGCAGTCTGCTTTGTTCTCTGGATCTATCAATCTGCACAGGACATATTAGTAGAAAGCAGTGAACCGATAATGCGGATTCAGTGTTCTTCCTGCAGATTCTAATCTCTCAAAACAGACCCACTGCATAAAAATTCAGTGTAAATGTTACCATGAATTAAGCGGTTATCTTTTTGTTTTCCTACCACTAATCTAAACTGTAATTTCAGGAGAATCTTAAAGCAGAATTATTATTTGTTTGCAAACATTCTGCAATTGCAAGTTAAAGCAGAATTAAAGTGGCAAATACTCAGTTCTTTTCCAGTCATGCAACATTTGTGAGCTCACCTGCTGGTCCTGATATTCTCAGCGGTATTCTTCCAAGTTCAACATGTATAGCCATCTTGATTGGCAAGGCCCAGATGGCATAATTCCCGCACGTGAGCACAGAAGTTAATTCATCCTGGCAGCAAGACATGCCGAGATTCTTTTGATTGAGTGGCTATGGCAGTGGTTTGTGATGAGGTCATTACTAATTGGCCACCATTGCTGTTACTACTTAAACGGTAACTCTGCTTTTGTGTGATAAAATGGGGGGCATTCAAAAAGGTTTGCCCTGCATTTTTTTTTTAAGTTTACTTTCTAGAGGGCTTTGTACACTAAGTCAATGGCAAAAAAGGGAATAAACATCTGCTCACCTGAACTCCTAACTAAACTTGTTTCAGTTCTTGACTAAGGGCGGTCATACACTAGATGAAAAATTGTTTGAAAATCTGTCATTTGGACAGCCGTTCATTTATTGCCTAGTTAATGGGCACAAATCAAAAATCATTTGTGACATTTTTGAGCTGAAAAATCGAAGGATAAGTTTGGCAAACTTTGGCCGAGTGATAAATTGAACGGTTAATGTGTTTCTCGTCCGAACAGTTTGCACTTGGCTTATGTGACAAAACAAATTAAAATTTGATTAATTTATGCCAGTTAAATGATTTAGTTGATCAAATTTCGGTCACTACACGATGACAAAATTGTTTGCTCTCACGACCATGTGTTTGTTTTTCGAAAACTCGTGTATGACTAGTATAACTGAGTGTCCCCTAATGCCAGGGGTGTCCAAACTTTTTTCAAAGAGGGCCAGATTCGATGAAGTGAACATGTGTGAGGGCCGACCATTTTGCCTGACATTCTTTGAACCATTAAAATTCGGTCATTCGAGCACTCATACCTGGCCCAACAAAAATTCTCGTGCCTTTGTTGCGCTCGTTTGCCCGACACACAGACGAATGCTCTGTTCTTTAGGGGTACCGTTAAGTCTTAATGGTACCCCACACATTGGAAACATGGGGTGCTTTTGGTGCAGCGCAATAAAAAAAAAAAAAAAAGCTCTGGGACTTCTTTCCCTGCATTTTTGTGGGTATGGAAGCCCATTGAAATGCATGGGCTGCCCTACACACAGCATGCAGCCATGCAGATGTGAACCAAGGGCTTATTGGAGGGGCAGTAAAACTACATGGTTAAGCTGTTTTTACCACCCCCAACTTCTCCCCCTCTAGCTGCAGAGGGAGCAGCTGGGGGTGTACACATGCTGTGGCTGCAGCTGGAGGTATGCTCAGGGTGAATGGGCCTGCACTGCAACTACCCCGCAACTGTGTAGACTGCACAGTTGCGGTATAGTGATGCTACATTTACGGGCTTAAAACAGGTGGTGAGGAGGCAACATAATGCCTCTTTACCACCTTTCAAATGCCTCTGAAAAGCGATCTGTATATGGATTGCTTTTCAGAGGAGCAGCAATCCTGGCTGCTATCACACACACAAGCACCACAAAAGCAGTTCTGATGGTACAAGAATGGGGGGGGGAGGTCTGGATTAAAAGTAACACACATGCATACACATACACACAGACATACACACATACAGACACATGCATACACATACAGACACATGCATATACTTACATACATACAGACACATGCACACACACACATACAGACACATGCACACACATACATACATACATACATACATACAGGCACATACATACATACATACACGCACATACATACACGCACATACAGACATACATACACACACACACACACACACATACATGCACACAGATACATACAGACACACATGCTGCACACACATACAGACACACATACATGCACACACATACAGACAGACATACACGCACATACATACAGACACACATGCACATACGCATACATACAGACATACATGGACACACACACACATGCAATCATACATGCACAGACACACACACACATGCACACACACATGCACACACACACACACAGACACACATGCACATACAGACACACATACACACACACACACACATACATACAGACAGACATGCACACACACACACATATAGACACACATGCACACACATACATACAGACATGCACACACATGCACAGACACACATACATACAGACACACATACATACAGACACACATGCGCACACACACACATACACACATGCACACATACATACATACATACAGACACACATGCACACACATGCATACAGACAGACATGCACACACATACATACATACAGACATGCACACACACACATACAGACAGACATGCACACACACACACACACACATACAGACACACATGCACACACACACATACAGACACACATGCACACATACACATACAGACACACATGCACATACATACAGACACACATGCACATACATACAGACAGACATGCACACATATACATACAGACACACATGCACATACATACAGACAGACATGCACACATATACATACAGACACACATGCACACATACAGACACACATGCACACACATACATACATACAGACACACATGCACACACACACACATACACATAAATAAAGCCTTTTTAAAACGAATCTAGCTTGTAGTACAGTACCTTTCCATTCCATTTCCTTATTCAGCCGGGTACTGCACTGTAGGGGGAAGCAGAGAGCACAGCACACTCCTCTGCACTTTACTTTCACTTTTGAAGCCGACGGAGCTTCTCACAGTGACGGGGATCGGCTCATTTGACAGCCCTGATCCCGCAGCACACCAGGCGGGCCGTTCAAAACCGGACCGCGGGCCGCGATTGGCCCGCGGGCCGGACTTTGGACATGCCTGCCTAATGCATTCCCCAACACTACTAGGCACCGCTTAAGGCTCATACACATTATAAGAAAATCAGGCGAACATATTTGTCCAAAGAATTTTCATGCGATTTTTGTAAAAACTAAAGAAAATACAAAAATTTTGTTTTTTAAACAAAAGATGCAAATCACCTAACCATGCATTAGGCTGGGTTCACATGTTTTAAACCATATTCAATTTGCATTACATGTGAATGTGACCGTTTCACACATGTAGTGGTGTGGTTTCGAAAAGGGTACTGTGCGTTTTTGGGTCTGGTTCAAGTGCGATAGCAGGCATTCAGTTTGCACCTGAATCGCACCTGAACCAGTGAACAGAAACGCACCGGGCCCCGGACTGCAAACTGCAGCCACATACTTGTGAAACCTGAGTGACATGCACAGCACCAACAGTTCTTCCACCCATTGCTTTACTATGCATTGATCAGCCATAATGTGATGATCACCCGCCTAATACTGAGTAGGCCCCCCTTTTGTCACAAAAACAGTCCTGACCCATCAAGAAAAGGTCTCACAAGATCTATGAAGGTTTGCTGTGTTATCTGGCACCAAGCCGCCAGTAGGAAATCCTTTAAGTCCTGTAAGTTGCAAAGTGGTGCTTCCATGGATGTTTTCTGTTTTTGCAGCACATCCCACAGATGTTCAATCTAGAGAATTTGGAGGCCAAGTCATTATCCTGCCAAAAGAGGTCACTGCCATCAGGGAATACCGTTTCCATTAGGTGTTTCATTGGTTGTCAATGTTTAGGTAGGTGGTACTTGTTATGTAGCATCCATATGGATGGCAGGACCCAAGGTTTCCCAACAGAACAATGCCCAAAGCATCACACTGCCTCCACTGGCTTTCCTTCTTCCCATACTACATCGTGGTGCCATCTTTTTCCCAAAGTGAGCAACACGCACCTGCTGTAAAAGTAAATGTGATTGTTCAGACCAGGCCACCTTCTTCCATTGCTCTGTGGTCCAGTTCTGATGCCCATATGTCTTTTGTAGGTTCTTTTGGCTGTGCACGTGGGTCCGCGGCTACACAGCACAATACACTAACTGTGATGCTCAATTTTTTGTGCTTTCAACACATCAAGTTCCGGGAAATGTTCACTTGCTGCCTAATGTATCCCACCCACTTTCAAATGCCATTGTAACAAGATAATCAATGTTATTCATTTAAGCTGTCAGTAGTCACAATGTTATGACTGGTGTAAATGTGTGTGTGTGTGTGTGTGTGTATATATATATATATATATATATATATATATATATATATATATATATAATGCACACGCACACACACTGCTCAAAAAAAATTAAAAGGAACACTTTGACAACACATCAGATCTCAATGGTCATGTTGTATATCTATACTGATATGGACTGGGTGTAATGTGTTAGGTCTTAAAGGATGCCACATCGTTTGGTGGAAATGAAAATTATCAACCTACCAAGGGCTGAATTCAAAGACACTCTGAAAATCAAAGTGAAAAAATGATGCAGCAGGCTTGGTGCTCAGTCGTTTATATGCCCCCCCCCCCCCCCCCCCCCCCGTGCTTGTATGCATGACTGAAAATGTTGGGGCATTCTCCTAATGAGACGATGGATGGTGCCCTGTGGTATTTCCTCCAAGATCTGGACCAGGGCATCACTGAGCTCCTGAACAGACTGAGGTGCAACCTGGTGACGTCAGATGGACGGAAACATAAAATTACCAGAGGTATTATATAGGAATTAGGTCAGGCGAGTGTGGGGGCCATTCAATGGTATCAATTCCTTTATCCTCCAGTAACTGTCGTGCATTGTTGTGCACCATGAGGAACCCAGGACCCACTGTACCAAAGTAGTGTCAGACAATGGGTCCAGGTATTTCATCCCGATACCTAATGGCAGTCAGGGTGCCATTGTTTAGCCTGCAGGGGTCTGCACGTCCCTCCATGGATATGACTCCGCCTGACTATCACTAACCCACCACCAAACCGGTCCTGCTGAATAATGTTACAGGCAGAATAACGTTCTCCGCGGCATCCCTAGACCCTTTCAAATCTGTCACATGTGCTCAGGGTGAACCTGCTCTCACCTTTAAAAAGAACAGGACGCCAGTGGCGAACCTGCCAGTTCTGGTGTTCAGTGGCAAATGGCAATCGAGCTCCATGGTGCCGGGCAGTGAGCACAGGGCCCAATAGAGGACATTAGGTCCTCAGGCCACCCTCGTGAAGTCTGTTTCTGATTGTTTGGTCAGAGACATTTACTTCAGTGGCCTGCTGGAGGTCATTTTGTAGGGCTCTGGCAGTGCTCATCTTGTTCCTTCTTTCACAAATGAGCACATACCGGTCCTTCTGATGGGTTAAGGACCTTCTACAGCCCTGTCCAAGTACCTATCCAAGGGTAACTGCCTATCTCCTGGAATCCCCTCCAGGTTCTTGAGACTCTGCTGGGAGACACAGCAAACCTGGCAATGCCACATATTGATGTGCCATTCTGGAGGAGTGGCACTGCCTGTAAAACCTCTATATGGTCCATGTATCGCCTCATGCTGCCAGTAGGGACACAGATCCTAGCTAAATGCAAAACCAATGAAAATCAATAGAAAAGATCAGTGTTTTTGAGTTTGGCCCTCTCTATGTTGATAGTTTTCATTTCCATGTCCTTTCCATTTCCTTTAGTTCCTAACACATTATCCAGTCCATATCAGTATAGATATCCAGCATAATATTTTTCCCCGTTGAGATCTGATGGGTTTTCAAAGTGTTCCTTAAATTTTTTTTAGCAGTGTATATGTATGTGTGTTATTTATAAACATACACACATACAGAATATGAATGATAACACAAAAACTTTGTTTTCACTCATGGTTAGTGTTTGGATGCAAATGTTGTTCCAGTATTTTTTGATAACATACTGCTTTCATCTTGCCAACAATTTTGACCAAATTTCCTGTGCTTTTGTAGCTCACACATCCCCAAAACATCAGCGATCCACCTCCTGTACCTTTCATCATAAGCCTTGCTGACTCCTCTCCAAATGTAGCGTTTATGGCTGTGGCCAAAAAGCTAAATGTTCGTCTCATCACTCCAAATGACCTTGTGCCAGAAGGTTTGAGGTTTGTTTCTGTGCTGTTTGGCGTATCGTAAGCGTGATAAATTGTGACATTTGCATAATAATGGCTTTTTTTCTGGCAACTTGGCCTTGCAGCCCATCTTTCTTCAAGAGCCTCCTTATTGTGCATCTTGAAACAGCCACACCACATGTTTTACAGAGAGTCCTGTATTTCACCTGAAGTTATTTGTGGGTTTTTCTTTGCATCCCGAACAATTTTCCTGGTAGTTGTGGCTGAAATTTTATTTGGTCTACCTGACCGTCGTGTGGTTTCAACTGAACCCCTCACGTTCCACTTCTTGATTAGAGTTTGAACACTGCTGATTGGCAATCTTAATTCATTGGGTATCTTTTTTATATTCCTTTCCTGTTTTATACAGTTCAAACACCTTTTCCCGCAGATCCTTTGACAATTCTTTTACTTTCCTCATGACTCAGAATCTAGAAACGTCAGTGAAGCACTGGATGAAAGATGTAAGGGTCTGTCAGGGGTCCAGAAATGCATTGGCCCTTTATACACACACACTAATTACAAGAAAATAGATCACAGGTGAGGATGGTTACCTTTTTTTTATAATTGTAATTTTTATTAATTTTCAAAGCAAAAACAATACACTAGTGCATTGGAAGATTCAGTAAATAAAGAAAGACATAGATCATGGTGAAAAACATAGGTTACAACAGACAGAGAGAAATGTCCACAAACGCAGGCACAAAGGTGAACTGCGTATCCGTATCTCGTACTGTAAATAACAAACAGTTAATGTAAATCAAACAAACTATTCTGATCAACAAGAGGCCGGAGGCCAAAAGAGAAAGGCAAAACATCCGAACATTCACATGGTCAGCATAGTAAGTCCCTGGGAGGGGGGGGGGGACATGTTACCTGGAGGACTGGGTAGGGAAAGGGGGGGACGGTAGCCATCAACAAAGTGCCCCGGTCGGTAGCTGCAGTCAGATGGATGTACCGGCGGGGGGAGCCCCATATGCCGATCGATCCCAGGGTTCCCACACTTTATCGAACTGGGGAACCAAATCATGTACCAAGGCTGTCAAATACTCCATTCTCCTAATTTCAGACACCAGTTGGAGTAATCTAGGCCAGGGGGGAGTTGCACTGGACAGCCAACACAATGGGACAAGCCTCTTAGCAGCAAGTAAAATGTAGGAAACCAGTAGATTGGTGTTTTTAGGTATACCTGGTATAGGGAGACCCAGCAAACAATGTAGGGGATCAATCGGGAGGGACACCCCCGTCACCTCCACCACCAAAGACCCCACCGCTATCCAGAAAGGCCGTATCAAAGGGCATTTCCAGAAGATATGAAACAGTGACCCAATGTCAAGTCCACATCGACAACAAGATGACGAGACTGAAGAATCGTATTTGTGGATGACATCGGGGGTCTTATACCAAAACATAAGGATTTTTATTGCTGTTTCCCTTTGCGTGACACGAGGATGGTTACCTTTAATAGCCATTTATACCCTTTTGTGTCAACTTGTGTGCATGTTACCATGCCAAAATCTCCAGGGTATGTAAACTTTTGATCAGGGTCATTTGGGTAGACTATGTTACCATTAGGATTTAAAGAGTAAACACAGTTGATTGGTAATAAATGGCTTCAGCCAAATACTAACCATGAGTGAAAGAAATGTTTTTTGTGTTCATATTCTCTGAAAAATGGCCAAGAAATCATAAATTTGCACATAAGCGCATGGGCACAGATTTATCCCCCCTTATTTTAGTTTAAAATAAGAATCTTTCTACTATGCCTTTTGAGAAAATAACAATACAAAAAGTAAACTGTTGTGTATAAGACAAAGCTTCTTTTGATGTTCTGAAGAGACAAGTGTGGTGTTACATGGAATGACAGCCCAGCCGCTAGCATTAGCTTCTTTTTGATAACAGAGAATTGAGGTTGACCTTGCTGTATTCTGCAACCTCTGAATTTGCTGGTTATACTGACCCTGACATTGGGTAATTTCCCTGTCAATTTCTATGTGCACAAAAAAGAACTCCAATCTGCAGCTGATGCCAGATCTCCTAGACTGTGGAAAATGATGAAATAGATTTCAAGTGATTAACGCACATAATAGGAAATCCCTGATCAAATGAACTGGTAATGCACCTGTTTACAGTAGAGAATTCCCTATTATTATTTTGTTGTCGTGGAAGGATGCAAAGTGTTTTATACTCTTTACGCAGGTCTTTCTTTCTTCACAGATGTATTTTTTTAATCAGGTTCAGCATGATTTTGACATAGTGACTTTTGTGAAATTGGTTTTTATTAAAGCCTGCAGGATGCTCTCTCGCTGGCAACGACTTTGATTAAGCACTGTATTAGGGTCATCTCCTGGAATAACAGCAATTCCAAATCCCTGGCTGTGTTTGAAAAGAAATGTGATTAAAGTCTTGGCTGTTTTCCTGAAACGACTAATGTCTATCGAGGGTTGAGTTACCATTTCAGTTGCTGGCACTCAAATAACCATCCTCTTTCTTCTTCTTCCATGCCGGCTTCCCTGTAATGTGATCAACTTTTCCTTGTGTGACACATTTTACTTTCATAAACGCAAGGCCTGAGGGAAGACTAGATTGTTAGCTCCTTAGGTTCACGGTTTCTTTTTAAGTATTTTTATACAACACGGTTCTTTAAAGTTAACCTATGACCAAACATAAACAGTGATACTTCTACGTCATGCATGCCAGGTTCCCTTTTTTGTGGCATGTCCTGGGTAATCCTGATAGCGATATGCAAATAGCAGCCACCTCCTATAGTCAGCTGCTCAAACCTGTTACTGAACGAACCATTGGAGAGGAGGAGGTAATCACTAGGGTAGTTGCTGTTTGCATATCAGAGAATTTTAGAATTTGAGGCTCACAATGCATTCCATGGGTAAAGGTACCTGTTATTCGGTGTAAAAAGCAGTTTCAGGGCTCCAAGGAAATGCCACTTTGTCCATTCGGGGTAAAGTGACAGGTGGACTTGCTAGAACGCTCTTCCAATCATCCGCACACATTACCTCTACTCTGTTCCTCTGTCTGAATCATCAGAAATGCCTGATGTTTCCAGGCCTGGGGAAAACATGAGATACTTCCCTCCTTTTTTTTTTCTGGATTCGGTGTTTGGGTCTGACTAACCAGATGCCTGGTCTGAACACTTCCACACAAGTTTATTGGTAAGTCTGTGTAAGCTCCAACCCTAAGTTTGCACAGGGTTTAGACCCACAGCTCTGACAGAGAATCATTGTAGCAGGGGAGCACAGGGAAGACAAAAATCATTAAGGGCCAGTTCACACCAGATGCAGTTCCGTGCGTTTTTTTCTGCACTATAAATGCATACATAGTGTTTTCCATGTATTCCAATGGCTCTAGTTTACACCAATGCAGTCAGCTCCCAGCCAGTTTCTGCACCGGGAACTGACTGCACTGGTGTAAACTAGAGCCATTGGAATACATGGAAAACACTATGCATGCATTTATAGTGCAGAAAAAACGCACAGAACTTGCATTTTTAGTGCCAGTTCACACCAAATACACTCTGGATATGTTCCAGGTCAGTTTTTGCTTACATTTCACACCACACACAGTTCCAGTGCGTTTTTGATACAGTTTGCTAGGTTCCATGACAGTTATGTGCAGAAAAAATGCAGCACACTCTACTTTTTTTTTTTTTTTTTTTTCTGCTCCGGAGACTGACTGCACTGGTGTGGACTAGAGCCATTGGAACACATAGAAAACACTGCATGCATTTTTATTGCAGAAAAAAAGCGCACAGAACTGCATATGGTGTGAGCTAGCACTTAGTGCAGACAAAAAGAGGATGGAACTGCATCCGGTGTGAACTAGCCCTAAGAGTAGAAGAAGATCCTGTTACTTTACTTGAGGATGTACATTTCAAAGAGTAGACACACCGTTTAGTCAGATATAAAATAGGTGGATTTTTACTAGTTCTAGGGATACAGGCTACCCACTTAGAATCTTTACTATGTACTCTGGCATTCTCTCTTTTGCAGCTGACAGTCCTGTTTGGTAATTTCCTGAGGTTGCCTAAATCTTGAACCTCAAATACTTTGATCCTATTCCTACCTGTGTGTTTTACGTGTGCTTTAGGTGTTAGGCATTACAAAAATAAAAAAATCCTGCATGCTGGATGTTTGATGTGCTTTCATCAAAACACATTTTATATAGAGGGGTATATGAGAGTTATATGATAACACGCCTGAAGCACACTCCACAGATGTGAACCCCACCATAGTTTGTTGTGCTCCCCTGACTGTGAGCATCATCTCAAAATGCTGCTCCCTACTTTCTCCAGTGCAACTCTCATAACCATGGTCACATGATCTTTGCAGAACAGGGAGAATCTACGTTCGTATGGCTCATCCTCCCTATTCAGCAGGGATTGTATGACCAAATTCTTGGGATTTGAACACCACTAGAGAGAACCAGGGGCAGCAGTTTTTATTTTTTTATTTTTTTTTATTTTTTTGGGGGGGGGGGGAGGGGAGGAGGTAGGTATTTGTGTTTTAGTAATCCCAGTGAGACTGAGAAACTGATAACCGCTTTTGTTAACATTTGTGTACAGGTAGACTTTTAAACTCACACTGACATTAGACTTAACATTTTTCCTTGCTGGGTTATCAGAAATTCCCTTAACAAGTATATGAAAAACTTGCAGTTCTAAACATAATGAGCTCATATGCGCTATAGGAACAATGTGATAAAGTGACTTGAAAATTTGTTATATAAGTATGCAGAAAACTGGGGCAAGCAACTACTACAACTTTAAGTGGTCAAATTACATTATTTTACAATAATAATGAAAGACCTTCCATGCAATATACCAGGGATATGCAATTAGTGGACCTCCAGCTGTTGCAGAACTACAAGTCCCATGAGGCATAGCAAGACTCTGATACCCACAAGCATGACACCCAGAAGCAGAGGCATGATGGGACTTGTAGTTTTGCAACAGATGGAGGTCTGCTAATTGCATATCCCTGCAATATACCTTACAAGGTGGTGCTTGGAGTGATGCTTTGCCACTATAAAAACCTTCAATGCAAGGATCTCAAACCTACAATTTCATTGGTATATTATTGTTGCAGCACATTGTTAAAGCCCAACTTCAGCTATAAACACTCACCGGCCATTTTATTAGGTACACAATGCCTTGCTAGTACCAGGTTGGACCCCTTTTGTCTTCAAAACTGCCATAATTCTTCGTGTCATGGCTTCAACAAGGTGTTGGAATTGGATGGGATGAAATCCCCAGTCCTCGGTCCTGATTTTGCGATCCATCAGCACACTAACTGGTCAGGTGTGTGCTGGGCTATTTGTAGATATGTGACCATGGTTCTGGGCTCCGCCCTCCCGAGGAGAGTGCATGTCTGCACTGTGAAAGCCAGAAACCCAAGCCTGAGGGCACTGACAGCAGTCAGGAGGGCTCCATGTGGGAGCCTAAGCAGTGGTGCTGCCGCTAAAGAGAGACAGATGGCTTGGTATTTTATTTGCAGTGTTGCATGTGTAAGCCCGGAGGCTAAATATATGGTTATTTGATGCTGATGGTGAAAATATCTTGCAAGGGAAACTTTCATTTCTGGAACTTTGATCGACGATGTACGTCGACAGAATGGCACGGGCAGGCAAATGGGCGTACATGTACGTCCCTTTAAATTTGCCGCCCTGCCATCGGGAGCGCGCCGCCGGCGGCGCGCTCCCGCGCTGGTCGGGACCCCCGTGAGTCCGGTCGCGGGACCCGCGGACTCGATGGCCGTGGGCATCCCCGCGATCGTCTCACGGAGCGGCCGAATGGAGAAGTGCCGTTGTAAACAACATTTCTCCATTCTGCCTAGCAACTAGTGACGCTGATCTCTGCTCCATGTGATTGGAGCAGAGATCAGTGTTCACTAAATTAAAGCCCAACCCCCCCACAGTTAGTAACACACCCCTAGAAACACTTAACCCCTACACTGCCACCCACTGGTTAACCCCTTCACTGCCAGTGTCATTTACACAGGAATCACTGCATTTATATAGCAGTGATTACTGTATAAATGACAATGGTCCCAAAAATGTGTCAAAAATGTCCGATGGGTCCCCCACAATGTCGCAGTCACAAAAAAAAATTGCTGATCGACGCCATTACTAGTTAAAAATAAATAAAAATGATTAATAAAAATGCTATAAAACTATCCCTATTTTGTAAACGCTATAACTTTTGCGCAAACCAAGCAATAATCGCTTATTGCGATTTTTTTTTTTACCAAAAATATGTAGAAGAATACGTATCGGCCTAAACTGAGGGAAAAAAATGTTTTTTTATATATTTTTGGGGGATATTTATTATAACAAAAAGTAAAAAATAATGTGTTTTTTTCAAAATTGTCGCTCTATTTTTGTTTATAGCGCAAAAAATAAAAACCGCAGGGGTGATCAAATACCACCAAAAGAAAGCTCTATTTGTGGGAAAAAATGGGCGTCAATTTTGTTTGGGAGCCACGTCGCACGACCGCGCAATTGTCAGTTAAAGCGACGCAGTGCCGAATCGCAAAAAGTGGTCTGGTCTTTGACCAGCAAATTGGTCCGGTCTGAAAGTGCTTAATAAAAGTGGGCAAAAAACAGCTCTAAAAACTAATGTATACAGCTGTGCTCATAAGTTTACATTCCCTGGCAGAATTTGAATTTGTGGCCATTTTTCAGAGAATATGAATGATAACACTAAAACATTTCTTTCACTCGTGGTTAGTGTTTGGCTGAAGCCATTTCTTATCAATCAACAGTGTTTACTCTTTTTAAATCATAATGGCAACAGAAACTACCCAAATTACCCTGATCAATAGTTTACATACCCTGGTTATTTTGGCCTGAGAACATGCACACACGTTGACACAGAGGGGTTTGAATGGCTATTAAAGGTAACCATCCTCACCTGTGACCTGTTTACTTGTAATTTAGTGTGTGTATAAAAGTTCAACGCGTTTCTGGACTCCTGACAGACCCTTGCATCTTTCATCCAGTGCTGCACTACTGTTTCTGGATTCTGAGTCACGGGGAAAGCAGGCAGTCAGCTATCAGTTTCACTCTTCAGTGTACAAGTGAGACGCTCTGCTTGTAAACTCATGCTGATAGCTGCCCGGGTCAGAGGCCCCTCCCCTCTCCACTGTATACACTTGGGAGGAGAACTACAAACCTTTGCAGGAGGGGGATCCTCTGGAAGGGGGGGGCGGCTGTTTGGGGTCCCCAATGTAAGGAGACACTCTCTGGGGATCCTTATGTAAGGAGGGGCTCTATGGGGACCCTGATGTAAGGGGGGCCCTCTGGGAATTCTGATGTACGGGGGGCTAGCTGGGGACCCTGATGTAAGGGGGGGGGCTCTCTGGGCACCCTGATGTAAGGAGGGGTTAGCCGGGGACCCTGATGTAAGGGGAGGCTCTCTGGGGACCCTGATGTAAGGAGGGGCACTCTCTGCGGATCCTGATGTAAGGGGGGCTCTCTGGAGACCCTGATGTAATGAGGGGGTCTCTGGGGACCCTGATGTAATGAGGGGGCTCTGGGGACCCTGATGCAAGGGGGAGGATATAATATATTGCACACACACGTACATACGTATATTATTATATAGGTTTTATATAGCGCCAACAGTTTGCGCATCGCTTTACAACATGAGGGCAGACATTACAGTTTCATTACAATTTGGTACAAGAGGAATCAGAGGGCTCTGCTCGTTAGAGCTTACAATCTAGATTGTATGACTTTCTTTACTTTCTTTGCTATGGGCTCTAGCCCAAGATCTTTTGTAGACCTAGCAATGCCCCTTGTTGGGGTCCCTTCATGGTTTCTTGCACCTGGGCCCTGAAGATTCTAGTTACACCTCTGCCATGAGTGAAAGATAAGTTTTTGTGTTATTCATATGCTCTGAAAAATGGCCAAGAAATCATAAATTCGGCCAGGGTATGTAAACCTATTAGCCCAACTGTTATATATATATATATAATATGAATACTTCCATCAAGTTTTTTTTGTTTGTAGCTGTGGCAGCAGGATATAAAATAAGTGGAGTAGTAGGCACTGAAACTGGACACAAAAAAACAATAACCTGGCAGGGTTCCAACGTTTCCCTAATTTACTGGAAAGCAATCTGTTGCAGTTTGTTCCCAATGCAGGCACAGATCACCTGTAAATCCCAATGGTTTTTTTTCCTTCCTCTCTTTCCAAAACTACAAAAAAATAGTTTTGCCTTGTGTTAGGCTATAATATGTGTACCAAGCTCCTAATGTGTACAAGGATGTTCCAATTGTGACCTTAATATAACTTTTCCAGTAATTACCAGAGCAGACAAAACAAAGATTTGAAGCTTGACACAAAAGTTTGTACTCGGAGATAGAATTGTCTTAAATGACATTGCAGTCTAAAATAAGGTTGGCAATTGCTGTTCTGTCCGATCTTATATTTATTTTTTGATCTATTGCTTCCCCACGTCTGAGCAGACAGACTCGTTTTTAAACACACAGTTGTTCTCAGAAGCGCTATACAGTGACACTGTAGAGAAACGTGGTTCAATTCTCTCTGATCCTGAACTGTGTAATCATAGCATCAGCCATTATAAGCCTTAGATTGCTTTGAGACAAAGATTTTCTTCGTGGAGGGTCAGAGCACCAGCCATTGCTGTATGTTCTGTTGTCTTTGATGCACACTTGTCTTTGATGCTTTGGGGAGAGCTTGGAGAAAATGTTTAAGTTTATCAGTGTTGTAATTCGCAGGCAGATGTTTAATGAGAACGTTTGTGTAAAACAAGGCTGTGTACTTTCTCGGTAACAAGGTACCTTGTGTATAACCAATATCACACAAGGTAACAAACAGTGCAAAAAAATAACTGACACAGCAAGGTCATATATTTAATGAGAGAATGTTTTTTGCAAGATCAGAATCACTAGCAAGTGTATGGTGATTTGGCAAAACATAATGCTTAAAGCGGAGGCCCGCCCCAAAAAAATATTAAAAGCCAGCAGTTACACATGCTGCAGCTGCTGGCTTTTAATAATAGGACACTAATGTGTCCTGGAGTCCAGCGATATCAGCACTGCAGCCGATGTATCACACATATCTTAAATCTTATAATCGTTGAGATTATTTAAATAGATAAACTTAGGCAATTTGCTGTTTGGAGATGATTAGAGACCAGCATGTAAATGGTAAAGGCTACAAGACCATTTCCAAGCAGCTTGGTGTTCTTGTGACTGCAGTTTTAAATATTAAAGCGGAGCTCCACTCAAAAGTTTAACTTATATGCTGCCCCCCTTCCCCGCTTTCAGGAGATGGGTCGCGGCCAATCTCCCAGAAATTCAGCCCCCAGACAGGTAAGTGCCCTACTATTTGGCCTCCCAGAACTGGTCAGTGCCCTAATATTAAGTTTGAGGTCCATGTGAGTATGACAAACTGCTCTAACCCTAGAACCTGGGGCCCTCCAGCTGCCTCTGGGAGTAATTGTAACTGCCAGCCTTGCAATGCCTCATGGGAAATGTAGTTTCACAACAGCTAGGGGTCCCCAGGTTGCCTACCCCTGCCCTAGAAAGTCAACCCGCAATACAGCAGAAGGAAATGGCGAATGTTAGGCAGAGAACCAAGAAAAACTTACAAGGGGACCCAAGCTTAATTTCAAAGTTATGGTACATTTAGTGTACAATCTCTCCATTTGTTTCTTTTTGAGCATCCGTGCCATAAAGGAAGAAGACCCAGGTAGACTCCAGGATTGAAAGAAAAACATAAAGCCAGTCTGGAATTTTCTAAAATGCATGTTGACAAGTCACAATGCTTCTTTGCAAGAATGTCTTTTGAGACCAAGCTGGAGCTTTTTGGCAAGTAACATCAGCTCTATATTTACAGATTGAAAAAAAATAAGGCTTTCAAATTAAACAACTTCATACCTACTGTGAAACACGGAGAAGGCCCTTTTATGTTTTAGGGTTTTTCTGCTGCATCTGCCACTGAGATACGTTAAATCTGTGCAGAGCATAATGAAATCTCAAGACTGTCAAAGAATTCAGGAGCAAAGCGTAGTACTCAGCTCAGTTTCAGTCATGAGTCCTCTAACAGGAAAATGACCCAAAACACACTGCTAAAAGCACAAATGAATGTCCAAGAACAAATACTGAAGTGTCCTTCTATGAGCCCTGATCTGAATCCTATTAAACATCTGTTGAAAGAGCTGAAACATTCAGTTCTGAGAAACCATCCTTCAAACTTGAGAAAGCTGGAGCAGTTTGTTCAAGAAGAGTGGGTGAAACTACAAGTTGAAATCTCGGAGAATTAGAGAAATCACTTGTTTGCGGTGACTGCCTTTAAAGGTTGTGCAACATAATATTGAATTAAGGGTTTAATCTTTTTTCTCTATGCCTTTTTTATTTGTTTTATAATTTGAAAACTTTTTTGCATCAAAATTCGAAATCCTAGTCTGATATTAAATAAATATAAAATAAACAGCAATGGATGCCAATCATTCAATTTTACCTTATTTCTGAGAAAATGGCGGGTTCTAATTTTATGTGTATCTGTTTGGGAAAATTGTAACAAAAAACCTAACCTTTATATTACCAACAACCCTTATAGTTATATTTATACTTTGTTTATACAGTGCCTTGCAAAAGTGTTCACACCTCCATTGGCATTTTTCGTGTTTTGTTGGCTCACAACCTAGAATTGACATGGATTGTTTGAGGATTTGCATAATTTAATTTACAGAACATGCCCTCAACTTTGAAGATGCTTTTTTTTTTTTAATTGTCAAGCAAACAACAAATAGGACAAAATAACAAAAAAAATAAATCTATGTGCATAACTGTTCACCCCCCTAAAGTCAATACTTTGTAGAGCCACCTTTTGCGGCTATCACAGGTCCAAGTCGCTTTGGATAAGTCTCTGAGCTTGCCTCATCTTACCACTGGGATTTTTGCCCATTCCTCTTTACAAAACTGCTCCAGCTCCTTCAAGTTGAATGGTTTGCGCTTGTGAACAGCAATCTTTAAGTTTGACCAATTGATTTTCTATTGGATTGAGGTCTGGGCTTTGACTAGGCCAATCCAACACATTTACATATTTCCCCCTTGCTTTAGCAGTGTGTTTGCGGTCATTGTCCTGCTGGAAGGTAAACCTCTGTCCTAGCCTCAAATCAGACACAGATTGGTACAGGTTTTGCTCAAGAATATCACTGTATAAAGCACATCCATCTTTCCCTAAACTCTGATGCTGCCACCACTATGTCTCACTGTGGGGATGGTGTTCTTTATGTGATGTGTTGGGGTTGCACCAGACATAGCGTTTTCTTTGCTGGCCCAAAAAGCAAAATTTTAGTTTAATCAGACCAGAGCACCTTCCTCCGTACATTTTGGGAGTCTCCCACATGCCTTTTCGCAAACTCAAAATGTGCCATTTTTTTTTTTCTGAAAGTAATGACTTTCTTCTGGCCACTTCCCCATAAAGCCCAACTCTATGAAGCGCACGGCTTATTGTCATCCTATGTACAGATACTCCAGTCTTTGCTGTGGAATTCTGCAGCTTCTCCAGGGTTACCTTAGGTCTCTATGCTGCTTCTCTGATTAATGCCCTCCTTGCCTGGTCCCTGACTTTTGGTGTGTGGCCATCCCTTGGCAGGTGGTTATGATAGCTTTGATGGTGCTCCTAGGGATCATCAAAGATTTGGATATTTTTTTATAACTTAACCCTGACTTGTACTTCTCAACAACATTGTCCCTTGTTTAGAGAGTTCCTTGGTCTTCATGGCAGTGTTTGTTTAGTGGTGCCTCTTGCTTAGGTGTTGCAGCCTCTGGGGCCTTTCAAAAATGTGTGCATACGTAATGACAGATCATGTGACACTTAGATTGCACACAGGTGGACATCATTTCACTAATTACATGACTTCTGAAGGTAATTGGTTGCACCAGAGCTTTTTATGGCCTTCATAACAAAGGGCGTGAACACATACGCACATGCCAATTATCAGTTTTTTATTTCTGAAAAATAGTTTTATGTATATATTTTTCTAATTTTACTTCACCAACTTAGACTATTGTGTTCTGATCCATCACATACAATTCAGATAAAAAAACATTGAACTAAAGGCTGAAATGTAACCAGAATAAATTTTCTTGCACATATCCAATATAAACACTACATTAAACAACTAAGAAGGCCTCATGCACACTGGACATTTAGCTCCGGTTCATGGGGCGTTGGCAGAAGGCACATGTGCATCATTCAGCCTGCTGAAACCTGCTGTTGGAGTGTGAATTGAGTGGTGCCAACATTTAGGGCAAGCATTAATCTATTGCATGTAATTTTGCCTTTAAAATATAATCTCTTCTGCCACCTTCCCACCCTAGCACATGGGACTTCCAGTACCTGCCCTGACACCAGGTCCAATGCGGCAAGATTCTGCCAGTGTCGCTTGACACAGTGTCAAAGTGGGACCTACCTACCCCCCTGCTGCACTACTCTACACACCCTCTTCCTTTCCATGCTTGGAATGCAACGCAACCCCCAAAAAGTTGAGTCACATCATCACTTAAGATTCCTCAGTATCCAATAGTTGGATAGTCCCCTACCAAAACCTTATAATTACATGTGGTAGGTGGACACCTAAGTCCTAATTGTCTGAAAACATTTTAATATGAATATGTACAAAAAAAACTTGAATGAAATAATACAGTTTTTAACCTCACAAAATACATGTATAAAAAGCATTGAGTATACCATTATAAAATGTAGAAATGGGAGGAAGGCTAGAAGATCTTATAAACATATTATTTTATATTATTTTTTATTTTATAATACAAACAGAATCATGAAAGGTAAATTATTAACAAATACTCTATTTCAAGTCTATAACTAATGTGGTTATCAGCTATTTTAGAAATCGTGATGTTAATACCTAGGGTTGATATCTAATTTGTTTCATACCTAAATATAAAAATGAGCGCTATATAAAATGTGATATATAATAAAAACTATATATATATATATATATATATATATATATATATATATATATATATATATATATATATATATATATATATATATATATATATACACGCGCACACACACACTCATTTACACCAGTCACAACATTGTGACTACTGACAGCTTAAGTGAATAACATTGATTATCTTGTTACAATGGCATTTGAAAGTTGGTGGGATACATTAGGCAGCAATGGTATCCATAAGTATTCACACCCAAAAGCGTGTGTAGTCACTATCCACTGCTTGCTATTTTGTATCACTGTTCAGAGTGCCTGCTTGCAAGGAGTTTGCTAGGACTTTGTACTCAAATAGCCGTTTCAGAGCTCAACATGTGCTTTTGTGTTACAACTGGCAGTAAAAAGGCATGTGTTATTTTGCGTGTTGTGAGTGTTAGATTTTCTAAAGGCAGAAACTTGTATTTTAGTTAGAATTTTGTATTATAAAGTAAGGCAAGCTATTTTGCCATTTTGTTACAAGTACGCTTTACAACCCAAAGCAAAGAACTAACAATCATAAAAATGTTTAGTATATAAAAACACATTTAGTTTAATCTGTGCTTTTTATTTCAATATTTTGTTCTTAGATTACAGCACTTCAAATGTGTATCTTTCCAAAATATTAATTTTCTTTAATGCAGGGAGCAAAATTGAAAATTGCCTTCACCTTGGGAGTGAAGTACATATTTTGTCTGAGCATTTCATTTCTCATTTACATTTAAATTATCCAGTTGGAATGTGCACAAAGTCTGAAGATGCCTCATAACTGTGTGAGCTTCAGCAACAATAATTACTTGGGGTCAATGGATTCCAGCTGACAGGCAGTCAATATACACATTTTTGGGCAAGATTCCTTTTTCTGCTGCTTGCAATCAGCTCAGTAAATTGTGCTTTATAATTTATTTCCTCTCAAGGCATCTGGGATTACAAAAAGCATGTTTGCCAGTGTTGACCTTAAAGCTAAACTCTGGGTACAAAAGCTTTCATTTAAATATATTCCTCAATATCAGTAAAGAAAAAAAACTGTTGTATGCACCTGTTGCCTGTACAATCTTAGTTATTGCCATGTTAAGGTAACAGTACATCATCACTACACTGTATATTTGGTGTACAGAGCAGAGCTGTGGAAGGGACTCAGCCGGTCCACCCACTAAAGGTATAAAACTACAAGAGGGGCGGATACAAGATCAGAGGAGAGGGAGCAGCAGTGATCGGTTTTGATAACACTAAACTCTTTCACAATGACAAATTTCACACGGGGTTACTGCACAGACTTTGAAAAAATACACATAGTGCACAGATTCAAATAAGACACATGCCTTTTGTATTTGGGCAATATATACTTGTACCGGAGTTCAGCTATAAAGAAATTTTATTTAATGTCCATATATTATTTGGATTGATATATGCTGTATTGTCAAAAGTATTGTGCCGCCTGCCTTTAAACGCACGTGAAAATTAATGGCTTACCAGTCTTGGTCGGTAGGGGTCAATATTGGGTTAGCTCACCCTTGCAGCTATAACTGCTTCAAATCATCAGGGAAGACTGTCCACAAGGTTTAGGAGTGTTTCTATGGGAATGTTTGACCATTCTTCCAGAAGCGCATTTGTGAGGTCAGGCACTGATGTTGGACCAGAAATCCTGGCTTGTAGTCTGTGCTCTAATTTATCCCAAAGTTTTTTTTTTTTATTGGGTTGAGGTCAGGACTCTGTGCAGGCCAGTCAAGTTCCTCCACCCCAAACGCACTGATCCCATGTCTTTATGGACCTTGCTTTGCGCACCAGTGCACGGTCACCATGGAACAGGTAGAAGCCATCCCCAAACTGTTCCCACGAAGTTGGGAGTATAAAATTGTCCAAAATGTCTTGGTATGCTGATGCCTTAACAGTTCCCTTCACTGGAACTAGGGGGACAAGCCCACCCCTGGAAAACAACCCCACACCATAATCCCCCCTCCACAAAGTCATTTTGACCAGTGCACAAAGCAAGGTCCATAAAGATATGGATGAGCAAGTTTGGGGTGGAGGAACTTGAATGACCTGACCTCAACCTGATAGAACACCTTTGGGATGAATAAGAATGGAGACTGTGAGCCAGGCCTTCCTAACCTCACACACGTCCTTCTGGAAAAATGGCCAAACATTCTCATAGACACGCTTCTGAACCTTGTGAACCGCCTTTCCAGAAGAGTTGAAGCTGTTATAGCTCCAAAGGGTAGGCCATCTCAATATTGAACCCTACGGAATAAGACTGGGATGCCATTAAAGTTCATATGCGTGTAAAGGCAAGCGTCCCCAATACTTTTGACAATAAAGTGTATTACCAAATCGGTATTGTATCCCATTTTCAATTAAAAAATAGTTACCAAGAATGCTGGTATTTTCTAGGTACCCATCATCCTTTATAACACAGCATTATGCACACTTTTCATTTTGATTCAAAACATTAATATGTTCAATAAGCAACCTAAAAGTAGAGTGCCAGCAAATTTAAAGATAAGTATCTAAGCTATAGATCCCTAGCATTAAAAAAAAAAAAAAAAAAAGTAGAAATTAATCTTAATTTTTGTTTTGCACTGAAAATGTTTTGCACTGGGAAAATATTGTAATTTGTCGTGGATTCTTCATAAATTCTCCATGCCACCTTTTAGTCTAATATTTAAAAAATTATTCAAATTAAAGAAACAATAGTTTTTGAGCACAGCCACATTCTTTTTATTTATTTATTTTTTGGATAGTGACAATTTCAGTAGTTGCAGCGGAACCTTTCAAACTATTTTTTTTTCCAGGAAGCACTTTGAAACCTCAATCTAATGGATATTTTCTAGTATGGAAATAGAAATCACAAAAAGAGAAATCAATTCAACTGAAGAATATTGTATTATTGCAACTACAAACTATAACTTTGAGCAAACTTATTTTAATTCTTCTTTAAGGTTTTATAAACTTTTATATAAATTTTTAGTTATTGTTCACTATACAAAATCGTTACTTTACAAATAAACATTTAATGCAGGAAGCACCAGTTGTACTGGGCTTTCTAAAGAGAGGGAAAAGCCGAATCTGATTTGTCTTCAGTCTGTGTCTCTTAAACTAAAAGCCCTAAAGGCCCTATATAAAGTGAGCAGATAGGCTGAGAAGTGAGTGGGTTGGCTGAGTTTCTCATATGACCGTTACGCAGACCATACGCAAATTTGCGTTTATGGCTTGAAGGGGTTATACTGGGGTGATGCTTGCAGCTGCAAGCATCACCCCAGTGCTGTTTTCTTAGAGCCAATGGTTGGCTTTTTAGTGATAACCACTACGGCAAAAAAAAACCTCTCAGCTGTTATCATAAAGGAGTGGGACGGGGACCCCCCCCATCCTGCCCCCTTCCGCCACTCTGCCCGGGCCTCCCCCCACCGGGAGACTCGAGCCACCAGATGGCCCGTCTGCCGCCTAGGAGACCCAAACAAAGTTGGATTCAGCTTTGATTGGGTCTCCGGTGTAAAATCCCGGAAGCGAGGTCACAACGTCACTTTCGGTTTACTCGTTTACTCGGCTGCCAATGGCGCAGATTTTTAAAAAAATTACAGTATTCAGAAATGCAGATTTTTAAGTGAAAAGTAGGGATTTGAGGTCTTTTAGACTCCTGATTCCTTCATAAAGAGTACCTGTCACTGACTATTACTGTCACAAGGAATGTGACAGCAATAAAAGTGATCAGATTTTTTTTTTCAAGGGACAATGTTAAAAAAAAAAAAAAAAATTAAATAAGAAAAAAAAGCGCCCCCATCCCCGCGCGCTCGTGCAGCAAAGAAAGCGCATATGTAAGTTGTTTGTGCACTTGTTAACACTGTTCAAATCACACTTGAGGTATTGCCACGATTGTCAGAGTGAGAGCAATAATTGTAGCAAAAGACCTCCTCTGTAACTCTAAACTGGTAACAGTTGATTTTTTTTTTAAAACGTCGCCTATGGAGGTTTTTAGGTACCGTAGTTTGTCGCCATTCCACGAGTGTGCGCAATTTAAAAGCATGACATTTTGGGTATTTATTTATGTGGCGTAACATCATCTTTCACATTATACAAATTGGGCTTACTTTACTGTTTAGCTTTTTTCATTCATGAGATTGTTCCCCCCCCCCCCCCCAAAAAAAGACCGCTGTGCAAATAGCGTGTGGCATAAAATATTGCAACAATCGCCATTTTATTCTCTAGGGTCTCTGCTAAAAAAATATATATGATGTAGGTAATTTTCTAGCAAAAAATACAGATTTTAACCTGTAAGCAACAAATGTGAGAGATAGGCTTAGGCATGAAAGGGTTAAATGTGAGCTTATTTTGTTGAACCAAGGGGTTCAACAAGGTCCACTTGGTGGGTGTTGTAACGGTTAAAAATTTATATTCAGTATTGATGCTTAGTGGACTTATAGAAACAAAACATTTTTATAATGCAACAAAGAAAATAGTGTCAGCATGGCAGCCATGAAACTAGTAAACAGGTAATGAAGGTCCTAACCTTCCCTTACTATAATAATAAAAGCAGGGCTCTAACGCTGCCTTGGGGGTGATACCGCTGCTTCCATACACAGTGTTCTTATCTGCAGACTGCTGTACTGAGGATTGGACTTTCTCTGAGACGGATATTTAGAAAAAGTAGAAGGCATTTAAAAACTTAAAGTGGAACTTTAGTCAGAAAATTAAGTCCTGCTAGATGACTTAATGGAGTTGTAAAGGCAGAAGTTTTTTTTTATCTTAATGCATTCTTTGCATTAAGGTAAATAACCTTATGTGTGTAGCAGCCTCCCCAGCACCCTCTAATTACCTGAGCCCCTTCTCCCTGCAGTGATGTCCACCATCCCCTCAGCCATCCAGTGCACTCCTCCTGATTGGCTGAGACAGAGCAGTGGCACTATTGGCTCCTGCGGCTGTCAATCAGTCTGTCAGCCAATCAGGGAGAGAGTGGGCGGGGCCAGGTTGGGGCTCCTTGTCTGAATGGATAAATGAAGCTCTGACTTGGCTTGGGTGACCCCTCTAGTAAGCTGCTGGCTGAGGGTCACTCAAAGGAGGGAGGTACTAGGGAAAGGAGGGAGGGACAGGGGACCCCGAGAACAGAACAATCCAGGCTGATCTGTGCAAAACCAACTGCACTGAGGTGGTAAGTATAATATGTTTATTATATATAAAAAAAAAAGAAACAAGCCTTTACAATCACTTTAAGGCTGGCCACTTTTGCAGGTATAGCTATATAAAACATTAAACATAAATGTCTATACTGTTTAACCACTTCCCATCCCAGCCATTGTAATATGATGGCTGCAGGAACACTCTGTCCCTCCGGGTGGGTGCCATATGACGTCCTCGGCTTCCCGGCATTGTAGGCGGTGCGCACCCGCCACATCACTCGGGAGTCGATATGCGTGCCTGGCGGCCCCCCGATGTCCGCATCATCACAGAGCAGATACGTAGACCTGTGTGTGTAAACACATAGATCCATGTCCTGTCAGGGGAGAGGAGAGCGATTGTGGGTTCCTAGTATATAGGAACACCGATCAGTCTCCTTCCCTAGTCAGTCCTATCTCCCACAGTTAGAATCACTCCCTAGGCAACACATTTAACCCCTTGATCGCCCCCTAGTTTTAACCCCTTCCGTACCAGTGATATTTACACAGTAATCTATGCATATTTATAGCACTGATAGCTGTATAATTCTCAATGGTCCCAAAATAGTGTTAAAGGTGTCCGATGTGTTTGCCGCAATGTCGCACTCCCAAAAAAAATAGCAGATCGCCACCATTACTAGTAACAAAAAAAATAAAATAATAAAAGTGCCATAAATCAATAACCAATTTTGTAGGCGCTATAACTTTTGCGCAATCCAATCAATATATGCTTATTGCGATTTTTATTTTTATTTTTATTTTTTACCAAAAATATGTATAAAAATACATATGGGCCTAAACTGAAGAAAATTATATATTTTTTCCCAAAATGTACAATCTTTTTTTCTTTATAGCGCAAAAAATAAAAATGCCAAAGCTGATTGAATACCACCAAAAGAAAGCCTTATTTGTGGGGGGGGGGGATTATGAAAATTTTTATTTGGGTACTACATTGTATGACCACGCAATTGTCATTCAATATGTTACAGCGCTGAAAGCTGAAAATTGGCCTGGGCAGGAAGGGGGTGAAAATGCTCTGTATTTAAGTTGTTAAAATCCAGTAATGCACGGTCTTACCCTGCTCTGCCTCTAAGTGGAATTAAACCCTCCTATCCTTTTACATACAGCCAATGAACCTGTTTCTGTTTGATCTGCAACTGACATGGTGCTGTACATGTGATCAGTTATGACTCCTGCCATTTGATGGTTTGACAGTTTAGTTGAGGATACAAGTAAATGTGTCAGTTAGCAATCCCGGCATTCCAGGAATATAACTATTTTAAATCATTAGATCAATGGGTTTAGTTCCGCTTTATCTATTTACTGTTTAGGGGCTTCAGCAAAATTGCAACCTCTAGCAAGCAGAAACGGGAGCAATGCTGGAGGCAATTTACAGCACACACTCAATTCTGTAGCATAATTATTAATGTGGAATGTAAAGTGCATCCTGAAAGTATTCATAGTGCTTAATTTTTTCCACATTTTATTATGTTACAGCCTTATTACAAAATGGATTAAATTCAATTTCCTCAAAACTCTGCAAACAATACCCCATAATGACAATGTGAAAGAAGTTTTCTTGAAATTTTTGGAAATTTAAAAAACAAACACATGTAGATAAGTATTCACAGCCTTTGCCATGACACTCAAAATTAAGCTCAGTTGCATTATGTTTCCCTTAATCATCCTTGAGATGTTTCTACAACTTATTTGGAGCCATCTGTGGTAAATTGTTTATTGGACATGATTTGGAAATGAACATCTGTCTATATAAGGTCCCACTGTTGACAGCAATGTTATAGCACAAAACCAGCCATAAAGTCCAATGAATTGTGTGTAGACCTACAAGGCACAGATCTGGGGAAGGGTACAGAAAATGTTCTTCAGCATTGAAGGTCACAATGAGCACAGTGGCCTCCATCATCTGTAAATGGAAGAAGTTTGGAACCACCAGGATTCTTCATAGAGTGGGTCACCCACCCAAACTGAGCGATCAGGCAAGAAGGGCCTTAGGGAGGTGATAGAGTTACCACTTTCTCTGTGGAAACAGGAGATCCTTCCAGAAGAACTACTGTCTCTGCAGCACTCTACCAATCAGGCCTGTATGGTAGAGTGGTCAGACGAAAGCCACTTCTCAGTAAAAGGCACATGACAGCCTGCCTGGAGTTTACCAAAAGGCACCTGAAGGACTCTCAGAGCATGAGAAACTAAATTCTCTGATCTGATGAAACAAAAATTGAACTCTTTGGCCTGAATGGCAAGCATACTGTCTGGAGGAAACCAGGCAACGCTCATCACCTGGCCAATACCATACCTACAGTGAAGCATTGGGGAGGCAGCATCTGTTGTAGGGATGTTTTTCAGTGGGAGGCTAGTCAGGATCGAGGGAAAGATTAATGTAGCACTGTACAGAGACATACTTGATGAAAACCTCCTCCAGAGTGCTATGGATCTTAGACTGGGGCAAAGGTTTATCTTCCAAACTAGACAACAACCCAAAGTCAAGATAATAAAGGAGTGACTACAGGACAACTCTGTGAATATCCTTGAGGCTGGGTTAACGGCTCTATATGTAGTCGGTTCACATATCTCCGGGGTGGCTGTGTGGTGTAATGCACAGAAACGCTGTGCGTCTTTAGCTTCATTTCTGGGCCAAATTCAGGCAAAGATTCATCCCTGATTCGTCCCTGAGAATGGGGATGCACAGCGTTCCTGTGCGATCCGCAGCCGGTTCCAGTGTGAACCGAGCCTTAGTGGCCCAGCCAGAGCCCAGACTTGAACTTGATTGCACTTCGCTGGAAAGATCTGAAAATGGCTGTGCACAAATGCTACCTATCCAACCTGATGGAGCTTGGGAGGTTCTGCAAAGAAGAATGGGAGAAACTGCCTCAAAAACAGGTATGCTAAGCTTGTAGCATCATACTCAAAAAGAGGCTGTGATTGGTGACAAAAGTGCTTCAACAATGTATTGAGCAAAGACTGTGAATACTTATGTACATGCAATTTGTTTTTGTTTTTTTAAATAAATTTGCAAAGACTTCAAACAAACTTCTTTCACGTTGTCATTATGAGTTATTGTTTGTAGAATTTTGAGGAAAATAATGTTAATCCAAGGCTGTAACATAACAAAATGTGGAAAAGGTGAAGCGATGTGAATACTTTCTGAATGCACTATATGTTCCTTGCTAAAGAACATTATTTTTCATCACGTTGTTATGGGTAAAGTTCTGCTTACATTTTTACTGTATCTTCATGTATTTAGTATTAAATAAGAATATAATTTGGCTTTATACATTTTAGCATATCAACATTACTGTCTGAAAATAATGTCTTAGTAGGGCAGTTTGAATAAATTTTAAGGCTACCATACCGTGGGAAGATTTTTTATTTATTTTTTCCTGTTGAGTATTTAATTAGCGAACGTTTATACCGGTTTAAATCTCACTTTCGCTTGTCAGAAATTCACTGGAGATTCTTATACTTGCAGAACTGAATGGAAACTGGTAAGTAGCTTCCAGACTCACTGTTCAGTGGCATAGCCTGAAGTCGCTATTGAGGCGTTTTCCTTTAAGAATACCGCAGACACTTTCCTGGCAGCAGGGTATTCATCATTTTGTCTTTATTACAACACTTCACATCCATCTTTGTGCAAGTTAATTTGTCTAACATATGAAAATACAGCCTTCGGATAAGAACTGTCTAGCTGTCTTTTGGGATATTCCTTTAGTGTTTCCAACCTACGCATTATAAACCAGATTAAACATTTACAAACCAATTAAACTAGATAGCAAGGCTTTATTTTCCCTGCAGCTGTCATGAGGATCTCATACAAACTAGGAAGTTTATGAGATAGCCGCATAGTTTTGCTAACCAAAGCACTAATTGGTTTAGGAGACAGTTTAAAGTGCCATTTATCAATACTGTAATTTAATAGTCCCAGATCCACAATGATTTTAAGTTAAAATAATGTGACATACAGTTCCTGTGTTTTTACACACATAATTAGTAGGGCACTTTGAAACTATTTTAAGGCTACCATAGATGGGGAAGATTTTTTCAGTCCATTTTCTTTTTTTTCCCAATCTACTCTGAATATTTATGCAGATTTAATTATAAATAAATGGATAGGGAATATTTTTGTTGTACTTTATTACAAATTTACCCACTTGGATTTCTTCTGGGGTGTTGATTTTTGAGCCATGCCCACAGTCCTACACATACACAATACACCAAATAGTGGAAATATCAATTGTGAGTACGTATAACCCCTTAACAACACTAGTTCAGCCTCAACTTAAATTGGCAGTTAAGTTTTGCTCACCAATCTCCAGAAAAGACATGGAATAAAAAAAGAGCAAAACTAATATGGGGAATGGAGGACCTCAGCTATGAGAATCAATTACATAAATTAGAGTTATTCACTCTGGAGAGAAGGCTCTTACGAGGGGATATCATTACAATGTAAAAATATATCAAAAGGGACTTCAGCAACTGTGATAAACCATTAACTCTTATGCCGCTCACACACCATCAGACATTCCAACAACAAAATCTATGGGATTTTTTTTCAGACTGATGTTGGCTCAAACTTGTCTTGCATGCACATGGTCATACAATGTTTTTGGAAATTCTGAACGTCGAGAACGCGGTGACATACGACGAGCCGAGAAAATCGAAATTCAATAGCCAGTGTGGCTCTTCTGCTTGATTCCGAGCATGCGTAGAAATTTGTGCTTTGGAATTTTGTACACACAATCGGAATTTCCGACAACGGATTTTGTTGTCAGAAAATTTGGGATCCAGATCTCAGATTTTATGTGTCGGAAATTCCGATGGAAAGTGTCCGATGGAGCCTACACACTGTCAGAATTTCTGACAAAGAGCTCCCATTGAATATTTCCCTTCGGAAAGTCCGACCATGTGTACGCGGCATAAGGCCTCTAAAGAGGGCACAGCCAAGATTTGAGGTTAGTAGTAAAGACGTTTTTAACATTATACTATTACTTTATTATACATTTATTATACATTATTACTATTAGAGCAGTGAAAAGGTGGAGCTTCCGCCCCAAGGAAGTGGTACTAGCTAAGAGTGTCAACAACTACCAAAAAGACCTTTCAGTGATCATGGTGCTGAAAGTGTATGTTTGTAAAACCAGCTTGTTTTTCCAATTGCAAGAATATGTACTTGGTTACTGACCGGTGCTAGTTAATTTTAATGGTCAATAAGCATTATAGTGGAACTTCAAGAAAACCACTAAATACATATTTTACACTGATCAGTCATAACATTATAACCACCCACCATAACCCGTCGAGGCATGGACTCCACTAGAATACTGTGGTATCTGACACCAAGCAGTCAGTAGCAGATCCTTTAAGTCCTGTAAGTTGTGACGTGGGGCTTTGATCATGGACATAGATCAGACTAGTTCTTTCAGCACAATTGGATTGAGATCTGGAGAATTTGGAGACGAAGTCAAGATCTTCAAATTCATTGTTGTGTTTCTCAAACCATTCATGAATTCATCAGACTAGGCCATTTTGTTCCATTACTACTTTGGTCTGTTTCTAATGCTCACGTGCCCATTGTAAGCACTTTTGGCTGTGGCCCTGGTCATCATGGGCACCCTGACTGTTCTGCGACTACACAGCCCCTAATAAACAAACTGCAATGCACTGCTGGTTCTGACACTTTTAAATTTGAACCAGCATTAACGTTTTCAGCAATTTGAGCTACAAAAATTCTTCTATTGGATTGGACTACACAAGCCAGCCTTCACTGCCCACTGGCATCAGTGAACCTTGGCTGTCAAATTTCTTTTTTTTTTTTTTTTCATTCCTTGGACCACTTTTTAGTAGGATCCTGGCCACTGCCAACCGTGAACACCTCACAAGAGCTGTTGTTTTGGAGTTGTTCTGACCCAGTCATATAGCCAATGTAATTTGGCCCTTGCCACAGTAGCTCAAACCCTTAGGCATGCCCATTTTTTTCTGCTTTTAAAACAACTTCAGTGACAACATGTTCACTTGCTGCCTAATATATCTCGCCTGCTTTCCGGTGCCACTGTTACAGGATTATCAATGTTATTCACTTTACCTTATCGATGTAGTACATATATGTTTACATTTTTACCTGCTAAAGGATTTATTTTTTTGATCAAACGGGTAAAGGATTTCCAACCTTGTTTAGCAAGTCTTGTGATTTTCACATGTTTCTTGCAGTGGGCAGCCTATCAGCTTGAAAAGTACTTATTTCTTCATACATCCCTGCTTCGCCTCTCCACTTGCAGCCTACCCACAGACCCAAGGTCATTAACACCTATCTGTTCTATCAGGGAGGTGATTGATTCAGGATGCAATACAGCTCCTGGAAATAGCAGAGTGATCTTTCTGAGTTTGCCAGTGGAGTATAAAATCTCAAGAGTGGATGAACAGAGCTGCAAATCCATGTTGCTGCTAAAACTGTTCACATAGAAATATTTCTACTGTGTATGCAGTTGTTTGTCTGATGTAGGTATGTTTAGAAGATCAATTCACTACAGGTACAAGTTGTATTAATACATTTTCTACAAAAAGCGAAGTTCTGCCTACATTTTTATACTTGCATCAATTTTAGGCTTAAAGCCGAGTTCCACCCAAAGGAGGGAAAACTTCTGCTTCCGAATGCCTAAGGTGACCAGAACAGAAGTGGGAGCAGGTACCTGTCAAAATTGGGTACCTACTCCCCCCTCCTCCCCAAAAGCTTTGTTTCACAAAAAGGAGCCAGGGGGGAGTAGGTACCCGATTTTGACAAGTACCTGCTCCCACTTTTGTTCTGGTCACCTTAGGCATCCTGAATTCGTCTGGAACACATGACAGGTCCTAGAGGACTTCAGGACCTGTCACAGAGCGCAGCGCTGTCCATGCATGTGCAGGGGGCATCTGATTGTGAAGCCGCAAGCTGTCACAGCCAGCTGCCTATAGAGGGGCTGATGCCATCATGGGAGAACACAGGTAGATCACGGCTGGGGTGAGTGCACCGATGGATCGTGGGGCATCTCTTCTCTCCTGTTTTCCTCCTCGCATATGGACTCAAACAGCAGCAGGAGCCATTGACTCCTGTTGCTGTCAATCAAATGCAGTGGGGGGGGAGGGGAGTACGGCTCCATAGACACACAGCTCAGGAGTGAGCAGACACCATGTGCCCCTATAGCAAACAGCTTGCTATCGGGACATACAAAGAGTAGGAAGAGCCAGAATCGTGGCCGAGGGACCCGAGAAGAGGATGATTGGGGCCGCTCTGTGCTATGCTATTGCACAGAGCAAATGAGTATAATATATTTTGTTGTTTAAATTATTATTATTTTTTTTTAATGTTAACCTTTAGTAACAAATTAAGATAGGTATGTCCCATTGTTGTTGAGGTCTGATTATCGACCAGTGAACTATATGATATGATATGGACACCAGTATATGTACAACTATGAAAGGAAATGTATAACGCTAAATGTTAAGGGTGGGTTCACACCTGAATCGTACAGGAAAACTGTCTGCAATCCTATACAATTCCTGTGTGATTCAGTGAGGTGGGATTTTCAGCTAACTAATTTGTTTGGGCTGAAATTGCTTGGATCACGTAAAAAGTAGTGAATGCACTACTATGGTACCCGTGCGATCTGGTGTTGGCAAACGCACTGTATTTGCAATCTGTCTTTGGGATGTCATTCAAAATATATTGACACCCGCGACAGATTGTACACTCAGTGTGTTTTAAAATGGGAGTTTGTTCTGGTGTTAACAAGCCTTCAGCCTATTTTTTTTATTTGTTATAACCTTATTACAATGAAAATGTGTTTTTATTATATATATACTGTATTTGTGTAACAGTCCAATACACCCACTATAGTATTGGATACATTTTAGATCCAGTATTTTTGGATATAGTCTGTTGCAACTACCACATCAACAGGAGTGATGCTGGTAGATGATGGTTATCACTAACCACTACAGGAGCTTGATTAAAGACTGATTTTATTTAATCATCATTGTTATTATTATTATTTACATTGTCAGGCTCAGAGCTTTACATAATGTATAAAACCACTAAAATATTTTTATTAAACAATAATAAAAAATACTTCATATTTCGGAAATGTATATTCCTTTTTATCCTTAACATTTTTACTTCTATTTTACACAGGTGGCCATGACGACAATTTAATGGGTGGAGGAGCTAGATTTGTCTGCAAGCCAGGAGCCAGAAACATCACAATCATATTCCATCCTTTGCTCAGGTAGGCTGATTATTATCATGTAATCCTCTAAATATGCGGGATCACCAAAAGTGTCTACAGGAAGAACAGTTTTCTTTTCTTATTGTACATTACAGGATACCGGTTTCCCTAAAAGGAGTATGACCAAAACTTTTTTTGTCTAAACTTCTATTCTGGGTCACAGGAGTGCATTTTATTTGTGCTTTGCTGTGACCCAGGCTAAAACCTTTTGACAGCTCACATCATAGAGCCAGTCCAGACTTTTGAAGCATCCCGACAATGTTGGGATCCATCCAGATGCCCGACCGGCAGTTGGCTCAGCTTGTCAGAGTGTTGCTAATAGCCTCCTGCCCCCTCCACAGCCCAGTGCTCCAGTGAGTGCTGGAGGGTCAGAGCAGAGAGTAGTGACTGCCACTCACTGCTCTCTACTCATAACGGACCGAGAACTGAGCAATCAGCGGTCATGTGATTGCTCAGTTCTCGGGCGTAGAGTCGGCAGGGGACGAGTATATATTTTTGTTTTTTAATTAGCCCTTCACCTTTAAACTTTGAATGCCACCAACATAAGGCATATGGAGGAACAGAACCACTTCTAATTGGCCAGGTCAGTATGCCTTCATCGCCTGCATTCTCCACCCTTCTATAAGCTCATGGTTGCTCCAGCGATCATGAGCTTAGATCATATTAGTCCTCTTGACTGTCCTGATTAAATGAAAAGGTAAAATTTGTGGCTGACAACTTGCTGTTTATAGCAGTCCATTCAAAAATGTATTCAGACTTCTGAAATTTCACTGAAACACCCAAAAGTTGCAAAAATTTACTTTAAAAACAAAGATGAATTCTGTCCTTCCTCAGGTCTGGTGTGGACTAACAACTGGCCTTGAGTATCATTAAAGGGTAACTCAACTCTCGTGGGAAAATATTGCAAATAAAAAACTATTATAGCTTATATAATTCTAACACAAGCCATATTGTAATATAACATTATGAAAAGTTATCTTTCCATTTCAAAATGCAGTGCTGTGATTTTCTGTAAAATGCAATGCAGTAACCTGGCGTTCTGTACACAGATGGTATACGGCAAGCCCCTCAGAAATGTACTTTCCTACTTGTATGATTGGCTCATTGATTTTCTCAGATAAAAATCAGATCAGAGCAGAGGCATCCTCTTTAACCACTTCAGCCCCCCCCCCCCCCTAAGGTTTTACCCTCTTAATGACCAGAGCATGTTTTTGCGATTCGGCACAATCATTGCTCGGTTGTGCGATGTTGTACCCAAACAAAATTGACGTCCCTTTTTCCCCCCACAAATAGAGCTTTATTTTGGTTGTATTTGATCACCTCTGCCATTTTTTTTTTTGCTCTAAAAACAAAAAACAACAATTTTGAAAAAAAAGAAAAAAACAATATTTTTTACTTTTTGCTATAATAAATATCCCCCAAAAATATATAAAAAAATAAAATTTCTTCCTCAGTTTAACCCAATATGTATTCTTCTACATTTTTTTGGGTAAAAAAAATTGCAGTAAGAGTATATTGGTTGGTTTGCACAAAAGTTTTAGAGTCTACAAAATAGGGGATAGATTTATGGCATTTTTATTCGTTTTTTTTTGTTTTGTTTTTTTAGTAATGGCGGCGACCTGCAATTTTTATCAGGACTGTGACATTGCAGCGGACAGATCGGACACTTTTGACACTATTTTGGAACTATTGACATTTATACAGCGATCAGAGCTAAAAATACTGGCAGGGAAGGGGTTAAACACTAGGAGTGATCAAGGGGTTAAATGTGTTCCCTTAGTGTGTGTTAACTGTAGGGGGATGGGCTACCACTGACATGACAGATATCACTGTTTCCGATGACAGGGAACAGAAGATCCCTGTCATGTCACTAGGCAGAAGGGGGAAATACCTTTTTTACGAGTCTGCGGGAATCATGGGCACGCTCCCAGGGCGGGTGCGCGCCCTCTACCTCGGGATTACGAAGGAGGGCATGCCCTTTTGCGCACCCGTGCCATTCTGCCGACTTATGCCTGTGTGCGGCGGTCGGAAAGCGGTTAACAAACATTTTAGTTTTGGTGAGATCCGAAAGAATTACTTCTAAAGGTATTCAAACCCTGACACTTTCCTCATTAGATCCCTACAAGTGTCGCAGTTGATCAATAATGAAAAAGTCACCTCCATTCACATTCACTTTCCACATTGGCACAGACAATCAAACAGCTATTTGGGTTTAAATCTGCAACAAAGTTTGTTTAAATCCTTGCAATGTACATAAATCACCCAAAGGTTGATGTTTTTTTTTTTCTCAACGGAAGTGGAGTTACTTTTAAATGCAGCATTAAACGCTAAAGCAACTATTTATTATATTGCAGCTTACCAAGTCTTCGACGTAATGGCTGCATTTTTTTTTAGGCTTTCTTTCTTTTTTTTTTTCTTTTTTTTTCACCTGGTGATCCAGCTAGTAAGTCTTGTTTTTCCATAGAACAAGCTCTCCTGCAAATGTAGCAGTTACAGGGTTGACACAAAGCAACTGGCAGAGGTGCTTACAATGATCAGATTTTAACTTCTTGTGTAACCGTAGTGTTCGCTGGAGTTTGGCTTCAATTTGGTAGTGTATTTCCATCTAACACTCTGCTCCCATCCCTTTAAAGCATGTTATATAGCACAGTGCTTGTGTTGTGTAATTTGTTCCTTTCTATCACCTGAAATATCTGGCTGATCCTGCCTGGCTATGCCCGCCCCTCTGTAAACTGACCATGGTTTATCATGGCTGCTGAGCCCTGACACCATGGTCAGTTTACATGCCTCCGCCATCTGCAGCTCTCCTGTTGTCCTCTGTCCTCCTCTCCCCCCTCCCCTCCCTGCCTGTCAGCTAGTGACAGTTCAGCTTTGGCTGTACTTCTCCTTTAAGGCACATTTTGCCAGATATGTTGGTGCTTCATGGGCTTGTCAACATCAGTCATCTGCTTCCTAGATATATAAGGCTGCCCCCAGTGTTAATATCATTATTGAAAATATTTTCTGTTCTGTTTTCTTCAGCTGCACTGCATGTTCTCTGTGACATAAACTAAAGGAGAATAACATTAGAATGAAGTCAATTGATGAAAACTGACCAATGTCAATTGCAATTTTCGTTTAGTCAACTAAAATCTAATGAGTTCAGTTAAAGCGGTTCTGCACCTAAAATAAAAAGATTAAAAGCCAGCAGCTACTAATATTGCAGTTGCTGACTTTTAATAAAATCACACTTGCTTGTCCCAGGGTCCAGCGATGTCGGCGGCAGATGACGAGCGATCGCTCGTCTCGCTGCTGCCCCCGCCGCCATCCTGTCAGGGAATCGGGAAGTGAAGCATTACAGCTTCACTGCCCGGTTCCCTACTGCGCATGCGCGAGTTGCGCTGCACGTCTCTTATGGTCCCCCGCTGTGTCTCTGGGAACTGGTGTGTTTCCCAGAACACAACTGGGGGGGGGGCGGGGTGTCTGCGGCGCTCTGGCCGGAAGTGGGTGCAGATACCTGGATTATCCAGGTAACTGCACCCCGCTTCCCCCTGAAAGGTGCCGATTGTGGCACCGGAGGGGGGAGGGATCAGATTAGCGGAACTTCCCCTTTAGGGTGAAGAACCGCTTTAAATTGTAATGCATTATTTAAGCATTTTTATAGACATTCAGAACTCATTATATACTCCTGGAGTAAAAATCTAACACCATGTTATTATTCATATTATTAAGGTTTGAACATGTGCTACAGACACAGATTTAGCCTTTGTGATATATACTGTCTTTAGAAAACAAAATCAAGTTTCATAAACCAACAAAAATATTGCTTTTTGACAGACAGAAGTGCAACTTCAAAATATCAACCGCTTGGTGCTGGCACCTCCAGGCCCTTTTTAAGAGGTTTATGATGCTGGAAGGTGGGAGGAGGCTTAAGATCACGTGACCACCATGATTGAAAGCTTCCGGTTAGGCAACAGTAACTGTGCACATGCTTTCGGCACAGGTGTATTGGGGGCAATTCATGCAAATATGTGTCCCCTCGGCACTAAGAACCAGGCGCAGAAAGGCTGCATATTTATGCGCGGCTGGTGCCAAGCAGTTAAAAACCCCCCCACCCCCAAAAAACTGTAATCTCTATAGGCTGTAATGCCAGGCTGAAAGTGGGGAGGGGGAAGAGAATGAGATAGATCGAGTGCACAGGGCAGGATACATTTTACTTTGGGGAAGGGGAGGTAACCTGCAAGTGGGGATGGTTAAGTAAATGGAAGTGAGGAAAGTGAACAAGGCAGAGAACTGGACAGTCTGGGGAGGCTGTTTCCTTTTTTTTTTTTTTTTTTTTTTATCAAATGCTTTTTTATTGATTTTTTTTTTTTTCATTATACAACAAAAACTCAATAACCCACAAATCATTCCCCCAAATACTCCCACCCAAATGCAACTCCACAGAGTTGTGGAGGCTGTTTCTTTACACAGTGCTAAGCACTGTTACGTTGCTGGGAGGGGAAACGCTCATCATGTTACATCCAGACAGACACAATTCGAATGGAAGCGTTCCTCTTCTGTCGTTTGCAGGACATTGTTCCAGAACTCCCAGGCAGCAGGCACAATGAGGGAGCCTGTGTCTCTCAGCCAGTACAGCTTTCCAATAAAGTCAGTGGGCAGGGGCTTTAAAAGAGAGGGAGAGTGCTAAGTAAAGTGGAAGTTCAGGTGGGCATTGGATATTTTTGTAGACTAAAATAAGACTAAGGCCTCTTTCAGATGAACGATCCATTCAGGTCCGCCTGTCAGTTTTTTAGGCGGACCTGAACGGTTACTCCATAGACCTCTATGGAGCGTTGTATGTCAGCGGATGTCAGCCCCACATCCAATCACTTTTCAAAGCTTGCCGCCTCAACCCCCGAAACATCTCTAAACGACGTCCCTTTCTAACCAATGAAACCACAAAGCTCCTGATTCACTCCCTGGTTATCTCTCACCTTGACAACTGCAACTCCCTCCTCATTGGCTTAACTTTAAATAGACTATCCCCCTTCAGTCCATCATGAATGCTGCTGCCAGACTCATCCAACTTACAAACCGCACAGTGTCTGCTACCCCTCTCTGCCAATCCCTCCATTGGCTGCCACTTGCCCAACAAATTAAATTTAAAATACTAACACTTTCAAAGCCATCCACAACTCTGCCCCCAGCTACATCACTAGCCTTGTCTCAAAATACCAATCTAATCGCCCACTTCGTTCCTCCCAAGACCTCCTGCTCTCTAGCTCCCTCATCACCTCCTCCCATATCTGCCTCCAGGACTTCTCCCGAGCCTCGCCCATCCTCTGGAATTCACTACCCCAATCTGTCAGAATGTCTCCAAATTTATCCACTTTTAGGCGATCCCTGAAAACTTTCCTCTTCAGAGAAGCCTATCCTGCCTGCATCTAACAACTGCACCATTTTCTCCATGAGCCCATCCCCACAGCTATTACCCTTTTGTATAACGTGACCCTCCCTCCTAGATTGTAAGCTCGAACGAGCAGGGCCCTCTGATTCCCCCTGTCTTTAATTGTATTGTGTTGTAATGTCTACCCTAATGTTGTAAAGCGCTGCGTAAACTGTTGCCTCTATATAAATCCTGTATAATAATATAATAATACTAATAATGTCCACTGATATCCGACCCGCTCCGATCCAAAAAAGTGCGACGGAGGAAAAAGCTACTTTTCCATCCGTCATCGGATCGGGTGACGGCGGACTCTGCGGTCCATCGTCATCCGATCTCCCATAGGGGAGAGCAGTGCTCTGACAGGTCCGTCCCTGCACAGTGTGCAGAGACAGACCTGTCATCTTCCTGCTCAGTGGCGATCAACAGAGCGATCCCCACTGAGCAAGCGGATGTCCACCTGGCGGATCATCATGGATCCGTCCCTTGTGAAAGAGGCCTAAAAGTAGAATAATTCAGATGACTAAAATATGACTAAAACTAAATTTGATGTCAAAATTAAAAGTGGCCGCCACTTAGTCTGTTGTGTTCGTGTTTGATAAGCTCTACCAGATGGATGTTCAAGCTTCCTCTGATAGCTGTTTCTGGTGTAAGGAAGGTGCCACCTTCTGTTCGTATGATCTCCTTATTGCTTGCTACAAAACTGAGGCTAGCTGGGAGTGGGATTATTTTGGGGTCATTTTGAGACGCCCATGTCCTGTACTTTACTGCATCAGACTGATTTTACAGATAGAGATGGTAACTAAAAAAAAAAAGCTTCTTTTCTTTTGTCTCTAGCAAAAAGCTTCTTTCTTTCATATTTCCAGGGCATATTAGAACATAAAAGGAAAGCACTGCCTAGCTACACTAAACACATTTATTTATTATCAATAACTGATGAGCTAAATGATGAAAGTAATTGTCTTATCTTCTATTTTAATTACCCATTGCTTGTGTTTCCTATGTAGAGCTTAAGGAATTAAAACCTAGGTTTAGTAGGCTCTTTGATAGTGTCATGTTGGTGACCCATTTATTACTGTACGTCCTGTGCTGTGAATTCTTATATTGATCTAAGTAACATGCTTTCAGCGGACAATTTAGCTGAAGCATGCTGCTGGTGCTTTTGAGGTCAGCACAGAGAGGGAAAGAGAGACCAAGAGAGGCAAAGAAAAATGATTAAGCTTCTATTTTGATCTGATGGAGTCAAAGCATGGTCAGAGGTTGAGCTAGAAAGGTGAAATTAAATTTAATTTCTCCTGATTTTGAACAATGCGGCAGTCACCAGCACACTCTTGTGAAGTGCTCCTGACAACAAGTCACTCATTTTAAAGTTTCACTCAAGTCCTTGATGAGTTTGTTCCCATTTACTCTGACCTTTAATAAACCCTCAGAACTAAGCGTCTCTATGGAAAGCGCAAAATTGATCTGCTAAAATACAATATTTTCTGTCTGTATAATTCAGTAAAATGGACATGCTCAGAAATGCATGTATTGAGGATTACAATGAAATGATTACAATGACATGCACATTCCCAAATTAGGTACTGTTTCTTAGTGAAAACATTATTATTATTTTTTTTTTATACCAAAGCTTACCGTAATAAAGATTTTATATGCAATTGTGAATGCACATAATCATTGTATATATGTAACCTTGGAAAGGCTGACCACAGTGCTTTACCATTCCATGTACAGTTTATGGTCCTCAGAGTGCAGTCGATTTCTAGAATCCAGTTATTTGCATGTGTGCCGGTGCTACCTTTATAAAGGATGTGCTATGAATTTGTTAGATGACCTTTTCAGAAATAATGATAAAGTGAACTAATGCCCTACTCCTATCCCTTTCTGACCCCCCCAGTCAAGGTTCACCCCCATGGGCGTTTCAGTTTCCCCATCCAAGCAGCCAAGTGCAGTGGTCCTGGGGTTTGAAAATCTGAATTTTTCTTTCTTTAGGGATGCCAGGATGGATTAGAGAGGTTCTAATTGGTCAGTGTGGTCACGTGCCAGCACTGACCAGTCAGAACCACTCTGATCCATCTGAACCCCAGGTCTGCTGCATCAGATTGCTTGGATGATAAAACCAAATCACTCACAGGAGGTCAATGCAGCAGGGACTGGAAGGGGTGTAGGATGTTTTTAAAGTATATTTAAACCAAAGCTTTCTTCCCTTTAAAGCAAAATTAAAATCCTCTGATCCTTTACAGCCAAAGAACGGCTGAAGGAATGGAGAAATGTAACAGTTATGTATGCCTTGGATATAGCACACAGACAAATATTTGGGTCAGTGGCGCTACCTGTTAACAGAAGGCAGTATCTGACAAAAGGGCAAAGACAAGCAGAACAGAACAAACAGTCCTGTGATCAGAAGCTGCAGTCCAAGCCCAACATCGCCTGTGAGGAGCGCTCAGCTGAGCTACAAATCAGAAATATGCTAATGTTCATGTCCATCTAACCTGGAGCCCAAGGGACGCCTTTAGAGTCTACAAAGTCACATCTCTTTTATTTGTACTTTGATTTTTATTTTTTCATTTTTTATTATATTTTTGTATATTGGATGCAACACTATTGCACAATATTTTATTTTTTATTGAATTAATGTATTATATGGACTTCCATATGTCACATGAAAGTATTGGGACACTATAATATGTACTTTTGCATAGTATATTATTTTCTTTTTTATTTGGGGTAACTGGTATGATTGATTTACTTATGGTACATATATTTTTGTCACTATATTTTGGTATATCAGATCAATGTATATACACACCCACTAGGAACCCTTAGGCATAGGCAGTATTTTGGTGTAATCTGCCTATGGGGGCTATACTGTGAATTTGCTCACCTGCACGTATTTTGAGGGTGTTTGCCCTGCACATATCTCAAGGTATTACCCCCATAGGGGCCTTGCTCTAGCCCCTAGGTGAGGATGATAAGTGCTTAGTTTTATTGCATATCTTATACCTGCGGTTGCAGCGCCCCTTTTTTCTTCTGTTAACAGGTAACGCCACTGACCCCAATTTTTGTCTGTTTGCTATATATCTAGAGCCCCCTTAAGGGAGGCAGCCACCTTTCTACGTTATCCTAAGTGCGGCTTTTTTTCCATTCTTAAGACTCCATGCACACTGGAGCTCATAAACTGCAGTTTATTGGAGTTTGGGCATTTTTTTTTTTAAAAGCCCATAAACTCCACTCTATGTTAGCCTATGTGTCCATGCACACATGGATGTTTTTTTAGCTTTAATGAGCACTGGAGTTTATGGGCTTTTTTCTGAACGCCAGAAATTTCCGTACAAAGTGCAGTTTTTCACCGCCAAAAAAGACAAACATGCATAAACGCTCATAAACACGCGTTAATTAGTGTTCGGCGTTCTATTTTTTCAATGCATTGTTGGAGTTTGGAATGCACTGTGGGATTTTTTGGAGTTTTCTCTATGTATTTTTATTAAAAACGCCCTTAAACGCTAACATTCATAAACGCTAGTACAAAATGCTGTTAAAAGCAGGCTTTTCAACCAGCGTTTTCTGCCAGCAATCTGGCATCCAGAAAAAGCTTTTTTGAGCTTCAGTGTGCATGGAGCCTTATACATGTATGCCTTGGATGTAACTGTTTTGGGAAATAGATTGATCAATGGGTTTAGCTCCAGTTGAAGTTTTGGATAGAGTATGGTTAAAATGCCTAAAGTTTTTTTATTTTTTTATTTTTTTTCTGTCCCATTGGAAAGTTATTTTCCTGCCTCAAGACACACCAGTGAGAGAAAGAATCTTTGCGTAAGGGAGAGATCGATCCTCTTATTAGCCCTTGTACACATGGTTGGAGAATCCGTCGGAATGTGTCCTATCGCACCGTGTTGTCGGATAATCCAACTGTGTGTGGCATGCATCGGACTGATTCCGTCTGAATATCCGTCGGACCCAATTTTCCAACATGTTGGAAATATTTCCCGACCAACTGGTTTGATCGGACATACTCCGATCATGTGTAGAGAATTTTGATCGGACCAAGTGCCACGCATGCTCAGATCAAATTCCTACATCAAAGCTATTGGCTACTAGCCTGAACGTAGTCCCATCGTAACGAAATTACGTCATCACGTTCTGAATGATCGGATTTTCTGACAACTTAGTCCGACCGTGTGTATGCAACAGTTTCAGACAAGATCCGACGGACAAAATCCAACGGGCAAAATCTGACGGATTTGGTTGTGGAAATCTCCGACCGTGTGTACAGGGGCTTACAGGTGTTCCACTGGAAGATTTCCTCTCCATTGCTGAACCAGTGACAACCTAAAATTTTACATTTCTCTCCACTTCCAGTTCAGTTGACAGCAAACAATTCTCCCCATTGGTGATACTGACAGGGGTTTTAATCCTTCCTTGATCTATAAAAATAGTTCTGTAGATATAGAGTACTTTAGTTATTAATTTCCCTTGTTGGTTGTTGCTAAAAAATTGTTTTCGAGTTCAAATTTTCATACTCTGTTTGGAATACAGTACATCATCAAGTCTGGTGTTTTCTAAAGGTGGGTACAGACATAAGAAAATGTTTGGGGGACATAGGAATCTGCTTCCCATGGTGGCACACAAAGAAAAGGAGAAAGATTTGCCAGTGTGGGACTCCAGAAATATAGATTTGGGGCCGCTCTGTGCAGTATGATTCCAAGAGCAGCTGAGTATAACATGTTTATTTTAATCTATTAAAAAATGAAGCTGTATAACCACTTTAGGAGTGTTGTTCAATTTTATTCTTGTATTTTATACGTTTTTTTGTTTTGACTGCATGTGTATTCAATAACCTTCAGACTGAATAAAAGGCTTGAATGTTGCTTGGCTTTTCCAGTGGAAGACACTTTCTTATCGTGGCACACAAATGCTTGGCTCTGGAGGGTAGTAATGATCAGACATATGTTTTACTGAGCATTTAGTTACAGATGTAGGACCTCATCAAGGGAGTTATCTGACTGGGCGATGGTTAAGACTGGCAGGGAGGCTAACAGGCTCTGAATTGCAGTTCAGTAATAGTACAATGCTTGTTTAAATATCAGCCACATTTTATTAGTATCAGTATGTAATTAGCAGGGAAATGTAGCCTGAAAGGAAAAGCAAGGCACAGCTATTTTCAGCACTGGACAGCTCATGGAAATTAGTGTGTAGAATCATCACGGCTATGGGGAATCTGTTAAAAAACAGTCTAAAAATATTCTCTTGATTCAGCTATTCTTGTGATTTATTTTCTGCATTTTAATTGTGGAACAGTGAAGCTGAAAGTTTATCTTCACTGTTAGTGATGTCAGGGCTCTATGATAATTACACTGCGTGTGAGTCTTTGCAGTTCTAGAGGCTTTTTAGATAGGAGTTTTGCTTTGTAACACAATGGTTTTTTATGGTCAGGATAGGCAAAATTGACAATTCAGTTTTGCACTTCGGGTCTGGTATAGACTTTAAGGGGACCCACATGCAAAACAAATGGCCTGGGATCCTCCCCAAAATCCATACCAGATCTTTATCTGGGGCCGGGGTTGTGGGGAGGAGGCCCTTGTCCTCATCAACAAGTTGCCCCCCCCCCCCCCCCCAATATTGAGGGCATGTGGCCTGTTATGGTTCAGGAAGGGGGGAGGTGCACGCAAACCCCCACCCTTTCCTGGCCTGACTGGCTGCATGCTTTGATAAGGGTCTGGCATGGATTTGGGGGGGGGACCCAACACCATTTTTTAAATGCCTTTTGTATACATTTTGCTGTCAGCGGGTAATCTGGCTCCTTAAAGGGTAACTCCACTTTCATGGGCGAAAAAATAGCAAATAGAAAAAATATTATAGCGTGTGCAATTGTGACACAAGTCATTTTGTAATTGAATGTTATCTAAAACGACCTTTCCTGCAGCCGCTGTAATTTTCTGAAAATGCAGTGCAATATGGCTACCTGGAGGTGTTCTGTACACAGAATGTGTACTGACCATCCCCAGAAACACAATTTCCTGCTTGTGTGATTGGCTCACTGATTTTCTCAGAAGTCTGCCTAAGATGCAGGCCTCCTCGTTAGTGCTCCGCAGCTGCACAGATAGTTGGTAATTATGAAACCACTCCCATTAGACCCACTCAGCACAGAGGAACAAACAATGGTTTCTTCAGACTAACAAAAGGTAGAAATCTGCAACAAAGTTTGTTATAATCCTTGCAATGTATATAGATCACCCAAAGGGGGAATATTTTTTTTACCAACAAAAGTGGAATTGCACTTTAACAACCGATGACTAATCCCTGCTAGTTGTTAGGCTGCTGGCAGATTAAAAATGTATGAAATATGTACCAAGTCGCACTGCAGCTGCACTACAAAATGACATTGAAAATCGAATCAAAATTGCGCTGCACTAGTTTGTACCTAGCCTTACTTGACAATTTTCTCCAGTTGTAATAGCAGATCAGGGACTTCTCAGCTGTAGCAAATATGAAAATTACAAAAAAGTATTTTGTATCTAGAGTAAAACTAGCCCTTTTTTAACCACTAGCCGACCAGCTCACGCAGATATACTGCAGCAGGTCGGCTCTCCTGCACGAACCGAATTGTCTATATGTAGATCCGTGCAGGGAGGATAGCAGGCATGGGAACGTGCCCGTGGATCCCACAGACTCTGTCTGCTGGCGACCTGCAATCACAGTGAGGAGAGGCAGAACAGGGAACAGCCTTTGTAAACAATGCGATTGCCCATTTTGCCAGATGACATGACAGAGATCTACTGTTCCCAGTGATCGGGACCAGTAATCTCTGTCATGTCCCTGGCAGCCAACCCCCCCTACAGTTAGAACACACCTAGGGGAAACACTTAACTCCTTGATCACCCCCTAGTGTTAACCCCTTACCTGCTAGTGTAATTTTTACATTGAGCAGTGCATTTTTATAGCACTAATCAATGAATAATATCACTGGTCCCCAAAAAGTTTCATTTGGAGTCAGATTTATCTACCACAATGTCACAGTCCCGCTAAAAATCGCAGAACACCGCCATTACCAGTAAAAGCAAAACAAAAAAAAGTGCCTAAATCTATCCCGTAGTTTGTAAATGCGATGACTTTTGCACAAACCAATATATGCCTATTACATAGTACCAAAAATATGTAGAAGAATATATATCGGCCTAAACTGATGAATACATTTGTTTCTTTTTTATATTTTTTTTGGGATGTGTGTTATAGCAGAAAGTAAAAAAAAAAAGTGTATGTGTATATGTATGTATATGTATATGTACATATATATATATATATATATATATATATATAATATAATTTTTTTTATTTTCTTTTTTTTATTTATAGCGCAAAAAATAAAAACTGCAGATCAAATACCTCCAAAAGAAAGCTCTATTTGGGGGTAAAAAAGGAGTTTTGTTTGGGTACAGCATGGGACGACCGCATAATTGTCAGTTAAAGTGACGCAGTGCTGTATCACAAAAAATGGCCTGGTCATTACGGGGGCAAATCCTTCCTGGTTGCAATTATTGCTATCCAACTAATAAATTTTTTTTTCTATGTATATGTGTATATATGTATGTATATGTGTGTGTGTGTATATATATATATATATATATATATATATATATATATATATATATATATATATATATATATATATATATATATATATATATATATATATATATATATATATAGTTTTAAAGAGAAAATTAAATAATTGTTTAAATTCAGTACCACCAAAAGTAAGTCTTTATTTGCTCCCCCCCCCCCCCCCCAAAAAAAAAAAGAAAATATATTTGTATCCAATGGTGTAATGGGTAATGATAAAGTTATTGCCCAAAGTTAACATTGGGCTTTGGCCAAAAGGAAGTTAACAGATGCTCTCTTATTTAACTCACTAGCACCGAAGCTGTTAATGGGTTTCAGAATGAGATTAGTTGGTGTTTATTCTACGTACTGTATTCTATTTTTTTGTTATAAATCTGCTACATTAGTACTTTGCCCAGTCTAACAGTTTTGTGCAGTATGTATTTAATCAGTGGTGACAACTTCTAAAAATATTAAGGTAGCTCTACTCAATCCTGATGACAGAGCCTAAAATCACTTACTCTACTTCAAACTCTGAAAACTAATATGTGATACATTAGTAAGAGACAGGTTGTCAAAAGAAGTGCAACATCTGATCAGTCAAAATCCAAGTTTGTAAATTGTCTTTGTCCTTTTGTGTCTAAAATCAGACAGCATGTTATCATCAGCACACTGTGCAAACAGTGCCCTAGGGAGACAGATGTGCTAACAGACGCTGAATACTGGAGCATTTGACCCTATAACTTGAAGAATGCATGGTATATTTAATAAGAGATCGAAAATTAAGTGTTTCTAAATGTACATTTTTTTTCTCATACACATCTTTACATGTTATATTCATTTTTTGTTTCTAAACTCATTTTCACCCTTTTGTGTACCTAAATATATATATTTTTTTATTTCAAGTATTTTTTATTCATTTTTAAAATGTACAAAAAAAAAGGGAAAACAGTGAAGCAAATGCCAATATTTTTTTAACACATTTTAAATTTCTAATATTTTTCTTACGGTACTATTGGAGCTCTCTGCAACTTCCACTAAGAGAAATGTACAGCCTATGCCACACGTCTGGCTCCCTGCTGCATTGGAACAGTGTCTGAGTTGTGCTTCCGTCCCATCTTCTGCTGTGCAATTAACACAATACAGCAGAGATGGCATGGCAACTGTGCTTAGCACAAGTTATGACTAGCACAGCACAGCAGAGGTAAAGGTTTTGGATGGAGTAGAGAAGGGAATGTTTGCTGGGTTCTATTGCAGTATGTGTCTTCATAGGGCAGATTTTCCCTGCTATCTGCTATCTCAGTATTGCCTTGGTGGGTCCTAGCCCTTCTCTTCTCCACTTTGCCCCAGTAACATGGCAGACAAAGGACCGAATTTTCAGCCTTAGTGGGGACACTTATAGTAATAAAAAAAAATACTTCAGTTTTAATCCTTTTAAGGATCTTTTACACAGGCGGACTCCGCCTGTGGACCTGCCTGCTTAGTGAGGGATCCTGCACACTGATCCTCAATGAGCAGATAGTTAATAGGTCCTTGTCCTCTCTGCTTATGCAGAGCGGACATGGACACAGTCAGCTTACCTCTATGGGCAGTTGGATGTAAATGGACCGCCTGTCCGTTTACATCCAACTGTCATCCATTCTGATCTGCCATAAGGATGGGGAACGTATCCCCCATCCATCTGTCTCTAGCGGACAGGATTGGATGTTGGCAGGTGTAAATGGACACGTCCGTTTACATTCACCTCTTCTGGGATGACAGTGGATGGCCCGATCGGGTCCTCCTAAAAAACTGACACAGACCCGATCGGCCCTCCCATGTTAAATGACCCTTACTTTTTGTCCAAAAACAAACTATACAAACATTAAGACTTCCTTGCCATCAGAATACACTGATCAGTGCTGCCAACTGTAGCTTGCGGCACTGATTGAGTGGGAAAAAATACTGAAGAGGCTGAATTTCAATCCATGTATGGCCTGCTTTAATCAGGAGCACAGGATTGTCTCTATATTTAAGCTGTCAATATAGATTATTAAATTTGTTGCAACATTTTTTAACCAAACCACACACTCCTAGGGAGGGTCATGCTTATTCTATTACCATACAAGGAGAAGATCATCTTATAATATCACCAGAAATACATACATACATACACACACACACACATATATATATATATATATATATATATATATATATATATATATATATATATATATATAATTTGGCATGGGGTTACCTTAAAATACATACTAGACCCAAAAGGCCTGGTATGCATTGGGGGGGGGGACCCCACGCTGTATTTTATTTGTTTTTACGTTGTCGCCAGTGGGGAACCCACTGATAGCTGAGGAGTCATCCATTGTTAAGGACTCGATGGCCAGCTTCTCGGCTCGCTCCTTAGCAACCAGCTATTGGGGGTGAGACACCCAGGTTGTTTCTGACAAATATCACATGTGACAACGCCAGCAAAACCCTGATGATAAATATTGCATTTTTTTTTAACTCCCTGTTCTGTTTGTAAATTGGAGTTGAGAGCTTACCACGTGTTTTTTTGATATTTACTGGCACATTTTTCATTTTGTGGTAAATACCGCATAATCACAATTAGTTTTTTGTGAATTGGACTTTATTTACCGAATGCAATAATTTGTGCAAATTAGTCATGTGACCATGTTATCCCATCGGGTACACATTAGTGAATTGAACCCAATGCATCATACCATGAGCTTTTACCTAATTTTAGCCTAATGTGATTGTAAGTAAACAAGTGTCTGTGTCCAGTATTAATAAAAAGACTCGGCAATGTTACAGTAATGTCTGTTCTGCCTGCACAAAGGGAATGTAAAAGTCAACTGGCTTGCTTGAACTGTTTATTGCATGCAGGAAGCGTATTCCTTATGATTATTCTGAAGCTCACAAATTATATTTATATGATATTATTGTTGCTCATAAAATGATATGAATGTTTGTTCAGTTTAGTACAACATTGCAAATTTTCCCTACTAGCTCTTGTCGTCTGTTTTATGGTCCACTTTTATTTAATCATTGTAAATGAAATGGAGCGGATATTCCCAGTACAGAGGTTTTGGAGGACCTCATCCAGCACCTGTGATATGGGGGAGTTAGTAGCCATTACTAGGATTGCAGCTCTTTATTTTATATGTCTTTCCATTGTCTTTACGAGAAAAGTGATGACCTTTCTGTTGTATCGGGGAAGCGTTTTGAGTTAATGGCTTTATTTAACCCGTATTCATTGCGTTCAGTCAAGGGTGCTGTACCACATTAAAAGTCCAAGTCATTGTGTGTCAGAAATACAAATAAAAATGGTCATATAGATAAGAGTAAATAGAATGCTTATAAGATGTGTCCCTGTATATAGTGCAAGTAATACATTTATCTCAAATGGGAGGATTTGTTCCTGGAATTCATAGCACTTTTTTCTAAATATGAAAATGCTTTAATATTTCACTCCATCACCCTACCCTAGAATCACCCATTCACATCTCATGGAAATCGGGGTTTAAAATGGAATAACAAAGTTATCCCTACTTATTATAATGTCATTTTTTTTAAATCAAGTGAATGTAGTAGTTACATTAAGTTAAGGTTAATGCACAGGGTGGTGGGGGCCTAATTAATTTGTAATTGAAGTGAAAAATGTTATTTTCCTTTTAATATCATTCAGCAGATCTAATATAAATGAGTTCCATAAACAATTACTTGTGTTCCACAAAAGTGTGTAATTGAGTGATCATATTGATCATTTAGTTTGTTGACTTTCATTCAGAAACTAAAAAGTATAGTTATATGTGTATTTCTGCAGAGAGGGCATATGTTAAAGCGTTATTCAACCCTGGACCCTGCATTCACTATATTTGGTCTCCCACAGTACACAGAAAATGGAAATGCATTTATTTTAGTAAATATAAACTGCTAAATACCTTTTTTTATTAGCAGTATATAGCAGTCTTGTGACCTCTATCAGTGCTTGGTTAAAGCTTGTAGAAGGAGTTTTCATAAAGTACTGGCTGTCCTATCAGGATGCAGGACCACTGACCCATTGTCTGGTCAGTGCTGATCACATGCAATCTCCTAAGAAAAAAACAAACTCTCTAGCAATACACACCAAACTGAGCATGTGCAGCCTGACTCTAGTAACTCTGTCTAAGGCCGCGTACACACGGGCGGACTATCCGTCCAACTAAGTCCGTCAGACAATCCGACAGACAGTCTGTCCTACTTTTGAATGAACGGACTTGACCACACACGACGAACAGACAGTCCGCTGAAAGCTTGCGCGATGACGTGTACGGCACGTACGACGGGACTAGAAATTCGACGTCCAATACACTGCAATGCAACCTTCGGCCGTGTAAATCCTTTCTGAGCATGCGCCATACTTAGTTCGTCGAACTAGCCTACTCACGAGCGGACTGTCCGCTGAAACCAAGTTTGGACGGACAATATTACGGAAATTCCGAAAGACGTAGTCCGCCAGACTGTCCGCTGAAAAAGTCCGCTGAAGCCCACACACGAGCGGATTGTCCGCTGAAACACGTTTCAGCGGACCAAGTCCGTCAGACAGTCCGCCCGTGTGTACACGGCCTTATACAGACATGTTTTGGAGACAATGCAAGAAAGAGAGGATCAGAGAAGGGAGGATAAAACAGCCTTTTTACACGATGCAGTGGATTAACCCCTTAGGCTCCACAGTGAGTATAACGAGTATGTTTTACTGCATATACAGGCTGATTTTACTGTTGTGAGTTTAGTAACACTTTAAATAATCAGTCCTGCTAAAACTATTAGTTTTTGGTAGATGCTAGAGAATTATGACACTGCACAGATTTCCATATGTACACAGTTTTCCATATGTTTCACAATAAAAATTAGTCCCTAAGTGTATCAAAAAATAACCCTATTCTAACCCATCTGTGCAGTAAAACTGCTATTAAAACACTTCTAAATGTTAATGACTTCCCATATTATGCTATGGTGGTATTTGGGGTTGATTTACTAAAACTGGAGAGTGTAAGCCCTTGTACACACGGTTGGACATTCAGACAACGAAATCCGTCGGATTTTGTCCAAAACTTGTGTTGCATACATGCGGTCGGACAAAGTTGTCGGAAAATCCGATCGTACGTAACGTGATGACGTTTTTTTCGTTACGACAGGACTACGTTTAGGCTAGTAGCCAATAGCTTTGGTCTAGGAATTTGATCTGAGCATGCGTGGAACTTTGTCCAAACAGAATTCTCTACACACAATCGGACAAAGTCCGATCGGATCATGTTGTCGGAAAGTTTTGTAGCCCATTTCTAAAACTTTGTCTGTCGGATATTCCGATGGAAACAATCCGATGGAGCCCACACACAGTCAGATTATCCGACAACATGGTCCGATCGGACGTTTTCCGACGGAATGTCTGACCCGTGTGTACAAGGGCTTAGAGTGCAGCTCTGTCTGGAAACCAATCAATTTCAGTTTTTTTGGTCAAATCTTAACTGAACAATCTGAAGTTACAAGCTGATTAGCTACCATGCACATTCTAGTTTAGTAAATCAACCCCAATGACCACCATAACATCATTAGGGAAAGGATTTCTTTTTATAAGTGTTTTAATAGCAGGTTTACTGCACAGATGGGTCAGAATCGAGTTACATTTTGATACACTTGGGAATGACATTTTAGGCCTCGTGTACACACAGCATTTTTCCTGCCGCTTTTAGGAGCGTCCGGCATCAGCTTAAAAATGTCTCTCCATGCTATTCTATGTAGCCATGCACACATAGGCTTTTAGGAGATTTTAGTGACATAGATGTTTTCAAGCTGCAAAAAAAAAAACCCAGGGCTAGCACATTATGAAGACCAGCGTTACATCTGTAAAAGCGCCTGCCGTGGCTAAATGTGCGTTAACGCTGTAAACAGCGTTAAGCCACATCAAGCGTTTTTAAACTGTAGTTGTATGGTTTGGGAGTTGAAAAAAGAAGAGGGCAGTGTTCTTTAAAAAAAAAAAAAAATGCTGCTGAATTTTAATGTGTCTAAAAGTGCATTAATGCCAATCGGAAACGCTTCTAAAAACTTGTTTTTTTTTATTTTTTATTCTGCTTTTTCCTGGTGTCACTACTGGCTTTGCAGCTCATGCGTCCACAAGGCCTTAGGTTCAATTCACACCTATGCACTTTTTGGTGCTTTTTGCAGAAACTCACTACAGTTCATTTAACATGGTTTCCCAAGTGACATGTTCACATCTATGCTTTTGTCAGCCACTATGTTTTTTGAAAGGGTCTGGGACTTTCTTAAATTTAAAATGGTGCTATTTTTGGTTTAATAGACTTCAATGAAGAAGCTGCAGAAAAGCATGTGTGTTTTTGCCGTGATTTTGCATTTATTTTTTATCTGCCCAACAACAAACTGGGCAAAAAAAAAGCATAAAAATCACATCCAAAACTGCTTGTCCAAAAATGCAGAAAGCACTGCAAAATGCACTGTAGAACGCATCAAACACAACCTGCGTAGGAGTGAATTGAGCCTTGTAAAACCTTTGATGTGTTTTTCGTTTTTTAGTTAATTTTTTTCATAAGAAATTAACACTAGTTTGATAACTTGTATGATTAGTTTTAGTACCAACATAAGACCTATTAATGTGAAATAAGGATTTAAATGTCTAAGCATCCAAGGCAGGCATGGGTTAAACATAAAATTTTTGTATGATTATATTCAGAATGCCTATCTTAGAAATTATTGACAACAGATTCCTTAATGCAAAACCATTAGGCTAAAATGTTATGTTGGATATTTCAGTTTTAACATATTTTCCTCAACATCAGTAGCTTGGAAAATACATATCTGAAAGTGCAGGCACATTAAAAGTAAAGTGAATTTAGGTCTTCTTTTCCTGGACTGCTCGCTGAGAGGGTCTCTTGTCACAGCTCATCAGTGATCTTCATTATATAGCACAAGTAGGACTGCTGCTTGGTAAGACCTGCTTGTTTGCTTCCCGGTGTGTGCTCTCATGTCTGAAACACTACTTGCCTTTGTCTCCCTTTTTTTTTTTTCTTCAAGCCTCCCAGCGAGCCCCCCTGCAATGCTGACAGGGGAAGCACAATGTCATATCACACTTGGCATGTCACTGTCATTTTTATCATTAAACAGAAGGATGAGTTTGTCTCCAACAGCCTTCAAAATCCATCCCAAAGCTAATGTTCTCAGTGCAGCCGCAGCAGAATGAGATGTGACAGCTTGTTCTGGATCTCGGAGAAATAGGAATGTGGTTTTGGGATGTCCCAGGGCAAGAGTGGTTCACAGCTGTGCTCCCAAGTCGCCTTACTAGGTCATGTACAGTGTTATCACATAAAAACACGCCACCTGAAAAACTCACCAGACGGTTTTTATAATCATGTGCAAGTAAGCCGGGAGTTTAACAGCTATACAATGCCATTACCAAGCTTTTATTTATTGCATACATTTTTTGTAATGCTGAGGAATAACCAAGTGATTCCCAGTTTCCATTTCTTGTGTCTGAGGAGCAATCCCCTGATGCTTGTCGTTCTATTATATCTATTTTGTGAACCTACCTAAAGTTTCAACTACAGGTTGCAGTAGGTCTGAATATTTTTGCACATTGCATTTGCTGAGTTCAGTTCCACAGATGGCACAACATCAAAATTCAAACAACACTTTTATAATGTGTTGCATTACACAAAAAATGTTTTAACCACTTTCAGACCGGACCATTTTGCTGGCTTAAGACCAGACCACTTTTTTGCGATTCAGCACTGTGGAGCTTTAACTGACAATTGCGCGGTCATGCGACGTGGCTCCCCAACAAAATTGACGTCCTTTTTTTCCCCACAAATAGAGCTTTGTTTTGGTGGTATTTGATCACCGCTGCATTTTTTATTTTTGTGCTATAAACAAAAATAGAGCGACAATTTTGAAAAAAACACATTATTGTTTGACTTTTGTAATAAATATCACCCAAAAATATATTTTAAAAAAACATTGTTTTCCCTCAGTTTAGGCCGATACGTATTCTTCTACATATTTTTGGTAAAAAAAAATGGAATAAGCGATTGATTGTTTTGCGCAAAAGTTATAGCGTTTACAAAATAGGGGATAGTTTTATGGCATTTTTAATAATTGTTTTTTTACTTGTAATGGCGGCGTTTAGCGATTTTTCTTGTGAATGCGACATTATGGCGGACACATCGGACATTTCTGACACATTTTTGGGACCATTGTCATTTATACAGCAATCACTGCTATACAAATGCAGTGATTCCTGTGTAAATGACACTGGCAGTGAAGGGGTTAACCAGTGAGTGGCAGTGTAGAGGTTAAGTGTTCCTAGGGGTGTGTTACTAACTGTGGGGGGCTGAGCTTTTTTTTTAGTGAACACTGATCTCTGCTCCAATCGCACGGAGCAGAGATCAGCGTCACTTGTTGCTAGGCAGAACAGGGAGATGCTGTTTACAACGGCATCTCCTCATTCAGCTGCCCCGTGAGGCGATCGTGGGTATGCCTGCGGCGATCGAGACCATGGGACCCGCGACCAGACTCACGGGGGTCCCGACCAGCACGGATGGCAGGGCAGCATTTAAAACTGGATGTACCTGTACACCAACATGCCTGCCCGTGCCATTCTGCCGACGTACATCGGCGTGCGCCGGTCGGGAAGTGGTTAATTATTTAAGTTTAAGGGCAGAGGAGGTGAAGCAGGCATCACCAAGCCACTGTCTATCAAGAACTGCTACTTGCCATTAAAAACTGATGGGCATTGCAGACAGTGTAGGAGGGAATGCTAAGGTGGCCATACATTAAACAATGTTCTTGTACAACTTTCCTTTAGATTTACGAAAACCACATAATATGAGGGCAATCCTAAACATTTTCAATTTGTTTGCAATTTGGTAGACCCTTGTACTACCCGGTTAAAGTTAAATCTAAAGTTGTATGGTGTATGGCCAGCCTTACACTCTAGGAGGATACCAGATGGTTGGTGGCTGCAGATAGGAGCAGCAAGCTGTGGGGAGACTGCAACAGAAACAGGAGCATGTCTGACTGAGGCTGCAAGAATTTTGGGATGGCATGTCTAGCACGTCAAACACAATGGTAGGCCATAATCTAGTATGCAACACTCCCTAAATCCAAGATTACTGCATTAACACAATACTTAAAACATTTGTTTTTAATTACCAATGGGCACCCACTATTGTGACAGCCCTGAGCTGCTGGGGTTCCCTTTATTTTATTGTATGCTGTACACATTGCATGATGGTGAACAATTACTCAGATTCTACAGTAATATCTTGAGTTTTATTTCAGAGTCCATTAGGCACATCTATTAAAAACAACAGGACTGCAGTCCCCATGCTTCATTTTGTTAGTCTGGCCACCACAGGGTTCCTGCATTGAGAAAGTAGGTGATAATAATGCCTAATGTGCCCATTCACAGGCAGCATACATGCCATTCAGATCAAACTGAACTAACAATGATACAGCTTTTTCATTTGCATTTTCTTTGCATAAATGTTTACATTTTTGATTTTCCAAGACAGTGTATAGCAGTTTAGTGCACAACACTTTTTTTTATTACTTTCAAAAGTTTTTATTGGGTTTTAAAGCAAAGTACAGAATGTCAAATTATTCCTGAGGATAGATATGTGAGAATACATATTATCAAGAAAAGAATACCACCATAAAACAAAGCATGAAGATAAGCCATGTAATTAAAACGTATACATCATTAAGGAGTGCGTGCAGATTCATTTCAGTAGCGGATTACACGACTGTACTAGCCCTGTTTACCCCAATGAGAAGTAGTATTAATAAATGTAATGGGAGACATATCAGAGAAGGAAGTATCTGTTCTGTAGGCTACTGTGCTATAAAAGGGTTAAATGCCTTTCCTGCTTTTCTCCTTTTTCTTTTTCAGAAACAATGTGAAGTAAGAATTTTCTTGTTTTGACCTTGTTCTGATATATAAAGGTTATGACTTACAGTACTCAAAATAACATTTAATCTAAAAAAGTAAAATTGCTAGTTACTCACTACTTTGTGTTGAGTTCATCTGGTTACTTCTAGCCACTTTCATTGATTTACACCAAAAAAAAAAAAATAGGGGTGGATCCTTTTTTTTCAGTGAAACACAGTCCGAGCATTCCGCCTTCCCGGCCTGGGCCAGAGTGACATCCCCCAGCTCAAAGCCTCCTGGGATGGCCACATCAAGGATCCCAGGAGGCTTCAGGGCTGTGTGTAACCCACTGCGTATGCACAGTACAGCATCACCAGGAGGCCAGTTGATAGGATATGGAAGAGACAATCGTCCTCCTGATGTCATCATAAAGAAGGTGGTGGCACAGGACCCAGCAGTGCGGCAGTTTTCATTAGTTGTAAATATTGAAGCTGCCATTGTTGATGTTATATCCTTCTGAAAGAAGAATTTTTAAAGGCACTTGCCTGAAACAAGTATTGAACAATTACTAATTCCTGTTGGTAAGAATCAGTGATTGAGGCCGAGTTCACACATATGTGAATTGGATGCAGGTTTACATCAATTAAATTCACATGACCTACAAGTGTGACTGACTCTTAATGGAGGCGTCCGGGATGGCGGTGGTCCAGCTGAAAAAGGGCCTGGTGCATCTTTGGCTCTAGTTTAGATGCAAATTCAGGCTAAAATTCAGACCTGAATTGCACCTGAACTGGTGTACAGGAACGCAACAGACCCCAGGCACGAACCCGCGGCCACACATGTGTGAACCCATCCTAAAAGAATATTGAAGTGAAAGGATCAGCATGACAGCCACTAAGCTAGCTTTTCTCCAAAAGAGAGGGTACTAGTGGCAGCAGATAAAGAAGTTGTAAAAGTTAGGACTTAACCATTGGGTGTTTCATTGGCTTTGCAGTAGACTAAAGGATAGATATGTGTGGCTGTAAATGGAGTTCATTGGGAAGAGAAACTAGTCACTAGTGGTGTACCAGAAGACTCTATATTGGGTCTTGTTCTATAAAATCTATATGTAAGTGATTTAACTAATGGTTTGGTGGATAAGGTTTGTATTTTTGCTGATGACACACAAGTGGGTAATAGGGTTGATATACCTGGAGGTGTCTTTAACATGGGACATGATTTGGCATTGCTGAAAGATGATTGAAAGCAGTGGGAACTGTAGTTCAACGTTTCTAAATGTTAAATAATGAACCTAGGGAAAAAAGAATCCCTTACTAGAGTAAAATCCTGGGACTACAGTGTTGGCCAGCACTACAGAAGAAAGAGATTTGGGGGTAATTATTTCAGATAATTTCAAAATGAGCAAACAGTGGGAAAAGTGAATACAATTCTAGGATATATCACTAGCAGGAAGAATGAGGTTCTGATTCCTCTCTATAGATCCTTAAGCCAGCCATATAGGGTAGAGGTTGACCGATATGGGTTTTTCTCTGGCCGATGCCGATATTTAGAAATCATGGCGGCCGATAGCCGATATATGATGCAGATTTTTTTGGGCCGATATGTTAGGCCGATTTTTTTTTTTTTTTTTAATCCCCCTTGATCTCATAAAATCTACCACACCTTTCCCACTGGGACATTTGTCAGGTGCTTTTGGGCTAAAAATAGCGCCTGTAAAGTGCCTGCAAAACGGCTCCCCTGCAATCTGTGTGAAAGACAGAGTGCTTTCACACTGAGTGCCCGTTAACACAGGGGCGACACGACTTGCAGCGTGACTCACAGACGCGACCTGCACATGACTTCAGCAGCGACTTGCAAAACGACGACTGTATAGAAGTCAATGCAAGTCGCCTGAAGTCGCCCCAAAAATAGTACAGGAACCTTTTTCTAAGTCGGAGCGACTTGAGTCGCTCCTATTAGAAGGGTTCCATAGTACAGAACAGAGCGTGACTTGTCAGGCGACTAATTCGCCTGACAAGTCGCGGTAGTGTGAACGGGCACTAAGGCGATGCACTGGCAGGATCTTAAAAAAAGTCCTGCAAGCAGCACGTTTGGAGTGGTGTATACCGCTCCTCCACCACTCCTGCCCATTGATATGAATGGGCACCACTGCCGAAGCGCATGCAATGCGATTTGGCAGCAGTGCTTCACGGGCGCATTTAACCTCTTCCTCGGCCGCTAGCTGGGTTTTATGGGCCCCACTAGCAGCCAAATAGCGCCGCTAAAATGATGGTAAAGAGCCGCTAAAACTTGCAGCGTTTTACCATCAACGCCTGCCTGCTCCAGTGTGAAAGCGGCCTTCATAAGTGATACAGAAAATTTCTTACATTTAAACATTTATTAAACAAAACAAACCTCCAATCAGTTTACTTGTATGTATGATTTAGATAAAAAAAAAAAAAAAAACTATATATTAAATAAAAACAGGTAGTCAAAACTTTTGGACGAAAAAAAATGGGCTAACTTTACTGTTTTAAATTTTTTTTTTTTTAAATAGTGTATTTTTTTCCCCAAAAAATGCATTTGAAAGACCTCTGTGCAAATGCTGTGTGACATAAAATATTGCAACAACCGCTATTTTATTCCCTAGGATCTCTGCTAAAAAAAATTATATATATATAATTTTTGGGGGGTCTAAGTGATTTTTTGGCAGAAAATACAGGATTTTTACTTGTAAGCAACAAGTGTCAGAAAAGATTTAGTCTTCCCTGCCGGGAGACCACAGTGATTATTACTAGCAGCTATAATAGCCACTAGCAATCACATGTAAAATCCAACAGGCTGGTTGTACCCAAGTTGATCAATTGATTGGGGTGCATTCTGCCTTTCTGTACATGGTTCAAATCTCAGCCGGTTCAGCAGGTCTGTGGCTGGCTTTAGCATGCCCTCATTTAGAATGTTGTCTAAAGTTCTGAAGACCTCACTTACAAAAAGATATTGATGCGATAGAACATGTCCAGAGACCTAAAAATTGTGAAAGGTCTAAGGGATAAAACCATATCAGGAGAGACTTTAAGAGCTTGATATGTACAGTCTGGAGAAAATAAGAGAAAGGGAAGATATAATTGAAACCTTAAAATACATCAGTGGGATAAATAAGGTTCAGAAGGGCAGAATTTTCAGTATGAAGCTAAGATCAAGAACACAGGGACATGACCTCAAACTAGCAAGGGGAAAGTTCAGAACTAATCTTAGAGTATTTCCAAAAGAATAGTTGATACTTGGACTAGAGTCAGTAGAGGCAGTGAGTCAGTCAACAGTGAATTCAAAAATGCTTGGGTCAAACATCTATAATAGGACAAAAAAAAATTATAAGGCAAAAAGAAACACATGATGGACAACTTAGTCTATTTTCTGCTGTCACTGTTCCATGTTCCCTTTGTTTGTTGCCGTCCTTCACATACATCCCCATTGACAGAAACCTCATTGATGAACCAGGTGCACATTTTTATGCAGTGCTCTACAGAATGTAGTCAGAGTGCTTGTCAGATCATGGCAGTATGTCTGACTATTTGCTGAGTGCCAGTGGGTAGCCTAAATCGAAAAAGCTGATCAGCCTATAGTAGAGTGATTCAAGTGATTCAGGCTTCCTGACAGAACGAGGCTCATTTACTGAAGAAGTTAAACATGTTCACACAAAAAATAGTAAAAATTCACTTCAGTTATCTAATCGTGTGCAAAAAAAAAAAAAAAAACGGAAAAATGAATTTGATTTTCACATTGGATAATTGGAGTGAATCCTCACTTTTTTGTGTGAACAGTCCAAACTCCTTGAATAAATCAGCTTTCATGTCTCATAGAGGTTGTACACAATTCACAGTTGATTAGGCAAATCTGTTTTTTTTTTTTTTCAAATAAACATGTTATCACTTGATCTCTGGTGGATTGATATTTTCATTAATACTGGGGAACCTATAATTGTACAAAGTGAGGGAATTGATATTATACCTGGTTGCAAGAATCACAGTTTGCCTCAAAGTATCCAGTTCACTTTACTTTACTTTTTTTTTTTTTTGATCCTTTACTATATCTTTGTTAGCAGTGTGTGTCAAATTTTAATGTAAACATTTGGTTTAAAAAAAATAATGGTGATCGTTCTCTTGTTAACCAATCAGAATCTATCTGTGTTTAAAAAAAAAAAAAATCTTAGATAATGAAAGCATCTGGTTGGCTGCAAGATTTACTTTTTTCTGCATATGGACCCATTTTTTTTTTCTTTCTAAATTACCAGTGCCAAAGCCATTTTAGAATGTGTATCGCATGTGAAACATTTTTGGTACTTTTAATGTCTCAACATATATCAAACAAACTTTTTTTTTTTTTTTTTTAATAAATTGTACCATGCTGATTTTAGATTTGCAGATCACAATTTTGACTTTAAAGAATATTTTTTTGTGGAGCTCTCTCTTTAGCTTCTATTACCATAACGGGTTGTTATGTGCACTTGCTCAATTTTCAGACAGTGTTATGAATTCTTTATTATTGACCATTCTTTAATTATTTTCACCTTTAAAGTTCTCAAGGACAAAATGACACCATTCATTTTTACATTTTCTTTTCTGTAAACATTTTGCCTGAAGCCTAAAATAAATTGGTGGAGATGATAAAAAAAAATCTGGATATATTTTATGCAGTGCTTGGTAGTGGCTCAGCTTTCCAGTAACAGATATCTATTGAAAAGAAACATTCTTGGGGTTTTTTTGTGATCATTTACAAATTTGTTTTGGTGTGCCGTGCAGATAGACAAATGAAATATTTTATAGAGGCTCTGCAGGGATTGATTAAATTCCAATAGCACCATTTTGCCTTTGGTTCTGACCTCAAAAAATATATTGCCAAGCGGTAAATAAATGTGTCTGCAGGTGTGTATGTATGTGTATGTATATATGTATAAAAATATACAATGTCTTGAAAAAGTATTAATACCCCTTAAAATTTTCCTCATTTTTTCATGTTAAAACCAAAAACATAAATTTATTTTATTGGGATTCTATGTAATAGACTAACACAAAGTGGCACATGATTGTGAAGTGGGAGGAAATTGATTTTCAACATTTTTTTTTTTTTTTTTTTTTACAAATGCCTGAAATATGTGAAATATATTCAGCCTCCTTTACTCTGATACCCCTAACTAAAATCTAGTGGAACCAATTGCCTTCAAAAATCTAATCTAATCTAATTAGTAAATAGAGTCTACCTGTGTGTAATTTAATCTCAGTATAAATACAGCTGTTCTGTGAAGCCCTTAGAGCAGGGATATGCAATTAGCGGACCTCCAGCTGTTGCAAAACTACAAGTCCCATCATGCCTCTGCCTCTGAGTGTCTTGCTTGTGGCTGTCAGTGTCTTGCTATGTCTCATGGGACTTGTAGTTCTGCAACACCTGGAGGTCCGCTAATTGCATATCACTGCCTTAGAGGTTTGTTAGAGAACCTTAGTGAACAAGACAGCATTATGAAGGCCAAGGAACACACCAGAAAGGTCAGGGATAAAGTTGTGGAAAAGTTTAAAGCATGGTTAGGTTATAAAAAAAAAAGATCCCAAGCTTTGAACTTCTCATGAAGCACTGATCAATTCATCATACGAAAATGGAAAGAGTATGGCACAACTGCAAACCTACCAAGACATGGCCGTTCACCTAAACTGCGAGGCTGAGCAAGGAGAGCGTAAATTAGAGAAGCAGCCAAGAGGCCCATGGAAACTCTGGGGGAGCTGCAGAGATCCACAGCTCAAGTGGGACAACTATTCGTTGTGCACTCCACAAATCTGGCGTTTATGAAAGAGTGGTACGAAGAAAGCCATTGTTGAAAGAAAACCATAAGAAGTCCGGTTTGCAGTTTGCGAGAAGCCATGAGGAGGACACAGCAAACATGTGGAAGAAGGTGCTCTACTCTTAAATTTTTGGCCTAAAAGCAAAACGCTATATGTGGCAGAAAACTAACAATGCACATCACCCTGAACACACTGTGAAAGATGGTGGTGGCAACATCATGTTGTGGGGATGCTTTTCTTCAGTAGGGACAGGAAAGCCAGTCAGAGTTGATGGGAAGATAGATGTAGCCAAATCCAGGGCAATCTTAGAAGAAAACCTGTTAGTCTGCAAAAGACTTGAGACTGGGGTGGAGGTTCATCTTCCAGCAGGACAGTCAACCTAAGCATATATCCAGAGCTACAATGGAATGGTTTAGATCAAAGCATATTCATGTGTTAGAATGGCCCAGTCAAAGTCCAGACCTAAATCCAATTGAGAATATGTGCCAAAACTTGAAAATTGTGTTCACAGATGCTCTTTCCAATCTGACAGAGCTTGAGCTATTTTGCAAAGAAGAATGGGCAACAATTTCACTCTAGATGTGCAAAGCTGGTAGAGAGATCCCCAAAAAGACTTGCAGCTGTGATTACAGTGAAAGGTGGTTCTACAAAGTATTGACTCAGGGGGGCTGAATGTAAATGCACTCCAAACTTTTCACATATTTATTTGTAAAAGAAAATTAAAAACCATTTATAATTTTCCTTCCACTTCACAATTATGTGCCACTTTGTGTTTTATGATCTCACAAAATCCCTAAAAAATAAAATGCATATTTAAGATTTTGATTGTAACATGACAGAATTTCAAAGTGTATGAAAAAAAAAAAAAATATATATATATATATATATATATATATATATATATTAGGGGAGCACATCTTCACTGACCTCACGATTCAATTACGATTATCCTGTTCACGATTCAATTTGATTCCGCGATGCATCACGGTTACTGTGCACTGGAAAAAGAGGGGCCAAACATGTAGCCCTGATGCTATCCGGGGAGAGTGGCAGCACCTGCACTGCTGCAGTAGGCCGGGGAGAGCGGAGGAAACCTCTTGTGGCTCGACTTCTGGGTTCCAGGAGATATCGTCACCTGACCAGCCATGTCACGCCTCACACAGGCACTGGCGAACACAGGGTTTCCCGATGTGGCTGGGGATGACCTCAGCGGAAGGAGGGCACAGCTGACGCCCACGGCTCAGTGTGGAGAGGCAGGGCACAGGGCTTTCTGCTCCGTGCGGCGCACAGATAAATTGTCATCCCAAAATCGATTTTCAGCGGTCGCAGCATCAATGCCGAATCGCAGATGAACAAATCGCGATGCTGCGATTATATATATATATATATGAGAGAACTGTGCAAAAGTTTTAGGCAGGTGAAGAAGTGCTGTAAAGCAAGAATGCTTTTTAAAAATATACGGCATCTTTTAATCGTTTATCAATTTACAACATTGCTACACCTTGGAGCAATAACCACATATTTTCTGTGGATGGAGGCTGCCTCAATTCCTTCTGTCTCTTCATGCAATCCCAGACAGACTCAGTGTTGAGATTGGGGCTCTTTAGGGGCCAAACCTTCACTTCCAGGACTCCTTGTTCTTTTCTATGCTGGAGATAGTTTTTAATGACATTGGTTGTATGTTTAGGGTCATTGTCCTGCTGCAGAATACATTTGGAGCTGGTCACACACCTCCATAATGGTATGACACGATGGATAATTATTTGCTTCCTGTCTAAATTGGCTCTAGTATGTTTATGTACAGTATGCGAGTTTGGCATCATAATCTCCTTGAGGGGAAGAACTGATGTACATTATGTAAACGGTTATGTAAATTGTCAGCACTATGAAAAGCCTGTAATAAACATACTGCATTGAGAATGCAGGCTATGGTTTTTGGTAACCATAGCCTCCATAGAGAGACACTAGCAAATGTGGTTTGAAGCTCTTTTAAAGTGTATTTCAACAGCCAAACCTTTTTTTTTTTTGTTTTGTTTTGTTTTTTGTTTTAGAGTGTAGAAGGATTAGATGCTCTGTGAATTTTTAATGCTGTCTCGTGCTTTATTTGATAGATTTCCCCTCACTTGCTGTCATAGTGACAATGGTTTTACCAGACAGGAACTAAAGGCTTGACTGAGTCTTCCCTTACCTTGTCTAAAAGAAGCATTTTTATATAGTCTCTGTTGTTGTTAGAGATTTTCCACCACTTTCTCTATAATGAGACCACTGTCTCACTATAGGGACAGTAAATGATGGAAGTTTTGCCTAAAAAAAATAAAGCCATAAGTAGTCATAAAATCTTACAAGGGTTCTAATTGTTCTCCGCACTACCCAAAATAAAGTGTTGGCTAGACATACATTTTCAAACAAATAAAAAAATATATAAGCATTGGTATTCAAATACAAGCATCCTAAGGTGCCAGAGCATACCGTTTGCATTTCAGACCAAGCTCAAGGAGCTCCCCAAGTATCTATTGCAAATACCTACTTTTTTAAGTGGCAGCTTGGATTTTCTCCCAAAACTTTCATCTCTCTGTGCTCAAAATGTGGCCCACCAGTTTGCTTTGTGCAGCTGCTATGTTGTGGCCTTGGTCCACCACCGTATGGGGTACTTCTGGCCTTTGCAGAGCTGCAGCAGGGTGCTACGTGCTACAGCACTCTGCATTTTATCGCTCAGCACTGAAGTAAAAGCAGTATTGTCAGATGGAGTTATCGCTTCACCTACAGCCACATTGGGGAGAGCAGCACAGGAGCATATGATCAGGTAAAGTCAAATTTCACAGCTGCTGCATTGATTACCAGAATGGAGGGGGGGGGGGGGGGGGGAACAATGGCAGTGACCACCAATGCGGGGGGAATATTGCAGTACCCATTGATGGAAGGCTGAAAAATAAATAACATATATATATAATATTATAACACATTTTGCTAAAATCAATAAACATATCTTTAAAAATAAATACATACTAAAATCTATCTGAGGGAGAGGGCAGGAGCCATATACAATCACCTCATATATGGAGGGGGTTGAGGGGGTTTGGGTGAATGTCTGCTTTACGTATTGGGAATAGTTAAAGACTTCCCTGTCTTTTAAAATATCTGGCTTTATACTTCATGAATACAGAGCATTTTATATTGTCTCTTATTTTCTAATATATGTGATGTCATGCAAAGTATATATTTCACTTTCAATGCAACAAAAATTAAAATTTTAAAAGTTAACTGCTGTATGGCCTAATTTCTGGTAGGGAGTTGGTTAACTTCTGCTTATCTAGCCTCAGGAAATGTAATTTAATGAGTCATGGTAGCAGCTACACACACTGGGAAGATAGTTGGTGATTATCTTCTCTGCATGAAGGCTAACACAACTTAAGCTAAGAAATAATGATCAAAATTTGCATGGTTCCCTTGGCCATCATTTATATACCTGAGCCTAATAAAGGAAGAATTACAGTGCCTAATGTGGGACTAGAGTAGATCGATGCCAAGTGTAATAGGGGTGGGAGGGAAATCTCTTTCTGCAGATACATTTTGTCAAGTGTGTCTGCAATCACCATGGTTTATATCCAGACTGGAAACCACCAATTTGGTATTATCATGGGCAAGTTCTACATTACAAATCATTTTATTGGATTATTGTCATTTGTTACGTTTGTAATGTTCAGCAGACTTTTGCTGATCAATATAGACAGATTGGATAACTTCAGGGGCAGACACGAGGAAGGCAGGATCTGAAAATCAGAGCAGTCACACCATCCAAGGCGAGTAGACTAAACTGGTAACTCAGCCAAGCCATGGGTCAAAGATGGGTAATTAATCTGGAATAAAGCTATACTGACACCCAGTCACAGGTTCGGTTTATTCACTAGATGGAGAATAGATTGTAATAGAATTTGAGGGTGCAAGAGCACAAGAATGAAAAACCGCAAAACATGTAGACAAGACAAAACATAGGACTCAGAGATATGAGCCCGACAGGTTACGGATATAAATTTACACAAGGTGCAGGATAGGATTAATGAGCAGAGTATATAACAAGTCTCTTTGTCCTTCTTTCTTCCTCATTTTCCCTTATTTTAGCCTGATCTTTATACTGTACCTATAAAAATGCACTATTTATATATCAGAAAGCACAAAATATTTTATACATATTCTAAATTGTTGTACTTGTAAATTTTAAACTCTCGTATAAAGAAATAGTAGTGGTAAAAAAGTAAAAATGGATTTAACCAATAATTTTTGCTAATTCTCCATATAACCAGGGGGGGGGGGGGTTACATATATATACAGGGCTTTTATATAAATGCCAGCATGATGCAGTATTATGCAGTGCATTACAAAACATTGTTATTTTATATGTGAGGTTGATAATGTGATTGTTTTGCATTTCTATTTGTGCTAAATTGAAATTAAGCTCATCCAGTATAACGAAAGGCAAAACTTTTGTTTTTTTATTTTAGCTAAAGTGAAGAGAGATTAGAACAGCTGTTAAAGTTGTATTACTATCTGTGCCACCTTTGGGGCGATTCAAATGCTCTAGTTGTTCTGTTTACTATAAATTTTGGGTCATTACCAAAAAAGTAACGGGGGGGTGGGGGATTTTACATTGGGCACACTAGTTCTGTTGACCCTGGTGACAACCAGGGATTCTCTCACTCCATGACACATAAGATATGACAGACTTACAGTGCATTCTATGAGCAATTTTGCATAGTAGATTCAAAGCTAAATGGTAAGCACTGGAAGTCAAAGTGTGGGTCAAACTCAGATGAAACATTAGTGTCTTTTTGATGTTAACATAGTTTGGAATGCTTGCCATTAACGTTTATCTGAGGCCAAATCATTTTATTTAGTTTTGCATAGGGTAGAGAAAGTTAAGATCGCCTATCAAGTTTTTATTGCCAACGATGCTAAAAGAGAGGGAAATGTAAAAATTAGAGATGTCACAAGAATAGAACCATAGACAATCGTGACAACTGTCTAAGGCTTTGTTTTCGCAGGCTTCAGCTTGTATAAGAGCAGTGTGTACAACAAGCTTTAAGAAAGCATTGGGATGTTGGTTTGTTTGGGATGATTTGAGCAGCTTTGTTGAAATCTTTAAGGCTACTTTCACACTGAGGCGCTTTACAGGTGCTATAACGCTAAAAATAGCGACTGCAAAGCACCTTGAAAGAGCCTGTCCTCTCCAATGTGAAAGCCCGAGTGCTTTCACACTGGAGCGGTGCACTGGCAGGATGTTAAAAAAAAAAAAAATGTCCTGCAAGCCGCATCTTTGCAGTGATGTAGGAGCGGTGTACACACTGCTCCTAAAGCGCCCTGCCCATTGAAATCAATGGGCAGCGCCACCGAACTGCTGGCAGTTCACCGCTGCAGAGGCACTTTGTGGGCGGTTTTAACCCTTTCAGCCACTAGCAGGGGTTAAAAGCACCCTGCTATCGGCCGAAAACCTCCTCTAAAACAGTGCTAAAGATAAAAATGGTGGTGGTAAAGCTAAAAATAGCAGTGCTTTACCTCCGATGCCTCCAAGGCCCCAATGTGAGAGTAGCCTAAAGCCGCATTCAGATTTGGTTGACTCGCATATTTTAAAATAAACCTTTACTTCACTTTTTCAAATAGTGCAAAGTCATTTGTTCCAGACCCATTGTTACAAAATCATTGCGCAACACTGGGGTAGTAGTACAATATATTGTGAGGTTACCATGGTCCATCATCCAATGGGTTAAACCATATTTTCTATTTTTAAAATTACTAAACTTTATGTACTAGCTTTTGGTACCATATGGTTAGTAGATTCCTCCATAGTGAAAGGGCAACAAGGTAGCTGGAAATATGGATGGGTATTTCTCCTACATGACCTGTCTAATTTATGGCTGAGGATGGAATGCACAAGTGAATTTGAGTCAAACTAGACTATGGCTAGTGAGCTCAATCAAAAAAGACCTTCTAAAGGAAGGAAAGAGATCATAACATAATATACAATTGCATCTCGTTATTTAAATAATACCTGAAGATTGTAAAAGTGTAAGAGTATTTGAGTTCACTATTGTAGCAGTTAAAGCATATTTCCACCCAAAAGTGGAACTTCCGCTCACTTGTTTCCTCCTCCCCTCCCTCCGGTTCCACAATTGGCACCTTTCGGGGGGCAGGGGGGACAGGATATCTGTCTTTGACAGGTATCCTGTTCCCACTATTGTGAGCCACAGATATATTGACGTCACGGCTCGGCTCCCTCCTGTTGGTAGGCAGTAGGAGAGAAGAGCAGAGCTTCGTGCATAAGAAGTAGGGTTCCCAGCGTGAAGCGATAAGGTTACACTGCCGGGTTTCCTTACTTGCAATGACAGCGGCAACACCCGACAGCTGATGGAACCATCAGCTGCGGTGCTGACATCGCTGTACTCCAGGACAGCTAAGTGTACTAATATAAAAGCCAGCAGCTGCAGTATGTGTAGCTGCTGGTTTTTACATTTCGCAGAGGTGGGCAGACCTCCACTTTAACTACAATTCCAGTCTTTCCAGAGTATTTCTCCTTTGGGATACCATTCTGCATACCACTTCTGAATTTGATAAAGTACACCTCATAAATTTTCTTCTGGTAAAGAAACGTTTTTTTGTGGTGAATTTTGGAAACTGTGTCAAATTTTTTTTCCATACACATGTCACTTGAGATCTTGATATCTACAATCTTACTGTCACTTAAAGTGGTTGTAAACCCCTTTTATGAAATATGACCTGGGCACATACATCTGTAGTGTTTACTTATCTTTCTCCAAAGCCCTAAGTCTCGTCTTTCTGCTGCTCCATACTGTTATCAGCATGATTACTTCTGACAAGTTCGACACAGGAGATAAAAACAGCTGGAAAATTCTGTCGGGCAGGGTGCTTAGAGAATGATAAGCAGAGAGCTAGTCTATTCAGAGGAGAGGGTTTACATCCAATTTTTGATACATACTACCAACAGACTTCCTCATTATTGAAAGGTTGTTTGAAGCCTCCCTTTATGAATGGCACCCCAGTGTTCACATACTATAAGAAAAAAGGAACCTGCACTATAGGACACCACATATTATGGATCCTATGGTGGGGCAAATTACCCCTTACAGCCTCCAGCCAACTTCAGTTTATTCATAGGAGTCAATGCAGCTGCAGTGTGTGTGAAGTAGGGAAACGACCTGGCTGGGATAGTTTCCTTGCAAACAATGTGTATATTGGGTAACATTATATAAAATTATGGTCAATCCTTCAAGATCAGAAAGAAGATCAGCCAAGTTCTAAATGATTGGGATTCATTTGATTGGCACTCGTCCTAAATATTCATAAACATTTGTTTTTGGGAGTTTTTTGCCATAAAAGTACGTTTAAGGTAGGTTTCCCTATTTTTTTTTTTTTTTACAGGAAAGAACGTTTCAGACGGTGTAGCAAATAGATGTACAGTACATTTGTCCATTGGTTACATTTAGAGAAATTGCTTTGTTCTAATTAACATCTAATTTGAAATTGATTCATAGAAAAAGCTAGATATGTCTACAGCTGATCTACAGTGTAATGTTTTCTGATAATACAACCATTAGCAGCTATTATCAATGTACCTTATATTTAGCCCATGGTGAAACTTATAAACAAAACAGCAAGAGACATGACACATTATAATTCTGAGTGTATAACCTATAATTATTTTAGAACGTTTTTAAAGCATTTTTCTATAATGTTTGGATATAGGTGGGAAAATTGTTTACGTTTCTGAGGCCACTTTTGGGAGGTAAACTCCGTGTGTGACTGCAGTGGTCATCTCCAGTCTGTCCTATTTACTGTGTACAATATTGTTTCCCAAGCTGAGCCTCTATCTGCAGACATTAATCACACATGTGACTGTTAGTGCGCACAATCAATCTAAGCTCTCAGTATGCCCCCTGTTTTTCATGACTACAATAGTGAGCTTGACGGGATACCGAGATCAACAATATCTCATCTTCACTCACTAACTTTATTTCATTTTGACTTGTCCCGTTCAATTTGTATGATGCTAAAATCACCATTTTCTCTCTGTGACCTTGGTTACACCACTCGAATCTTGAAGTGATAGTATACAAAGCAATACATCAAAAATCCGTTATGCAGCACAAAACGATATAGATTATGTTAAAACCATGGTGTGTAAATATATATATTTTTTTGCTGTGACTGTAGTTCAGTTGTTTATATTCAAAAACATGGTTTCGCTATTTTATTAATATCATAGACAATTGACTGCATGCAGATATACAATTTTAACAAAAATGTACAGACATAGCTTTTAGTGGGTCTGCATTAAATTAGGCAGTCACAATTTTGTGGCCCTGGAAAGGACCAAGATGATTATGCAGTGAGTGTGGTCTTTAAAGTGGGATATCACAGTATGGCTTTAGAATATTTTACCAATTCTTGTAGCGTAGGATGTTTTTATCGAAAAAAAAATTCTACCATATGTCAGTTATATACATTGCAAATATTTGTTATCGAACCTCATTGCAATTTTAATCATGGCACTCACTCTACTAGACTTCTGATTGGAAGGATCATCCAACTTCTCAGTCCCAGTGTTGTAAGATTAGAGAATATCTCCAGCCTCTCCCAAGCTGCATGCCCAAGTTTTATATCCAAAGATAAAAGGCTCACAGCAGTAAACTTTAACGGAGCAGCATATGACTAAAATGTTCTCTCAAGCTCTTTGCAGAAGATAGGGGAAAAAGTGAGCCGGTCATGTCTATAAGAAATTCAACAAGAAGAGAAAATACCCCCCCAGGACTTTAAAGGTGCCCACTAGAAATGGAAAGTTAAAACATTCAATGTTTTATTATTCACAATCCTAAAAAACAATGATTAAAAACAAGTTGAGGCCTGCTGGTGTATCCGTATTGTATCTGCATATTGTGAATACATGCATTTTACAGAATAGATGTACTGAATAAACACCCGGGGCATTTAAGTTCCTATTTCTTAAGGGGTGTAGCCAATAATTGCCTTCATAATATGTCTATAATAAAATATAATAATATGTACTTATGTTACAAGGACAAAAATCTAATTGTACCAATATATCCATGGTTTCAAGCACTCAGTCCAAGCCAAATGCACCAAAGCTAAACCAATGTTAAAACATTTTTTGGGTACTGTTTCCCACCAAAGAGAAGCCCCAATCCATGTATCAAGGTACCTGCCAACAGCGGCCACTAGAGCTGGAAAAAGCCCACCTGGAGGTAAATCCACAGTACATGTGTCTACAACAAACAGGTAAAAAACAGGTAAAAGCCCTTTATAGAGCAAATTCAATAAGCACACCCAATTCCTTGTTAGAGATTGGGTAATTGATAGCTTACTTGTCCACAGTGTAAATGGATGTATCTGTAAGATGAAAGATCACATTGGGATCATCACAAAACCCCCATCAAACCAGAAAATGCTGATGCTGTTTAAGAGCTCCGATCTCTGGATTCGTCCCTGCAGTGGGAGTTTAAAATGTGGGCATTGTAAACCGCCGAGTGCAATGGCACCGGCCAGACAGTCTGTAAGAAATAAGGAGTAAACTGTAAAAAATTTTCCCATTTGCCATTAAGTGAATTTTTTTTTTTTTACTAGACATTTTTTAAAATATGGCTAGATTATGTGTTTGAAATAGAATGTTAAAATCCAAATACTTGAACATTGTTTATGAATACCATTAAGTTCTTTCGGTCAGTTTAGCTCTTTTATATATCCAAAAAACTACATGGAGTATAAAACCTATATATGGTGGGATTTTTAAGGCAGTACTACAGATATAATTTAAAACCATCATTTTTATTGCAAAAATTAAATTTGTTAAATACAAACATTTTTAAAATGTACGCCAACCATACATTAACCTTTCCTCACATAACTGGGTTTGGTATTTAAAACAACACCAAACCCAGATATCTGGGGAAAGGTTAATGTATGGTTGGCGTACATTTTAAAAATGTTTGTCTTTTTTTAACAAATTTAATTTTGTAATAAAAATTCTGTTTTAAATGATATTTGTAGTACTGCTTTAAAAATCTCGCCATAGCTAGGGTTGTATACTCCATGTAGTTCTTCGGATACATTACATTTGGGATGTGGCAGTGCTGTGGATTATTTAAAGCTTCTCTTTATGAGCAAATAATTCCATGCACCAATAAGCACAATTGTAGCTTTCTTGTATAATGCCCGGAAAAACGCGCTTAAATATCTCCAGGAGACACAGACGCTGATATCACGTTGAGCTTTCCTCCCTAGGATGAGCAGCTACTTTTATTTATACTGTAAACATGAATAACAAAGAAAGGTGGTGGCTTCAGAATCAGCCAATCAGACACTTGTATTCTTTCAAAAGAACCAATCACACACATGTATATATTCAAATAGAATTTCAGTAGTGACGCGTTCAGATGATCATGTGCAGTCATGCGGCAAGCGTCTTGTGAGACACAAAGTGAACACTACTTACATGGCTCTGAACATGATTGTGTGCACATTCTCACTACTACCAATGACACGAACCATACTCTCTTATGGCTCAGTGGGCCTTAATTTTGTATGGTTATTCTATGGTTCCCATGTACGCAGATCTGCTTACTAGGAGCGTTCATGCAGTTGCCATGAGGTGGCCAGTCTCTTGGTGAGGCATGAATGAACAGATCTGCTGTGTCCACGGGAAGGTTTCCGCAGCCAATGGTCTTCCACTAACGTCTCTGTGTGAATATGCTCACATAAGCGTATTACAGCAAAACTGACACTGGGGGACATCTGACAACATACATTAATAAAAAATTTCCACAACAGGCAGCTTCAAGGCCTATAAATATACTAGTTATTCAGCTCTTTTATAGTCTGTAGTGGCTTGCAAACAGCTGCACTGATATACCGCCTTGTAAATTTGCTAATTTAATTACTTTAAGCTGAAGTTGTTGTTTTTTTTTTTTTTTTTTTTGGGATATAGCATCAAACACATTAGTAATGGTGTATATCCCATGCCCTGGAGACTGCTACTTTATATGAAAATCCTCCTGACTGATGGATTTTGCTCAGGGCAGACTTACTTCTGATGCTGCAGGGTTAACATTGTGTGGAAGATTTGTGTCCCTACCAGTACAGATAACTAGTATGTTTGGGGCTGTATAATTTCCCCACCCTAACAAATATGAAATCTAAGCTTAAAAAAACGGTTTCTTCAATTTTGCACACATGATTTTAATATTACACCACATGTGATGTACCCCCTGTCAAGTCTCACATCTGCAGAGTACTTAAAAAGTACACTTCAGATACATGAATAAGCTAATGCGTAAAAAAGAACGGCACATAAAACTCTCAAGATTCATAAAAATGACAACATTTAGATGTAAATGGTTTATGAGTGCAGAAAAAAATGGAACAGAAACCACATTCTGTGACTCTGTATGTCTGCCTGTTGTCTGTTTCTTGCAGACGTTTTACATATCCATACTGGATTTAGGAAGCTTTTTGGTTTAAGAAGTTGCTCAATCTAAGGGAAGCTTTTGTTTTTATTTCACAGTTATCCCATCTTGCACATTTGTAATGCAGGAGATTGAAACCGTGTAGCTGGCTTCTTCTGTTAGAACAGGACGGTGCAATGATTTTATTGCATTTAATTTACCTGATGACACTTATGCTTCCAGGTCAAATGCTTCATTTCTAATTAATGACCGATGATGGGTGAACTGATCACCAGTAAATATCTTACAGCTTGTTTGGTGAATTTCTTCTCATTATTTAGTTATTATAGGCAGTTGTGGTGTTTGATGTCAGTTGTATTAGAACTTTCAGGCTCGGTTCACACTAGTGCACTGTCCGACATCTGATGTGATTTGCACCGCATGGCAGTGCAAATTGCATGTGTTGTCTGTGTGATGCACACTCAGTCATACAGATAGTATGGTTGAATTTGCATTGCATTCGAACCAAACTCGCACAGGACCCTTTTTTGGTATGCAACAGAATCAGATCGCAAGGGTGTTCGTACCCATGCAATCTGATTCCTGTCTGAATTGACAGTTCACACTGCGAAATGTTAACTGGTTTGTGGGTGTCATTAACTTTCTATTGACGCACCGAGCAGTTTGCATATGGCAGTGTGAACTGCCTGCGAGTCAGGTGCGATGCGGAAACCTGCAGTAGATTTGCACTGCAGCTCCTGGCTGGTGCAGCTAGACTGTGGAACAAAAAATAGCAGACCACATTTTGTAAAGTTGATATAAAGGCTAAATGTTTTTAACCTTAATGCATTCTCTGTATTAAGGTAAAAAAATCTTTTACATGCAGCTCCCCACCCCCTCCTAAATATTTACCCCAGTCCTCTCTAGATTCAGTGCTATACCTGAGAGCAGTGGTGGACTCGGTGAGAGCGTCGGGAGCCATTGCTGCTGTCAATCAAATCCAGTGGCGGTGCTAAGTCGTACTGTGTGTGTCAGAAGACACACATAGTATGGCTCAGGATCAAGCCCACACAAGTATCCCCATAGTAAGCGGCTTGCTGTGGGGGCACACGGAAGGCAGGAGGAGCAAGGAGCACCTGTGGAGAACCACAGAAGAGAATTGGTGCTGTAGGTAAGTAAAATATGTTTGTTATTTTAAAAGAAAAAAACATTTATAATCGCTTTAAAGTTCCTAAGCTGTGCAGATTTGAAGCCATGTCCATTTTCTCTGATATACTATGGCTGGTGCAGAAATATTTGTCTCTATCCCACAGGTGGGAACCATGTTGGTTCTGATATTTGCCAAATAATTGATGTCTTCTGAGAGCCACAAACCTAATTTCAGGCAACAGGACAGTGCTTTGTTCAAATCCCTAGAACAGGGATTTATCAATATTGGTCAACTTAATTTAACTTGGCAAATATTTACAGAAAACTAGTTGTAAGCCCGAGCAATTAAGACCAATCAGAATGCATAAGCAGATGGTACTGTAATGCCTCATACACACGAACGGAATTTCTGTCAGAAAATCTTGGATGATTTTTCCAGTGGCATTCCACTCAAGCTTGGCTTGCATTCACACGGTCACACAAAAGCTCTTTGAACTTTCGACCGTCAAGATCACGGTGACGTACAATACTATGATGAGCCGAGAAAATGAAGTTCAATGCTTCAGAGCATGCTTCGAATTATTTCCTAACATTCATAAGAATTTTGTGCGTCGGAATTGGTACAGATGATCGGAATTTCCGATATGAACTTTTTCCGACTGAAAAATATTTTGCTGGCGGGAATTCCACCAGCAAAAGTCCAGTGGAGCAATACACAGGGTTGGAATTTCAAACCAAAAGCTCACATCCGACTTTTTCTGGGGGAATTTCCTATCGTGTGTGCGGGGCATTAGGCTCAGATCACACCTTTGTGCTACCAGAACACTCGAGTATGTAGAAATGCACATGTTGCACATTGATATGCTCCAGTGCAATCTCTGTTGTGGTTTGCTGCATTTCACAGAATACCACGTGTCTTTTTAGGTGTGTTTTTGTGTTGGAATGGGCTGCCCTAACACAACACATGACAACACGCATCATTGCATTTTGTGTTAATGCCTGGCAAAAGTGTGAACCCAGGGAAACATAATATAATACAGCTCTATGATTATTAATGTGATGGTTGCGTTAGGGCAAGTACATTTTCTCCAAGTGCAAAAAAAATACCTGCTGACCTTGCCAGAATTCCAGTTGTCTTTTAACTTCCTGTGCACTGGATTGAAATCCCAAACAATGTTATCAGTTTTTCCACTACATTGTGTGCACAATTATTAGGCATGTTGTATTTTTGAGGATTTGTTTCATTATTGAACAACTACAGTGCTCTGTCTATCGAAAATATTAATAAACCTTAAAACTTAATATTTAAGAAAAGTAAAAGAGTTTTTTTCTTTCTTAGGAGACTATTTATCTGTGCACAATTATTGGGCAACTTTTAGAGCCGGTTCACACAGCGGGCGATGCGAGGCGACACGACTCGCCTCGCCTCGCTCTCGCAAGTCGCCCCCGTTCTGTACAATGGAACCGTTCTGAGAGGAGCGACTCGAGTCGCTCCGACTCAGAAAAAAGGTTCCTGTACTACTTTTGGGCGACCTCGGGGCGACTTGCATTGACTTCTATACAGAAGTCATCTGCAAGTTGCCGCTGAGGTCGCGGCGAGGCAAGTCGGAGTCGCCTCGCCTCGCCTGCAGTGTGAACCGGCCCTTAGTGTGCAGAATTACTATGCAACTAAATGAAAAACAAAAATGTTCCCATCTCACTTGTTTATTTTCAACTATTTAAGTGAGAACAATAAACAAACAACTCAAAATTGTAAATACATTTTCAAATAAACATTTCTGACATTTCAAAAAAGAATCAATGCCACCATGGAGTCTGTCAGTTTCTTGATCATCAACTTTTTGTGGTGCAGCAACCACAGCCTCCCAGACACCGACTGTTTGTATGCTCCATCGGACAATTGTTGTCAGATTTTCTGCAGACAAATGTTGGATGGCAGGTTTAAAAATTTGTCGCAGACAAATGTCTGTTCTCGGATTTTCAGGGAGAGCGTGTACACAAGTCTGTCTAACAAAAGTCCAAAGTGCAAACGCGCATGCTCGGAAGCAAGGACGAGCCAGCGTTGGTCAGTGTTTTAAATTAGCATTTCTAAAGGAGAATTAACATTCGTGAAGTGACAAACTATGAAATCTCAAAATGCAGTGCCCATTTTTCTCTTCTTCAATGGGATAATAATGAAGCTGCTTTTCTGGTGATACTGATGGAGTTATGGCAAACGAATTTTGAAAGGCGTTTTTTTTTTCTAGTGATATCAAGAATATTATTATGCTTGTTGTTTTTTTTTTTTTTTTGTTTTTTTTTGGTGCAAGTTACCACAACACCATTATCCCATAATTTTTTAAGATCAAAGCTACAACTATGTTGGTGTCCCTTTTGTTAATTTTACATTGTATTTTTTAAAATGTAACTGTCTACTCCCAAACTGTCATTTGAAGTAAAACACACAGCCAAGTATTATTCTCCACAATTTTTTTTATTGTGCATTAACCACTTCCCGACCAGCGCACGACAATGTACATTGGCAGAATGGCACGGGCAGGCAAACTGGCGTACAGGTACGTCCATTTGAAATTGCCGCCCCTGCCATCGCATGCACGCGCCGGTCGGGACCCCCGTGAGTCCGGTCGCGGGTCCCGCAGACTCGATCGCCGCGTGGATACCCGCGATCGTCTAACGGGGAGGCTGGACAGGGAGATGCGAAAGTAAACGGCAACTGTGATTGGAGCAGAGATCAGTGTTCACAACACACAGCCACACCCCCCACAGTTAGTTACACGACCCTAGGACACACTTAACCCCTACACTGCCACCCCCTGGTTAACCCCTTCACTGCCAGTGTTATTTACACAGGAATCAGTGCATTTGTATAGCACTGATTGCTGTATAAAGGACAATGGTCCCAAAAATGTGTCAAAAAAGTCCGATGTGTCCGCCATAATGTTGCAGTCACAATAAAAATTGCTGATCGCCACCATTACTAGTAAAAAAAAAAAAAAAAAAAAAATGGTAATAAAAATGCTATAACACTATCCCTATTTGCGTAAACCAATCAATCGCTTATTGCTTTTTTTTTAACCAAAATATGTAAAAATACGTATCGGCCTAAACTGAGGAAAAAAAAATGATATATTTTTGGAGGATATTTATTATAGCAAAAAGTAAAAAATAATGTTTTTTTTTTTCAAAACTGTTGCTCTTTTTTTGTTTATAGCGCAAAAAATAAAAACCGCAGGGGTGATCAAATACCACCAAAAGAAAGCCCTATTTGTGGGGGGGGGAAAGGACGTCAATTTTGTTTGGGAGCCATGTCACATGACCGCACAATTGTCAGTTAAAGGGACACAGTGCCAAATCACAAAAAGTGGTCTGGTCTTAAGCCAGCAAAATGGTCCGGTCTGAAAGTGGTTAAAAAAGAAAACCAACAAAATTAGACATGCTATCTGCCAATAGAACTTAACCAAAAAGTGCATTCTATGCATCCAAAAATATAGAAAATATACCAAATCAAATCAATATTCAACCAAAAAATACACGTGTCCTACTTCTTAATATAGGGGGTCAACGATGCCAAGAGTTGGTGAAAGCAGGGATCCGTTATCCGGAGGTAATTCCGAAAAAAATCCGGATTATTCTCTTGGATCTCCCGCAGCAAAGGCATATGACATAACTGGTCACGATTAATAAAAAAAAAATGTTCCAAGAAATCCTCTTCCTCTTGTTCCTGGACTGGACTTGGGTCAAAGCAATAACTCCAAGACCAATAATAAATAACATATATTTCCCTAAAAAAATTTTTAGAACAGAATTGGACTCTGATTTTGTCCTGGAGGAGTATGAAAAAAAAAATATTTGTACAAAAGTAAACAGGTTTTTATTAAACTAAAAGACAAAGTTTAAAATACATTACAGTCTTTAGTGATTCAAATTTTGAAATCGGGGATGTGCTGGTTCCCATCAGGTTTATACAAAGAGTGGCCTACGCCAAAGTGAAACCACTTTGTCAGGGCCTTGAGAATAGCACAGATGAAAACGTCATATAAATTCTACAAAGAAAACATTAATATATCATACATCATATGATTTATATAATATATATATATATATATATATATATATATATATATATAATACATAATCATGCAAATGGCATAGAGGTGTTGACTAATGGTCTATACATACATTTATGACAAATAAATAAATAAATATATATATATATATATATATATATATATATATATATTACAGCAAATGTTGATAAACTAAATATGCTGCAACAAAAAACAACAAAAAAAAAACAGCAGTCATATTAACTGTATATATACCATAGTGTGCAGTCATATTTTTTTCCTTGTGTGTCCTAAATGTGTAAAAACCACAAGTAAATGGAATTAACTCTCAGCTTACCGGAAAGGACTGGTAATGGAAAAACGTCGGCTCAGTGGGACAAGTGAGGCCTGGGTGCCCGTGGGAATCTCTCCCCACCTAAACGAACAAAGATGGAGGAGCCCCTATATATGCAGATGGTTGATAAAGAGTAATGAATACAATGACAAAGGGAAAAAAAAGGGGTGGGGGGTATAATCCTCAAAACAACAAAATGTATATTACAAATAGCTTGCCAGGTAAATGTATTGAAATGGAAACAGACTTATTTAAAGAGTTAAAGCTCCATTGCTCACCCCACCCCTACACAATAATAAATAACATTATTGCCTCCAAATAAGGTTGACGAACGGCCGTTCAGAAATGAACTGAAAAGCCCTGAATGAAAAGCACAAATCAACACTTGCCAAACTTCTACAAACATGAAATTAGCAAAAGGAGCCCAAAGGATGGTGCTAAAGATCTGAAAAACCACGTAGTACGCCGTTGCATTCGTGTTTGTTGGCCGACAATTCCTTGGCGTTTGTATGCAAGACAAAATTCAGGCACACGCCCTCGGACAAAAGGTCAGAGGTTTTGTCTGCGGAAAATCCAATCGTGGTGAGGCTTTAGAGTAAAAAAAAAAACGAATCATCATGATTTAGTAGAACTGAAAGCAAAACCTAATATATATATATATTGGATATAGCAAGGGAGGGGTATAACCCCTACGGAGACAAACACACAGCAATAAAAACCTGAAAGGTGTTCTTATTCCTCTCTTTTCTTTGCAAAACAAAATAAAAGTTTTGCCTTTAGATATACTTTAAGGAAACTGTACTAGTTTCTTGGCATAACATTGGGTAATGGCAACTCGAAGTGCTGGAAATCATCTTCATAGCAGCCTCAGTGCTGGATTATCATCCTCCGCTGTGTAAGGTAACTGCCTTCATAACATTTTACAAGAAATCTTTTTTTCTTGTTTCAACTGGTGACGTTTTTAAAGATACTGACTCCAGGGCTGTTATTACCTAGCGAGTTATCGGTCTGAACAAGCATGCAGCCATTGAAGTCTGCCCATTCTAAATTTCTCTTGAAGGCTCATGAAGGTTCTGATCAGGATTACTGCAAAGAGACTAAAATCACGGCATCCACTGTATTTCTGTCTTCACTTTATACCTTTAATGAAAAAGTGTTTATTGACTTATTATAAGAACAGATAATGAATGTGAACCTAGAAAACAATGGTTCTTCCTACGCTCATAGCAAAGTCTGGGTCATGTTAAAAGGAAGTTGGCACAATGCTGAAAGGCTCTTTGCAGACTGGGAACATTTTATAGATGTGGAGCTGCATTGTCAGTCTATCATAATGTTTAATGACTGACATGCGATCAATAGCTAGGTCAAATTACATCATTTCTCAGAACACCTTGTAAAAAAAAAAGGGTGATGTTGAAATTAAATAGGGAACAGATTTATTTTTTTCTTTCAGGAGAATAGTAACATATTCAAAGTGATATCACATCCAAATTAAAAAAGAAAATATTTATAGGCATTGGATGCACACGTTGAGGCACTTCTGTGTCATATTTTACATGTTGTATTTCCCGCTGATGTTTTTTATTAAAGTAGTTTCACTAAGCTATAGTGCTGGTGATCGACGCAAGTGCCAACTGTAAAGTGAAACTTGTATACCTTTGGCTTGTGCTTATGTTCTGTTCTGTATTCTAAAACAATTGTTTTCTAGGTGTTGCATCTTTCTGCAGCGCACTGCATATTACTGCACTGCAATGCACCACACTGCTGTCTGGAGAAATGAATGAAGTGCTACTGTGTGACACTTCTTCATATAAAATTAAACAGTAGGATGCACTAAAGCTCAGAGTCGCATATGATCTGAATAAGAATGTGGTGCGATTTGCTATCTGCATTGCACTGCGCAAGTGTGAACCTGGGATTAATATCACTTTAAAGTGTTACTCTGCAGGCCAGTCAAGTTCCTCCACCCCAAACTCGCTCATCCATGTCTTTATGGACCTTGCTTTGTGCACTGGTCCAAATCATTTGGTGGGGGATTATGGCGTGGGGTTGTTTTTCAGGGGTTGGGCTTGGCACCTTAGTTCCAGTAAAGGGATCTCTTAAGGTGTCAGCATACCAAGACATTTTGGACAATTTCATGCTCCCAACTTTGTGGGAACAGTTTGGGGATGGCCCCTTCCTGTTCCAAAATGACTGCGCACTAGTGCACAAAGCAAGGTCCATAAAGACATGGATGAGCGAGTTTGGGGTGGAGCAACTTGAGAGGCCTGCACAGAGTCCCGAACTCAACCTGATAGAACACCTTTGGGATGAATTAGCGTGGACACTGCGAGCCAGGCCTTCTGGTCCACATCAGTGTCTGACCTCACAAATGTGCTTCTGAAAGAATGGTCAAACATTCCCATAGACACACTTCTAAACTTTGTGGACATCCTTCCCAGAAGATTTAAAGCTGTTATAGCTGCAAAGGGTGGGCCAACTCAACATTGAACTCTTCAGACCAAGACTGGGATGACATTAAAGTTAATGTGCGTGTAAAGGCAGGTGTCCCAATAATTTTTACAATATAGTGTATGTGCTAAGGTTTACATGCAGACAACGCAAATGTACTCTATTCAATAGAGTACAAGAGCCACCTGCGTCCTAACAAAAAGATGCTAGGGGTCCTTCTCTTATAGCCCCCCTGTGTCTTAGAAATAGCAGGACACCAGGCAGCAGAAGCCACCTACATCATAGCAACAGGGGATGCAGGGCAGCTTCTTTGAGGCGCCACCTGCGTCCTTGCCTCAGGCCCATTTATGCTGAACGCATTTAAACATTCCGTAAGCGATACATACGTGCCAAGAACAAAGCAATTTTTACGCAAGATCTTTTTGCCAGTAAGATCCTGCCTGAATGAATGAATAATTTCTATAGCGCTACAATGCAAACTGAATCACCTCAAGGCGCTGTACTCGTGCTTTGTTGTCACGCTTCTTAGAAGAGGTAGGTCTTGAGTTTTTTCCTGAAGACCTGATGGTTTTCTTCCATGTGGATGTAGGTCGGTAGATCGTTCCAGAGCCGTGGTCCTTGGACAGTGAATCTCCGTTCCCCCTTTGATTTGTACCGGGATTTGGGAATGAGGAGGAGGTTTTGGTTAGATGACGCACATCAAATCCTTATCCTCACAATGTTAGGCCACTTGCTGGTCAGTTCAAATTAAATGAAGTTTGAGAAATTATTTTATTTAGAAATATTTACTTGTTAATATGATGACTGAGATGCAGTGTTTTTGTCAGTGCATGCTACTTAGTGGATGTCCGTTAATTTTCAAATGGATGTCCCCTCTCGATTAGGCCACTGTACATGGTGCGCTGTGTATGTATTAATTGTTACATGACTGCCGTCTGCTACATTGTAATACACTGCAGAAAATGGCAATGAAATGGAAATGATAATGGGCAGGATCCTTAATGTCCAACATCTGTTTCTGAAATCCTTGTAATTAAGGAGAGTGTGACAGTAAAAATTTGCATGCACATTCTTTTTAATCAGAGAGCTTTAATAGTAGCCAGCTGAAGACTTTGTCACACACATACAAAAGATAAAATACACAATTGCAAGGTGCTCAGATAATGAACGCCTGGCTTTCATCACTTCCTCATTTTACTTGTCAGCTTTTGACAAAAGCTTTTGTCGTTTCTTTGTGGTAATCATTCATTGCTAAGTTTTCATACTTTGACAAGAGACCAGGCTTTATCTTCCAATCCACTGAAAGAATTTGATAATGAATTACATATTGAAAGAGTCCCCAAGCCAACCACCTTTTCTTTCTTTTTTTTTTTTATTGAAAGACGTCTTCCAAAGAGGTCAGCACTTTAAACAGTGCTATAAAGCCGCATTTCATTAAAATTCACTGCTGGGAATAGATGAAATTGTTCTTTAACACAGAAAGCTTTTATGACATGAGTAGTTTGTAAAATGCACATGTATGAGGTTATGGGAGTGATGAGCTAATTCCATGGAAACTACAAGACACAATCTTTCAGCATGTTTCACAAATGACAGATGCTCAAATACTAGGTTCCTACAGCTCTCTAGGGACATCAGCGCATCAGAATTTTGAAGGAGTAATCTTAATTATAACTAGCAAGTAATAGTGCTTTCTTGTATCCGCACAATATAGGAGTACCTATTGCTTGGTAATATCACCATTCATATACTGTTGGTGTAATGTACAAACAACATTACAAAAAGAAACAGAGTGAATAGGTCTTAAAGTATATTTAAACCTTCACCTTTTAAAACAATTTAATCAGTTTAAAATAGAAAGGAATGGCAACACAATTATTTATACATACATAAGGAGAAACAACAACACACTGATCTTCCCAGTGAATTAATGTGCAGAGGGGGGCATGTCTGATCATTGAAGGAGAACATGCTGAGTTCCCAGCACAGCCACAAAACTGACCACACTGTGTTCGCATGCCTAGTGAGGACAGTTTTTATTAGGAAAGTAGAGGGACCATCAGGGACACCAGGGATGTCACACAAAGGACGCAATGCAGAGAGAACAGGATACTTTGTACAGCAGGCACGTATTTGGAACATGAAATGTTGGGTTTACATATTCTTTAAAGCCTAAGTTCTGGAGCAGGGGGGCAAACACCTTGTGGCTTCACAGCCGGTTTCCTACTGTACATGCAAAAAGGCCACTGCGATTTGTGAATGGGTCGGCTTCAAGGGATGGAGGAGAGGCTTTACTTCTGGCTTAGTTCATGGTGGCCAAAAGTGGGAGTGGGTACCTGTCGAAACCAGGTACCCGCTTCGCCTTTCCCCTCAAAAGGTGCCAAATGTACCAGCGGGGGGGGGGGGGCAGACAAGCAGACCTTTTCCTTGTGGGTGGAGCCCACTTTAAAATGGAGCTTAATATATATTATGTCTCTCCTTCAATGCAACATTCTTACCTGCCTGTTTGCATACTTCTGTAGAATGTGTACTCATCCCTAACCAAAAAGAAACCATGTAGAATAGCTTATGGATGTCACATTGCTAGAGGGGAAGTAATATAAGTGCTTTAATGTGCAGGAATGGCCAAGTCCCAGACCAGATATCAGTCCATTAGAGAATTTGTGACTGGCCTTGAAAAAGTATATACAGAAGCTGATTGATAGAGATCTATCCATACAGCCCTAAACTATAATATCTACCAGGAAAGCATCTTCTAAATGCTGACTTAAATCAGGGTACTGTATATGTTTGCAGTGAGTTATTTGGTGATCTTTAATTTTAAGTGAATTGTTACCTTACGTGAGGTTGCTTAGATCTGTTTTCACCTTGACATTAAATATAAACTCTAGGAATTCAGCCACTTTTTAAAATGTGCAGGATTACTATGGTTAAGTTCAACAAGGTACATGCCATCTTGTGGACTTTTCTCTTGGAGTTTACAGTTAACATTTTTGCTGAACCCTGGGAGTATAGTTATCTGCATACTCCCAGCAATCCAATGCTAAAGTTTTGGTTTCATCTCCTGCAGTTTCAGAGTCATATGCAGCCACTCTGCCTGTCCCTCACTTCCTCCTGCCAATTGACAGAGCGCTATTATGTGAACTGATTAACAACATACATGTAAATGGCCAGCGGACAGGAGGGGTGGGTAGAGCAGTTGTTGTGTAAGAAAGCATCATCTCTTCTTCAGAGCTCCGGGAGTATATTGTTAGTTGTACCTCCAGTGCTCAGTAAAAATGTAATTTTGAGAATAAAAGTGATAAGTCTATAAGGTAGCATGCACCTTGTTGGACTTTACCCATAGTGAGCCAGCATGTTTTAGAAAGTGGTTGAATTCTTAGAGTTCCCTTTTAAAAAGCATAAATTTGTTCACTGTACAAAAATGTATTTCACAGACGAGAGAGAGCAAAACTTTATACAAATTTAACTTTTCCACAAACGTGGGGATTAGCCCTGATCTTTGTAGTTTTTGGTGGTTCCCAGTTGGTCCTTGAATGTAAGTCAGTGTGGGGAAAAATGCAGGAGCTGCTTTTGTGTCTTGAATATCCGATCTTCAATACCTACATACTCATATGAACTGAATTAAGTAGCTAGTCGGTTTAATCTGAAAATATCTACTCGTTCCCAATCTCCATGCTTGTTTGTTACCAACTAGGTAGTAAAGATAGAACCAGGATGACTTTGGGTCTGCAGTATAACCCCTTCATGAGCAGGGTCAAAACACCCAAGCCCAATTTTCAACTTTGACATGTATAACTGTAATTAGAAGTGCAACTACTTAGTTTATCCAGGTGGTTAATACCTTGTTTATTTTACCTTGTTCTCTGCAAGTAAAATCAGTTTTTTCTTTTCAATGGTATTTGTTTTTCACAGATCAAAAATACAAGATACATTCTGATAACACTGAAAATAGAAACCTATCTTGGCCAACATGGCCTACGAGGCATTAGGAAAATATAATGCAAACACAAGTATCACAAAAGTTAGTGTATCATGGGTGATTAAGAAACTACATCCAACTTTGACTGAACTCAACCCAAATATGGTTAGGCATTATTGAGAAAATTATAACTTGGAATTATAACTGTTTAGGAATATATTGCCTTACTTTTGGCTTCATTAAAATGAATAGGAGGGCCCCCTACCATGTGGCCTATTTCCACTTACTCATCTCTCATACAAGATTCTAGGGGAGAAAACTTACAAAGGAAAGGAAGGAAGAAGAAAGAGAGGGGGGGTAGTGCACCCCTGTTGTTATCTACTTAGCTATACTAATGGCTCATAAAACTTCAGACAGATATTTTAACCATGGTTCCCAGATAAAAGACTGTTTGTTTATCCAGTAATATCGCTGAGAGGGTGAAATCAGTTTTTATGCACGTATGGTGTGAACGAGCCCTATGGGACTTTTCACACCACTGCTCTGTGAGTGTGGAGCATTTTGAAAAGTCCTGCATGCTTAATCTTTGGTGCGGTGTTGAAAACCACACCAAAAACACAGCTTCTCATTGAAATGAATTGAAATATCGGTAAAATTGCAGTTAAAAATGCACCACAATTTGCATTTTTGGTAAGTTTTTGAGTTGCATGTCCATTTTTCACAGGTGTGGGCAACCCAAAAAGCTACCAGAAACATCTATGGAAACACAGCAAAATCGTGGTAAAAACGCATGTGTTTTTACAGTGATTTTGCTACAGAGCAGTGTGAAAGGGCCCATTGGGAAAACCTCCTAAATTTGGTGACAAAAAGAAATAAAACTAAAATAAAAGTTAAAGAATGCATAAACTTCACTTTAAAAAAAAATAAAAACTGCAGGCAGGTAGGTCTTATGGCAAGAGTCTCTATGGGGTCTTTTAAATATTTGCTGTTTTTTTTTTTTTGTAATATGATTATCTCTTATGATTATCAGCTTCATCTATTGGCCACAATGCACTATTTTTCCTAAAACATCTCAATCAAGAAAAACTATTGTGGCCACTAGATGGTCACAGGATATAATCATATTACAGACGACAATATGGCATACAGTTGTGGTGTCCAGGTGAAATCTGCCATGATACCTATTCTCTTGTCTGCCATACATGCAGACCTCACTGTACAATCACAACATGTCTGGAGTATGCATTGGGTGCTGGGATGAAGCAACTCCTGTGCTCATGTGCTGAAGTTATGGCATCCTTGGCTGGCCAATAGAGATGTTTGAGGACTCCAAGCAAGGAAGAAGAGCAGGAGAAGATGACCGCAGGGTCTTTGGATCATTGGAGGAGGACACTTTGGAATGTGAGTTTTCGATAATCCAAATATGCTGTGGACCACTGTTAAATAAATATAGGTTAGTATAAACTCTTCCCAACACTCTTCAAATTTAGAAAAAAAATAATAGTCCTGGAGTGATGAGGAGCCTCACTGACCATGAAAAGACTTAAGATGGAAGATCCAGTCCTGACTTGTACAGAAAAGGTTGAGATTTGCATGCAATTTTGCTACCTATATATTTCTGGTCTAATGAGTTGATCTTATACATTCAATTTTTTTCACAAAAGGTAACCTTTAACTATGCAATTTATCAAAACATATGCAGCTTTTTAATTGCCCAGGATTACAACAGATTCCCTTTGAGAAATACAATTGTGACACTGCCCTGTACCACGCCTGGAAAGACTGAGTGAGGAACAGTATGGATTGTAAAAACAAAGGGAGGAGTGTAACACACTACTTGTTTAAATTGCACATAAATCTGATAGAAAATGAACTGCTTTATTGCTCACTGACTTGTTCTTTAGGTGATTGAGGCATTTAGGAGAACAGGCAGAAAAATGATAGGTTGCGCTCACATTGGTAGAAGTTTAACAAATGCTCAGCCATTCTACCTCCATCATCCCTGTCATTGCTGAGAGGTTCAGTGTATTATATCGATGCCTCAGCTCACATTTATTGCCGGATTCTTTTCAGATTCAATCCATCTGCAATGGGCCACTAAACATTTCAATTTACAACCTGTAGAGCTGGGCTGAAGCTTTTCAGCAGAAATAGGAGAAATGGAGGTAATATATGAATGTGCGTGCGTGCGGGTATGCATGCATGTATATGAATTTTGTACCTTTAACATACGTCTCAGGGCTTACAGAGGAAAATCATATCAGCCTCTGCCCAATGGAACTTAGTTTACTGTTCTAGCAATGCATACAGTCTAGGGTTAATTGGTAAGAAGTATTTCAGCTTATTACACCCTGAAAGGACATCCAATCTTATAATAGTAATAATAAATAGAATTTAATTTATAGATTCCATGCAGAAATGACAGAGGGCCACACTGACACTTCTGTGAACACCGTTGTGCTTTGTGAAATATTGTAAGGAAAAATTACGGAACCCTAGATCAGTGCTGTCACAAGTGGTTGTAAAGCCTTTCATATTACCCAGTGTTTTACTTTTTTATCCACAGTCTTCTCTTTTCTACATCCCTTCAAATTGCTGAAAATTCTTCTGCATCTGTCAGCAGCACAGAGAAGGGGGGAGGGAACTGCAGTTAAGTTCTTGTATTTTGTGTTGCGTTGATTGGAGGAAAAGGATACACTCCCCTTCACACATGGCACAGGAACCGAGGAAGGATAAAGATATGTGTCCTGAATGGACAAACTGGTTTCTTAAAGCCCTCCCCCTTCGCAAATGTATCTTGTGTATCGGAAAAACTTCTCAGAAGGGAGACATGCTGATAACAGAGGAAGGAAGTACCAGAGAGAAATGACACATAAAGCTTTGGGGAGAGACAAGTAAACACCACATACAGTATGTGCTTAGTTAAGATTTCATGACTGAGGTTTACAACCACTTAAACTCAGTCTACATTTGATTATCTTGAATCAACACGTATGTTTCTGGACAAGAAAAAAATGTTCCTTATTAATGTTGGACAAACTGCTCGGGCCCAGCAAAAGTTTGACCCCAACATCGCTCGGTGAGGTGTTCGCTAAACACCCGCATTTTCTATGCGTTCGGCTAGATGCTCCTCTGTCGAGCGCACAGTCAATATGATAAGGAGTGGGGCCGGAAAACTGGCAGCTATGTCCTTAACCACTTCCGGATCGGCTCACGCCAATATACATCAGCATTTAAAGAGGGTTATCGTTGTTATGACAGCAGCTAGCTGCCATAACCCCAGTATCCTTTTCAGTGAGCGGTCCGGTTTCTGATAAAAGTGGTCTCTGTGGTGGATTCACCGCAAGATCACTTTTATCAGCGGCCCTCCTGCCGCTTTTTGGTGCCCTCAGCTGCTTACCGGAGCCATTGGTATTGGCGGAGGTGATCGGGTTCTTCTCCCTGTAAGGTATGGAGACAAGTGATGGGAAGATGGCCCCCACCCGTCTCCATACCATTGCAGGATGGAAGCAACGTCAAAACGTCACTTCCGCTCATAGCTCTTAAAGGGACTTTTTTTTTTTTTTTTTTATGAAAATCTTTTTTTTTTTTTTAATGAAAATCTTTTTTTTTTTTTCATTGCATTTTAGTGTAAATATGAGATCTCAGTCTTTTTGACCCAAGATCTCATATTTAAGAGGTCCTGTCATGCTTTTTTTTTTCTATTAAAAGGGATATTTACATTTTCCTTGTAATAGGTATAAAAGTGACACAATTTTTTTTTTTAAAGAAATTAAATGCGCCCGCCCCGCCGAGCTCACATGCAGAAGCGAATGCACACGTGAGCACACGTGAGCAGCGCCCGCATATGAAAGCCGTGTTCAAACCACAGGTATCGCTGCAATTGGTAGAGCGAGGAAAAAAAAATTCTAGTCCTAGACCTCCTGTGTAACGGAATGTAAAACATGCAACCTGTAGATTTTTTTAAATGTCTCCTATGGAGATTTTTAAGGGTAAAAGTTTGTCGTCATTCTACAAGCGGGCACAATTTTGAAGCTTGACATGTTGGGTATCAATTTACTCTGCGTAACAAAAAAAAATTGGACTATTGGCATGTCCACACGACCGACTTTTCGACAGCAAAGGTCTGCCGGACAATTTGATCGTGTGTGGGCTTCATCAGACCTTTGCTGTCAAAATCTGACGGACGTTGGATTTAGAACATGTTTCAAATCATTGCGACGGACTCGAGTCCGAAGAATCCATTCAACTGTGTGCTAGTCCAAATGACGAAAACAGAAGCTAGGACAGCTATTGGCTACTGGCTATGACCTAACTTATTCTAGTCCGGTCATACGTCAATACGGGCGAATCCGTCGAACTTTGGTGTGATTGGGTGTGGCCAAGTCCGTTTGTTCAGAAAGTCCGTCAGAACTCTGCTGAAAAGTCAGTCGGCAAGACCTTCGGACCTAGTTGCCAGAAAGTCTGATCGTGTGTACACGGCATAACTTTACTGTTGTCTTCTTTTTTTTTTATTCAAAAAAGTGTATTTTTTCCCCAAAAAATGCGCTTATAAGACCGCTGCACAAATACCGTGTGACAGAAAGTATTGCAATGACGCCATGTTATTCTCTAGGGCAGTGATGGCGAACCTTGGCACTCCAGATGTTTTGAAACTACATTTCCCATGATGCTCCACTACACTTCAGCGTGCAAGAGCATCATGGGAAATGTAGTTCTAAAACATCTGGGGTGCCAAGGTTCGCCATCACTGCTCTAGGGTGTTAGAAGAAATATATATATAATGTTTGGGAGTTCTAAGTAATTTTAGAACCCCCCTCAGTTCATATCAGACCCAAAGGGCCATGCTGGGAGGATTTGCCACCCACTCTGTTTGTCCTGGCGACCTTTGTTTTCCATACTCAAAGTGAGTAAGAATACAAATTTTTGCGTTACAGCTGGAACAGGAATCTATCAGGAGACATGTTTGAATAGCGAAGTCTATTGCAGTGACAACTTCCTTAGAGTATTTCCCTTCACTTTGCAGAGCTTTCTTTTTATTTCCTATTGTGCTTATGGGTCAGTAAGTGGAGGAAACTCTCTTCAATGGATTACAGGTAACATAATAAGATAAAAAAATTCATGAAGTGAACAGGTGAGAGGGCTCCCCATGCTCACAGCAGTGCACTGGAGCTTTGTTATTTGTACACAACATTTAGACAAATTGCTGTTTAGAAAACTAGCCAAGGCTGATAGATTCACTTTAAAAATGTTCCTTAACTATATGTTTAGCAAATTCTTTTTTTTTCGGTTTTGAGTAGAGTAGGGAAGGGTGATCCCTTATTGGGTTGTTTATTGTTGTCTGTGTTCCCTTCACTTCCTGTCCTATCTCATATGCAGCCTGACGCAAATTTTAGATCAGTCATTGGGACATGTTTTCCCTTTGGAAGATTTAAGTTGGTGCAGAAACCACAGGCACACTGTCCAACCCTACTGCCGTTAGCCTGTAAAGGGTTATGGAAGGTTGACGGCCGCTGTAGCTGGAGGGAGCAATAAGTGCTACTATGCAGACTGCTTGCATCCTGGGCATTTACTATCTTTTGTTTCACCAGCCCCTCCCTATTAGATTGTAAACTTGCAGGACCAGAGCTCTCATAATCCTCTTGTATTGAATTGTATCGTTGCTGTATTGTGTCCCTTTATATTGTAAAGCGCTGCACAAACTGTTGGCACTATATAAATCCTGTATAATAATAATCATAATTTATTCCTGGGTGCCAATGCCTTAAATATTAGTAGCACTTGGTGCACTGTCAGCCTTATCAATATACGGCAACTGTCAGGCTCTCATAGACTTTTACAGGCTGCCGGAAATCGGGCCTGGACAGTGGACCTACTTCTACCCATGCCTAAAGGCCATACATGAGGTGTAACTTATGCCCAGTGTGCATAAGTCTGTTATTTTTCATTTAACAGACCAAGCTGTTTTACAAAAGTGTCAGTTAGAAAGTTGAAACAAACCAACTGACACTGACAGTATTGGTTACAATGTTTAGCTTTTATTCATTAACCACTTGCCGACTGCCTCACGCCAGTATACGTTGGCAAGAAGGGCTTGTACATGCAGAATCGCATACTTATATGTTGCCCTTTAAGAGACGGCCAGCGGGCGCCCGCGTCAAGCCCTGTGAGTTGGGTCACGGGTCCCGGGGACTCGATTGCCACGGGGATACCCGCAATCACCTTACGGGGAGGAAGAACGGGGAGATGCTAATGTAAACAAACATCTCCCCGTTCTGCCTTGTGACAGTGTCACTGATCTCTGCTCCTTGTCATTGGGAGCAGAGATCAGTGATGTGTGACACACAGCCCCCCCCCCCCCCCCCAGTTAGAAACACGTGCCAGGCAACTCGATCTTGCGGCATGCATGCGCTCCTTGATCATCTGAATGAGGGCGAATACTGCTGTGCAAAATGTAAGCACATTGTTTCCCTGGAAGCCCAGGTTCGGAATCTGGGGAAGCAACTGTCAGCACTGAGAGCACCTAAATGAGGAGGGTGCAGATAAGCTGGGATTAAGGATGGCCAAAAAGTTAAAGGGGTTTTTAAACTAGGCAATGGGGGGGACGGTCCATAGATAGTCAGCGTGGAGCAAATTCCAGAGGGTAATATTAGTGGTAGGGTAACCAAAGCACATAAACCCAAGGTAAATATAGTAGCAAGTCCTAGTTGTAATCTTGGAACACCCAAGAGGATAGTATGTGACCGGTCAAAATATATTAATGCATTAAAATGTTTGTTCACCAATGCCAGAAGTCTCATCATAAACAGAGCAGTGCAGCGCTGAAACAAACCCCCCTATTAGTACTATATAAAGTCACTCGAGATAAACAACAACATAAAAAGGAAAATTATACAAAGTGAATGAACAGTCTATGATGGTACAGATCGACAATCCTTCATTCTTCTCAGTGGATAGAATGCATACTGATATCCTAAATCACCAGAAAACAGGTGCTCTCACCACCAGACAGCCAACCCGCTCACCTTAAAGATTTGACCCCTGACTGAACAGATAGGTCAAATGGAGCATTCACCACTGCCAGTGGTCATATACCAGGATTCAGGTGGATCGAAAAGGTGTAACTCAGCTCCTTGGATATCACAGCGTTGTCATCAATGATTCCTAAAACTCACCATATGGGCATTATAAAATAGAAAAATATATATAGTGCAGACCGTATAGATAAAAAAACAAATTTTATTGCCAAAAGACAGGTACTCACATATAGAGCACTACAACTAGTGCCGGATTATAAGCATGGATGAACGAAGTTCACTTAAACAATGCAGTAAGGTGGTTGCAGTGACATTCTAGGGTCCCATTGTATCAAATTTTAGGGACTCGGTGACAGGAATACCACCACTGTATTGGCGTAGGGCCAATGTGGCGCCTATATTTAAAAAGGGAACTAAGTCTTTACCAAGTAACTATAGACCTATAGTTGGGAAGATGCTGGAGGGATTAATAAAGGACCACATAGATGAGTTCTTGCAGGAAAAAAATATTTTAAGCAGTAGACAGCATGGATTCATGAAAGACAGAAGTTGTCAGACAAACCTGATTTCTTTTTATGAGGTGGTAAGTAAAACCTTGGACAGAGGGGTGGTGGTAGACGTGGTATACTTGGATTTTGCGAAAGCGTTCGATACAGTTCCACACACACGGCTCATGTGTAAGGTAAAGTCTACAGGTTTGGAAATATCAGTTTGTAAATGGATAGAAAACTGGCTAAAAGACAGAATTCAGAGAGTAGTGGTTAATGATTCTTACTCTGAATGGTCTAAGGTTATCAGTGGTGTACCCCAAGGTTCAGTGCTGGGACTCTTACTTTTTAATATCTTTATAAATGATATTGGGTCTGGGATCAAAAGTAACATTTCCTTCTTTGCAGATGACACCATGTTATGCAGTGGAATAACGTCCTTACAGGATGTCTCCAATTTACAAGCCGACCTCAATGCTCTGTCTAATTGGGCGACTATGTGGCAGATGAGGTTTAATGTTGAGAAATTTAAATTTATGCACTTGGGGGCTAAGAAAATGCATGCATCATACATGCTAGGGGAGTACAACTGGGGGAATCCATAGTGGAAAAGGGTCTGGGGGTTTTGGTAGATCATAAGCTCAATAATAGCATGCAAGGCCAAGCTGCGGTTTCCAAAGCGAGCAAAGTCTTTTCCTGTATTAAGAGAGGTATGGACTCCAGAGAAAGAGATATCATTTTGCCCCTGTTCAAATCATTAGACCTCATCTGGAATATGCAGTTCAGTTTTGGGCACCAGTTCTCAAAAAGGATATCGGGGAACTGGAGAAAGTGCAGAGAAGGGCAACCAAACTGATAAGAGGCATGGAGGAGCTCAGCTATGAGGAAAGATTAGAGGAACTGAATTTATTCACTCTTGATAAGAGGAAATTAAGGGGAGATATGATCAACATGTACAAATATATAAGGGGTCCATATAGTGAACTTGGTGTCGAGTTATTCACTTTACAGTCAACAAAGAGGACAAGGGGGCACTCTTTACGTCTAGAGAAAAAGAGATTTCATCTCCAAATACAGAAAGGTTTCTTCACAGTAAGAACTGTGAAAATGTGGAATAGACTCCCTGCAGAGGTGGTTCTGGCCAGCTCAGTAGATTGCTTTAAGAAAGGCCTGGATTATTTCCTAAGTGTACATAATATAACTGGGTACTAACATTTATAGGTAAACTGGATCAGGGGAAAATCAGATTGCCTCTCGGGGGATAAGGAAAGAATCTTTTCCCCTGCTTTAGCAAATTGGATCATGCTCTGCTGGGGTTTTTTGCCTTCCTCTGGATCAACCGTGGGTATAGAATTGGGTATATGGGATTGTATGATATTATTATCATTATTTTTTTTATTTTTTTTTGTGGTTGGACTGGATGGACTTGTGTCTTTTTTTCAACCTGACTAACTATGTAACCCCTACACTGCCATCTAGTGGGTTAACCCCTTCACTGCCAGTGTCATTTACACAGGAATTGGTGCATTTGTATAGCACTGATTGCTGTATAAATGACAGTGGTACCAAAAATGTCCGAAGTGTCCGCCATAATGTTTCCTCCATTAAAAAATAAATAAATAATAAAAACGCCATAAAACTATCCCCTATTTTGTAAACTCTATAACTTTTGCGCAAACCAATCAATAATCACTTATTGCGATTTTTTTTTTTTTACTTTTTTTTTTTACCAAAAATATGTAGAAGAATATGTATCGGCCTATTTTTTTTTTTATATATATTTTTTGGGAATATTTATTATAGCAAAATGTAAAAAAATAATGCGTTTTTTTTTCAAAATTTACGCTCTTTTTTTTGTTTATAGCGCATAAAATAAAAACTGCAGAGGTGATCAACTACCACCAAAAGAAAGCTCTATTTGTGGGGAAAAAAAGGATGTCTGTTTTGTTTGGGAGCCACGTCGCACGACCGCTCAATTGTCGGTTAAAACGACGCAGTGCCAAATTGCAAAAAGTGCTCTGGTTAGGAAGAGGGTAAATTCTTCCGGGGCTGAAGTGGTTAAGGCTGCATTCACACCTGAGCGTTTTCAGCTCATATAAAATGCCTGAAAAACGCCCCAAAAAATGCCTGAAAAACGCCCAACACGTAAAATCCCATTCATTTCAATGACCCCTGTTCACATCTGAGCGTTTTGTCACCTGAACGCAATGTCTGAAAAATGCCCTAATAAGCTTCTTTGGGGCAGATTACAGGCGTTTTTTTCTGCCGTTTATATTGGTGACCTGAACAAAATTGGGGCAAAAACATGGCAAAAGCGTGGTAAAAATGACTTTGAAACGCTCAGGTGTGAATGCAGCCTAAGAGTTAAAAAAAAAAAAAAAAAAAAGTTATCCCAAAAGGAGAAAACCGGTTGCTGTACCTGCTTAACCACTTCAGCCCCGGACCATTTTGCTGGCCAAATACCAGACCACTTCTTGCGATTCGTCACTGCATCGCTTTAACTGACAATTGCGCGGCCATTCAACATGTCCTTTTTTTCCCACAAATAGAGCGTTCTTTTGGTGGTATTTGATCACCCCTGCGGTTTTTATTTTTTGCGCTATAAACAAAAATAGAGCGACAATCTTGAAAAAAACACATTATTTTTTACTTTTTGTTATAATAAATATCCCCCAAAAATATATAAAACATTTTTTTCCCTCAGTTTAGGCCGATACGTATTCTTATACATATTTTTGGTAAAAAAAAAATCGCAATAAGCGATTATTTGGTTTGCGCAAAAGTTATAGCGTTTACAAAATAGGGGATAGTTTTATGGCATTTTTATTAATATTTTTTTTTTTTTACTAGTAATGGCGGCGATCAGCGATTTTTATTGTGACTGCGACATTATGGCGGACACATCAGACATTTTTGACACATTTTTGGAACCATTGTCAGATATACAGCAATCACTGCTATACAAATGCAGTGATTCCTGTGTAAATGACACTGGCAGTGAAGGGGTTAACCAGTGGGTGGCAGTGTAGGGGTTAAGTGTTCCTAGGGGTGTGTTACTAACTGTTGGGGGCTGGGCTTTCATTTAGTGAACACTGATCTCTGCTCCAATCACCTGGAGCAGAGATCAGCGTCACTTGTTGCTAGGCAGAACGGGGAGATGCTGTTTACAACGGCATCTCTCCTTTCAGCCCTCCCCCCCGTGAGACGATCGTGGGTATGCCCGCGGCGATAGAGTCCGCGGGACCCGTGAACGGACTCGCGGGGGTCCCGACCAGCACGCGAGCGTGCCACGCTCATGATGGCAGGGCGGCATTAAAGATTGGACGTACCTGTACGCCAATATGCCTGCCCGTGCCATTCTGCCGACGTACATCGGCGTGCGCTGGTCGGGAATTGGTTAAAAAGTGTTAGCTGGAGTCCGGTTGTAATTTGTTAGTCACGCCCCTTTAAAACTGCTAGTGCACTACCTTCTTCCCCAGATTGATAATGCTGATAACCAAAGGTGTGTCTGTTAGGCTGGATTCACACCTATGCATTTTTAGTGCATTTTGCACTACAGTCCATTTAACATGGTTTCCTATAGAACACGTTCTGTAGTGCAAATCTGCAAAATGCAATAAGCACTAAAAATGCATAGGTGTGAATCCAGCCTTACTCCTCCATCCAGAGTGGAGACACCATAAGATATGAAGCGTGTTACTGTCCAGATCACCGGGTGAAAAAAATAACTAAAGGAGAACTAATATAGCCACCCCATTTAAGCATTGGCAAGCTACAATATATTACATTTTTGGATTTGATACTGCTTTAATGTCCATATTACTGTGGGTGACTATAGAAGCAGTCTTGCCTCTTAAACAGACCTTTCTTGATCACCTGTATGGGGGTTATTGATTGCTATAGGAAAAGAGGAACAGTCCTTTCTTCCTTCCTTCCTACGATGCCAGCTCTGCGTGGGCCACTCATCCCTCTGCTGTTTCATTACATCAGCAGTCGGAACGTTAATGGTACTGTCGAGCTGATAACAATTGTCCTCAGAAATACTGAGCAATAAAGTCAAGCAGGGCATTGAAGCCACCACTGAGTGGATACATTTCCGCTGCAATGGTGGATTGTGGCAGAACTCCGGTTGAAAAACCTTACACAAAGCCAACGGGTTGTAAGAGGAATATTTATGTTCTTCCGAGTGTTTTGGTATCCATGGCATGTCTGCTTGGCAGCACATTGTGCCCCTGTTTGTCTCACCAGCTGAGAGTCTGACTAACCAATGAAAACAGTCTCAATTAACTTGATGAAATGGCGCAGCTTCTTAGTAATGTGTCACAAAATCTCCTGACAGCTATAATGAATTAGGTTAGTTATAGGAAATAGAATACAAGGGGAGAAACCAGATAATGAAACATGATGCTATTATCGTAGTATAACAGAGTGCATCCAGACTTCATTCCACTCATTGCTGATATTATACTATTAACTCACAGCTGTATACAGCTTCTCCTCTGTGTTTCTTATTCAGTGCTGTGCAGAGATTTGGAAATGCTTCCATCTACAGCCGAAGCCTGGCAGGAGAAGAATGCATATATTTGCTTATTCGTCTTTTTTTCAAACGATACAAATAATTGAATTTAAAATATGGCTGCACTCAGTTATTAGTAGGGTTGAGCCCAGGTGTTCGAGTCGAACGTAAGGGTGTTTGCCTGTTCGCCGTACAGTGAACATTATGAGGTGTTCGCAGAAGATTCAAAATTCGCAGAACACTGTTAAAGTCTATGGTACATTAACATGAAAAACCAAAAGTCCTCAGTCTAAAGGCTTATATGCAATTAATTGTCATAAAAAGTGTTTAGGGACCTGGGTCCTGCCCCAGGGGACATGTATCAATGCAAAAAAAAGTTTTAAAAACGGACGCATCCAATGTTTCTGTCACTTTAACACATTTAACAAAATTATGTTTTTGCGTAAAACACAACCCTGATTCTTTTAATCTATTCTAAACTGCTACAGACTGAATGTGATTGAAGTGAATCAATTAATCAATTAATTGTTAGTAAATTAAATATGTTCTTTGGAAAAAATAAATAAAACATATAAAATTTAAAGAAAAGTAAATTGCAAAAAATATAACAATTATAAGGCCTCATGTACACTGCTGCTGGTAAACGGACGTTTAGGAGCAGTTGGGCATTTTGTTCAGCTGCCCCTGAACCCTCCTCTAAGTTATCTTATCAGTAATTGTACACAGGTTCGTTTATAGTAGTTTCTAGGCAGTTGTGATTAGAGGCTTTTTTTGGAACCCAAAAAAATACATTCAGAAGCTGTGTTTAGAGGCATTTCAAATGCCAAACGTGGCTAAACGCGGTAACTCGCGTTTAGCTGCTTTTCGTTTACAGGCGTCTTTCATTTTTGGCTGTTTTGAAGAAAATAAAAATATATATATTTTTTTAAAACGCGGCATGTAAACACGGCTAAATGCCCGTTTTTAGAAGCCAGTTTCTTTCTAGCTGTCAAATTAAATTGGTCAGGAGAGGTTGAAAAACGTTCCATCTACATGAAGCCTAAAACACCAGTGGGGTGTGTTGGGAACTTTTATCGTACACAAACAGGGCATATATTGGTGGTACACATTGCAAACATGGAAGGTTGTTTTTTGTGACTTTGGTTAATGCCCGTGCAGTATCTTAGAAAAGTATTTAGACATTACAAAGTAAATATTCTTGATGTAATCTTTCAGAGTTCACACATTTCATCTTAATTCCCTGACATATTGGGTTGTCTGAAAGACATTTTTCCTAAAAACATTAGGAGCCGTGTCTGTGTCCGTACACCAGCTGTGTTAATGCAGCCACTGCATCCCAATTGATGGCAATGGAACTGATGATGCACGGGACATCCCTATGGCGCACACATTGATACATCCCATGTGAAAGTGTTCTAAATTTCCAGCTTTCATTAAAAGAATGCTACCGTAACCCTACCATGAAGGTCCTTGTTCAGGACCTTCCTTCCTGCCATGAGATGACAACTGTCTCACAGATGTGCTTCTGCTCTGTCGCCCTGTTGCTCGCGGCCATGACAAAGACTATAAATGGATACATGTAGAGAGAATGTGTCTGAAAGAGACTAGACCTACAACACTGATATGCAAATAAGGATCTAAAAAGATGAAAACAATATTTTATGAGAAAAAAAAAGGCAATTCACGATATGCAGAGCTTTAGCAGAAGAAGATCAACAATTTAGAGTTTAGATCGACATTATTTTTCTTTTCTTATTGTTGCATTGCAATAGAACAATATTTCACTCTCCTGAAACAACCCAGCTTTCTAAGCCTTTTATTTCTATTTCAATTTCAGTATTCTTTAACCTTTTCGTGTATACAGCTAGTTATAAAAGCAGGGGACTATCAGGAAGCAGTGTGGGTCCTCTTGGCATTCAGCAGTAGACCACCAAAATCTTAGCAAGTGAAAGTCTCTACATATTGTTAAAAAGATCAATGCTTTAATGTTACTTAGAACATGAAGTTATTTATTTAGTGGTTTAGCTGAAATGCCAAAAAAACTATATCATGTCAGAGCAGGAAAAAAGCTTTATGTAGCCTAGAGCTATACTGGCTTCTTCACCCCAGCTTTGTGAGTGAAATATATTTTTTGTGTCAGTGTTATATCAGGGGAATGTGTCTACAGATCTGTCTGATATTCACAAGAACATTTATTTTTTAAGCTAATCTTCACCTTATGCCTGGTCACTATTCATGTAGTTACAACATGTTGCTAGACCCCTGGGGCAGGAGGCATACAATGTGGATTTTTGATAGATATAGTTAGCCAAATATTACTTGGGCAAGAAATGTATTACAAATACGTAATTGTAAATAATTTGTATTCCTTTATAAACAAAGACAACAAAATAAGGAAAGGAAAAAAATTTAATATTTGTGTGCAATGTATAATGTACTGAGTTGGCCTCTAAGATTATTTTCACGTACAGCCACATGCATGCTGATTTGTTACCTACAAATGGTTTGTACTGAAGGCTTTGGCAATTTTGAATCACAGTTCTGCTTGTTAATTTAAAGTGGAAGAAAAGCACAATTGGTGGCAGTGTCCAACGATCACTAGATTTTGGATTCGTATATTCAACCTGGTGTACTCAGTGACAGGGGTTAATATCCGTAGATCCCCAGAAACTACACTTTTTCAAAAACTTCCTGAAGGAGTCCCTAAAAAATTGTTGAAGCTAATCATATACATAATCTTAACTGCCAAAATAACTATTGCTAAATACTGGAAGCAGTCGATGGTTCCTGTTGACTCTGAAGAATAAGCTTAACTGGATCTGGTTAATGATAGACTCACCTGGTTTCTCTGCAACAATACCAAGAAATTCAATGTGATATGGGATCCATGGATAAGATAGATGTCTCCCTCGTGATTCACCTCTGGCTGAACCCCCCCCCCCCCTTTTCCCCTTCCTTTTCATATTTCTTCTTCTCCTTTTCCTTATTCCTCTCTTTAATATTTACTGTTTATCAGATATTCTTAGAGATATAAGATTACTTGATATTACATATAGTTCTATGTTGTTGATACTTACGGAAAAGGGCACAAGGGAACCCCTCCCCCTCACCCTTTCCCTTCCCTATTCCCCTTATTTGGTTCCTACACGATACCTGTTCCCTGTGCTATCACCATTCCTAGTAATATAGGTCTAAGCGGCTCATTGGGATTCTATGTAACTAGTCCCTAAAGACTTAGATACATATTTCATGAGCCAGCCACTAACAAATTATATCCTTCTATGTTAATACATATTAACCTCACCAATATTTCCACCAAATATATTTTATTTTTTAGCTTAACCACTTCAATACCAGGCACTTGAACACCTTCTTGCCCAGACCAATTTTGAGCTTTCAGCGATGTCGCACTTTGAATGACAATTGCGCGGTCATGCCACACTGTACCCAAATGACATTTTTATCATTTTTTCCCCACAAATAGAGCTTTATTTTGGTGGTATTTGATCACCTCTACGATTTTTATTTTTTGCTAAACAAATAAAAAAAATACCGAAAATTTTGAAAAAAATATTTTTTTTTCCAGTTTCAAAACTTTGTAAATAATTAAGTTTTCTCCTTCACTGATGGGCACTAATGGGGCTACACTGATGGGCACTGATAAGGCGGCACTGATGGGCACCGATGAGGTGGCACCAATGAAGTGGCACTGATGAGGTAGCATTGGTGGATACTGATATGTGGCACTGATATGTGGCACTGATAGGTGGCACTGATGGGCAACACGGATGGGTACTGATAGGTTGCACAAATTGGCACTGATAGCTGGCACGAATTGGCATGGATGGGCATGTATAGGCGGCAAAGATGGGCACGGATGGGCACTGATAGGCGGCACGGATGGGCACTGATAGGCGGCACGGATGCGCACTGATAGGCGGCACAGATGGGCACTGATAGGCGGCATTGTATTTTATTCTACTGCATCAACACTGCATGCCAATCAGTGATGCCCATTGTGGGCACTAGTTGGCATCTATTGTGGGCACTGACTGGAATCCCTGGTGGTCTAGGGTGGCATACCTTGTGCTGGGCATCCCTGGTGGTCTGGTGGTGTCCCTGGCGGTCCAGTGTGGGCATCCTCGGGGGGGGGGGGGGCTTCGCTGATAATCGATCAGCACAGACCCCCCCTGTCAGAGGAGCAGCCGATCGGCTCTCCTCTACTCGCGTCTGACAGACACGAGTGAGGAAAAGACGATCACCGGCTCTTCCTATTTACACTGTGATCAGCCGTGATTGGACATGGCTGATCACGTGGTAAAGAGTCTCAGTCGGAGACTCTTTACCGAGATCGTAGTTGCAGGGTGTCAGATTGACGCCCCGCAACAACGATCGCCGCGATGTGTGCCCCCGGGGGCGCGCAGCGGCACAAAATCCTGATGACGTCATATGACATCCGGTCAGGATTTTGAAACCACTATCCTGCCGTGTATCTGTTATAGGGCGGGCGGCAAGTGGTTAAAGTTTTGAGGTGTTGTACATTGACATATCCTGATGGAGGGACATCCAGGTGCTTATGCTTACTTTCACATCTCTAGGGTTTACTGTTTATTGAATATACTTTATATGACATTGTCTTGTAATTTGAATTTAAAAAATAAAAACATATTGGAAGTTAAAGTGGAAGAAAAGTGTAACACTATCTATTCATAAAAATGCCCCCACCTGTCCTGCCTAACATGGATAAAAGATGTGTAATTGTCTAGTTTTAATCTGCTCCAGTCAAGCTCCGGCTTCCCTGTGTCAGGGATCAGCTGCTGCAGGTGAGAAGAGTGTCGACAATGTCTGGGCTATGGTAGCCTATGGGTGATGTCATGGCTCTCAGAATTCCCAGCCATTGTCATGTACTCTCTGAAGCAGAGCTGCAGGATCACATGAGCTGATTAAAAATAGGTAAATACGCACATAATTTTATTTAATTTTTTTAATTTAGGTTAGGCAACAGGAAGAGGGGGGGGGGGGAGACATTTGTAAGAATAATTAGACCTAGGCCTTTTCCAGTTTAAATAAAGTACCTGTCAATATTTAAAGTATATATAAACTATTGCTTATAACTTTGAACACGTCATGTCAACATTTCTTATCTTGAATGAAGTTCTTGGAGGTGCAGTATGTTGCACCTGCTGGATTTATGTACAGAGGAAAGTAGTTGCATCATGACAGCCTTTAGCTATCCTAGTAAACAGTGCAGGGAAACAGACTTGTATCCAGGGCGGGGGTGAGGGGGCAGAGGGGCGACAGCTATATGTGCAGTGGGAGGCACACTGGGAGCTCCCCTCTTTCTTGTAAACCCTCTTAAAGCAGTTCAGAGGGAGGTCATCTGCTGATAAAATTCACCTGTCAGTGAGTTCTGGCTGTTCTCAAAAGCATTTTAAACTTTGATACAAACTCGAAGCCCATCAACTCCCTTAAACAGGAATACTCGGGGTTTGTCACACAAGCAAAAAGGTATGAAACTACCAGGTTTATTGAGTAATGCAGAGAGTGGTGGTACAGTGACCCGTAGCTTTCAATGGCAGACTTTTTTTCAAGTTCTGAATGCCTAAATGTGAAACCTGATAGGACAGAAATATTGGAGTTGCTTTTCTTTTAAACCAACAGGCTTTTATGCCCTGTACACACGGTCGGACATTCCGACCATAAAATCCGTCAGATTTTTTCAGACGGATTTTGGCCGAAACTTTTGTTGAATACACACGTCGCAGAAAGTTGTTGGAAAATCTGATCATTCTGAATGAGGTGACGTCAAACACGTACGTCAGGACTATAAACGGGCCAGTAGCCAATAGCTTTAGTTAATTTATTCTGAGCATGCGTGGCACTTTGTCCGTCAGAATTGTCTACATGCGATTGGAATTTATGCGATCGGATTTTGTTATCGGAAAATTTTAGATCCTGCTCTCAAACTTTGTGCGTTGTACGGTTGGATTTTCCGACAACATGATCCGATCTGACAGCGCGTACAGGGCATAAGAATGTCATCCTGATCCTTGCTTGACAATATACTTTCCTGTAAATATCCAGCAAAGATGACAACTGGTACAGATGGGGTATTGGGCAAAGTGCATTCTTCTAACCAACATCACCTTTGGGGTCTAGGAGCTTTTGAATGCTCCGGGCTAGTTTTACTTTTACTTTTTCATACAAATATTTGGGAATGCAAAACCTGCTTGAAGCAGGACAAATGCTGCTCAGAAGGATGTCATTTGCAGGACAAATGCACCTGCTAATGATTTCTGAATCATTTCAAAATTGTCATCTGCACAAGCCCAAGGCCTGATGAAACAGCCCCCCTAAACAGGCAGGCCACTCTAAGCTGACAAAAACTGAATGCTCAGTTGTTGTTACAGAATGAAATGGTATGGTACGGTCAGGTTTATTGAGTATTGCAGACAGTGGGGCTGAGTGCTTCTCATTTTTATGAATAAATTCAAGGCTTCCTCTGATTGGCCAAGTTAGAGAGGCGGGCAGATAACATCACAAATAACACCTTGGCCAATCAAAAGAAACCTTATATTCATTTATAAAAAAAAAAAACAAGGATTCCTCTGAATGACTAAGAAGTACTCAGTCCAAGTGGGCAAAATGTATTTATGGAAGTAATTTGCTTGGACCAGCTTGGCCAAAACAACCTATTTAAAGTAAAAGGACACCCGGACCTCAGTTTTACCAGGTGGATGTTCAGGCCTCAGCTGATGCTGGCTTTGGTCATAAAGTTCCTCAGATGGCTCTGGTAAACCACCTCTTGTTAGCCTTGTTAGGCTTGTTAGCCTTTGCACTCCTACTGTTGCTAGCTACAAATTTCTGGCAGGCTGTGAGTGCAGAGGTGGGGAGTCTGGATCCTTGCACCTTTATTTGACAGTGTCCAAACTCTTGAAGTCAACAGAATATCTTATGTACCATTCTATGCATTAAGATAAAAAGCTTTCTGCGTGCAGCAGCTGCTCCAGCACTCCCTAATGCTTAGCTGAGCCCCATCTCTGTCCAGCGATGTCCACAAATGTCTCGGCAGTTTGATACTGTTCCTCCTAAATGTCTGAGACACAGCAGCACCATTGACTCCCGCTGCTGTCAATCAAAGTTCGTCAGCCAATCAGGAGGAAAGGGGCAGGACCGGGCCACATCTCCGTGTCTGAATGGATATATGAAGCAGTGACTTGGCTGGGGTGGCCCCCATAGCGAGCAGCTTGAACACTGAAACCATGCTTTGCTTAATAAAGAAAAATAAATGTAACCACCCACTGAATCCAAAATCTATGTTTGTTCAAATGTGATTTAGAGAGTGAAGGCCAATAAATATCTTGTTGCTGTGCACATCACCGCTAATACTCCTTTAGGTTTACATACGGTACTTCTTTATCAGGCATATAAATTGACAGATAGGGATTAAAGGTTATAGTGGAAGATTTCTTCTTAATTGATTCTGTGCTTCTACAAAAGAAACTCTTGGGACCTATTTTTGTAACTATTATCTGGTTTTATAAATAACTGAATTGACCTGTGAATTATTGTGTATAAAAAAAAGGAAAACGGAAACTAATCGCTATAGTTTACTTGTCTTTGCAAAACTTTTATACCTGTAAAAGTTATTACTGATAGGGTTGCCATATTGTACTTTGCTGCAGTAAACCTTAGATGCATGTTTCTTGATATTGTTGTGATTAGATTTTCAACTGCTCCTCCAGGCTACATGGTAATATTCTGTCTGTGTGTGTATATATATATATATATATATATATATATATATATATAAGAACTTTGAGTTTGAGGACTTCAGAACAATTATTACCGCAGGCTCCTAGATCTACCAGCCTTTCCTTTATTAACAAACTTGGGGATTTTATGAGATGTCTTTCAGTGCACGTAGAAAGGGGTTGGATAAGGAAAAGAAAAACCTGAGTTTTTCAAGACTCAATTTCAGTCGATGTGCTTCTTGTCCACATCTTTAAAAGTAATTAAACTTGTGAGCACACTGGGCTAGAGGAGCAGAGATCTGGGAAATTCAGTATTGGAGGCAGCAAGCTTCACTGTGCATTTGGCTACTGGCATTTTAGAAGCAAGTTATTGAAATGTTTCATCTGGCAGAGTACTAGAGAAAAATGATTTGTCAAGGATCTTGGTATTTAGCTGTGTGTATAAGTATGAAATTAATTTATTACACAGCTTAATTGACAATGCAGGTGTGAAATGACTGCTTTTTTATTTAGTTTCTTCTGAGTAAATGGTTGTTAAGAAAATTTCAGGTGAGTGTGTGTGTGTGTGTGTGTGTGTATATATATATATACTATTATAAAGTTGTGCTCATAAGTTTACATGCCCTGCCAGAATTTATGAATTAATGGCCATTTTTCAGAGAATATGAATGATAACACAAACTTTTCCTTCACCCGTGGTTATTGTTTGGCTGAAGCCATTTATTATCAGTCATCTGTGTTTACTGTTTTTAAATCATAATGACAGCAGAAACTACCCTGATGAAATGACCTTGATCAAAAGTTTACCCCAATTCTTAATGCTGTGTATTGCCCCCTTTAACATCAATGACAGCGTGAAGTCTTTTGTGGTATTTGTGGATGAGGCTCTTTATCTTCTCAGATTCCTCTTGGCAAAAAGCCTCCAGTCCTTGTAAATTCTTGGGCTGTCTTGCACGAACTGCACATTTTGAGATCTCCCCTGAGTGGCTCAATGATATTGAGGTCAGGAGACTGAGATGGCCACTCCATAACATTGACTTTATTCTGCTGTAGCCAATGACAGGTAGACTTGGCCTTGTGTTTTGGATCATTGTCATGTTTGCATGTCCAAGTACGTACCATGCACAGCTTCCTGGTTGATGAATGCAAATGTTCCTCCGGTATTTTTTGATAACATACTGCTTCATCTTGCCATCAATTTTCACCAAATGTCCCATGCCTTTGTAGCTGACACATCCCCAAAACATCAGCGACCCACCTCCGTGTTTCACAATGGGAATGATGTATCTTTTATCATAGGCCTTGTTGACTCCTGTCTCCAAATGAAGCACTTGATTGTGGCCAAAAAGCTCAATTTTGGTCTCATCATCTAAATGAAATTTGTGCCAGAAGGTTTGGGGCTTGTCTCTGTGCTGTTTGACATATTGTAAGGGGAAAAATTTGTGGTATTAGCCTAGTAATGACTTTCTTCTGGCGACTCCACCATGCAGCCCATCTTTCTTCAAGTGCCTC